>NC_134962.1:14784017-15093086 GCF_965638725.1 Aptenodytes patagonicus
ATAATGCCAAGGGCTCTCACGCCCTCAGTAAAAATATAGGATTTCATCTCATCTGCCTCCATGCAAAGTCTTTTTCATTCTGGCAAAGCTCAAGGTTTAGCTCTAAAGAACAATTTGATTTGCATTACACATTGCACTAACAGGCTGCAGCGCAGATTTATCTGCTGAATGAATATATTCTAATAGGTCTGATGATCTGTCTTTATAGTACCATTTGATTAACAACAAATTTATTCACTTGGCAGCTGTATTCCTTAATCAGGTATTCACTAAGCAATAGCATATAAATATGTATAAATGTCAGATTTATGGATCAGAGACTACAATAATTTCATTAGAAGAAAGGTGAATTGTCTATACTTCTAATTAGTTTCCTTTTAAATAGGCTCATCATATGTACACATTTGTACATGTCTAGGGCCTGATTTTCAGAGCCAAGGGTGCACGTCCGATTGGGCAGCATCCCCTTCCTCGGGAGCCTAATTGGAGTCCTTTGACAAGTCCTTTCAGCCCTATCGCTCAATTATGTTGGACACTACACAAACATTTCCCTGTATTGGATGGTTTTATAGGGGGATTATTTCCAAGACTGAGTAATTCACATATTTGCACATACACATACTTTGCACCTGGCCAATCTCTGCTTGTCATTTCATAACCTGGACACACAAAAATAGGTGCTGGCAATGTACATGCACCGGCAAATGGCAGAAAAAGAAATTACTAAAGAGAATATCTTCAGTTAAATGGATCCTGGTTGTGATAATAATGAAAAATGATTATAATTACCAAGGAGAAATATTCTGTCTGTGGAATTCAACCCAAGCTTTTAAGGTAGGTTATAGACTAAGTTGACAAAAGTATTTTTACCTTTCTTTTTTGAGCAGATTCTCTAGCAGCCACTTTTACACTTCTTGGGAGGCTGGAAGAAAAGAAAAAAGTGGATCTGAAATGATCCTTGGTTTAGCAGGGATAAGTACTGTTATTTTGATATCTGTACAGGAGGTAACAGGACTGGAGCTGTCAGACCCCAATTAAAGTAAAAACTGAACTGGCTGTGAAGACATAGGCTGTTTGAACAGTGTTAGTGGCCTCCACTTTGGTGCACTACAGGTTTCCAAGTTGAAATTTAGAGCACCTACATTTAGAAGATAGAATTGTCTACCAAGAACTACGGATACCTGCAGAGGACTGTTCAGAGTAACTACACTACAAACCTAAAAAGGCATGAATATCCTCAAAATTATCCAGTTCATCATACTTGGTCTGAGTAACTTTTGCGTTTGACTTAAAATTTTCCAGGAAACCTGGAAGAAATCTGGTGGCTGGAAGGGAACATCACCCCCATGGAAGTCCTTCCACGGAAGGGGAACGCATAGCACGTTGCAGGTGCTCAGCTGCACGGTTGCTGCCTGGCTGACCCCAGCTCTGCCGTGCACCACCTCTGCCTGTGCTGGCACATGCAATCCCCAACACCTTTCTAGTTACTCTCTAACCAAACAGCTGAATGACATCTCTTGACTCTTCAGGAGATCACTGGGAATGGGGGCATATGGGAACTGAAGGCAGGAGAAACGCAAAGACGCAAATGCGTTGTTCTCGGAGGTGTGCTCTCTGCGAGGCAGGTTTTGTTTCCCTGAGACCAGATCGAAGCCATCAGCTGCGACTTTCAGCCCTGCATAGTGGTGGAGGTGACAGGCTGACAGAAAGCATGACAGTTTTATGCCACATTTTATTTTAATGAAGTACTAGACACAAAAAAAATGAGAACAAAGACGCATTCCCTACTGCTCTAAAGTCTTACCAGAGCATGCTAAACTCCTAACTTTGTATGTTGTAAACACTGTATATACTGAAGCTGTATCTTTGCATCTTAACTGAATAATTTCCCTGTGGTGTGTCCTTTTAGTACAGCATGTCACACACACAGTGTTTCTTTACATATCATCTATGCCGCTGCATGGACCGGTACGAACCTGAAGCAAGCCTCCACAAGAAAAAGGAGTTTGAGTACCAGCAGGATTTTCACTGTAACTCCATGTAGAACTGGCCTGTGGTTTTGGAGCAGAAGGGATTAAAGGTCGAGTGCAGATTCCCTGACTGTGCTGTCCAAACATGTTACAGGTGGAGGCCATGATCTAATCCTGCTTTCATTTCTAGTTGGGATAATTTCAATAAAATATAGAAAATTACATGTGAGTCTCAGAGATCTCAACCATGCTCCTGCGCCATTCTGGTATATCCAGCTGTGGCTGTATTGCACCCATGGAGGGGAAGGAAATTTTGCTACACAGAAGTAATCTGTAAATAAATGAATAGCTAAAAATTGTCCTTCATGCAGTTCCAGTTGAATAGAAATTTGGACTGCTTTTTTTTTTTTATTGTTACTGATCTATTGTCTTTCAAAAATGTAACAAGCGCAGGGAGACCGATCCATCGCCATTTAATATTCAGCATACAGTTGTATGTTGAGATGGATATGAGAGTAATAGTTCCTTGCAATATTTAAGTCTACTGAGCCCTGCAGATATCCTCTTCTAATATCACTTGATTTATCAAATCTGATTTGGGACTTATAGCCTATATATAGAGAGTTCTCAAATTCCTAATCCATTTGGCCACAAGTATGTTCTCTGCTGTACTACTTCATCTTCCTTACTCACTGATCTGAAGAGTTGGAGTTTTAAACTCATTAGCAAGGACAAAAAAAAAAAGGATTTTATTATAAATTTTGACAATTATATATGTCCTGATCCAGAAAGTAAATAAAATGTGAGTGCCTATTTCCTGTGCCAGTAAATGCAGGCCACCAAACTGATGAACTGTGATGGAAGACGTACAAGACTTGCTGCTGAGTATATAGAATTAGAACCAGTTTGTCACTTATCATGAAAATAAGAGTTTCCAGTGACAATTATCAGGCAGCTGAAATTGCACACTTCTAATAGTTAAAGTTTTGTTGAGGCATCCCCTTTCCCAGGGACATTTCATAGTTAGGTCCTGAAAAGGAGAACTGTTTCCTTTTCCCAAATATGCACTTCCAACCCCAGGTTTGAGAGATATTTTGGCATTCAGGCCAAGTTGCTTAAGGTTAATGTCAGCCCACTACTACGGGCTGTGGATGAATTTTATCTTATACAACACTGGGTCAGTCACTTAATTTTTCCTAGCCTGTGCTTTTCTGCAACAGAGAGTTTTCTGCTACAAGTTGTTCCCAGCCTCGGTAAGAGCCCCCTTAGATATCTAGTCCATGCCCTTGAGTGCAGTCAATCCAACACGGCTTCTGCTGCCTTGCCCTGCCGGGTTTAACCACGCCGAGTCATGAGGCTCATTCTGCCTTCCTTGAGACACTCTCCCATCATCCAAATGCTTTTTTAAAAGCGACTTTCTAAGGCTGACAACTTTTTCAGTTGAAGTGTACTGTTTTTGAGTGAGTAAATGTCTGGCCCTCTGTCTTTCAGTTAATGAATTAAAAAATTGTGCTGGTTTTGGCTGGGATAGAGTTAATTTTCTTCACAGTAGCTAGTACGGGGCTACGTTTTGGATTTGGGCTGGAAACAGTGTTGATAACACAGGGATGTTTCCATCACTGCTGAGCAGTGCTGACACACAGTCAAGGCCTTTTCTGCCTCTCACCCCACCCCACCCGCGAGCAGGCTAGGGGGGCACAAGAAGCTGGGAGGGGACACGGCCGGGACAGCTGACCCCAACTGACCCAAGGGATATCCCACACCATATGGCGTCGTGCTCAGCATATAGAGCTGGGGGAAGAAGGGGCAAGGGGGATGATGTTCGGAGTGATGGCGTTTGTCTTCCCAAGTCACCATTAGGTGTGATGGAGCCCTGCTTTCCTGGGGATGGCTGAACACCTGCCTGCCCATGGGAAGGAGTGAAGGAATTCCTTGGTTTGCTTTGCTTGCATGCGCGGCTTTTGCTTTCCCTATTAAACTGTCTTTATCTCAACCCATGAGTTTTCTCACTTTTACTCTTCTGATTCTCTCCCCCATCCCACCAGGGTGCAGTGAGCGAGCGGCTGTGTGGGGCTTAGTTGTCGGCTGGGGTTAAACCACGACACAAATCCAATAAACAGAGCAAGCCAAATTACAAATACAAAATAAATAGTACCAGGACCTTTATTTCTTGCTCAAAGGCAAATTGTGCAACTTTAATTTAACAGAAAATGATCAGCTTTATGACTAGATGTGTTGCAAATAAACTGACAACCTTTATACAATTACTTTATTTTATGTGATATTATTATTATCTGAGCCATCTGACACTCTTACGGCTCATATAAAAATTCCTATTTTAGTGTAACTTTGTGCATAAATAGGTACCTTTGTACTACGTGAAATAACTCCCTCCTCTCACCTTAGCATTTACAGCCTCCAAAATATACAGAGCTCTATCATATCCCTTCCTCCTCAAACAGTTGGGTTTAACATCTTGGTCAAAAGAAGTGTTTCCACTGATTTGAATGACTATTGGATCATCCCAAAAGGGTACCTATGGGAACAATTCAGCCCCATGGGACTGGAAGAAAGGCTTTCCTTAAGCTAACTGACATTTTTCACAAAAAAGGGTATGTTTCTGGATGGAGAGTCATGGTAACTCAGCTATTTTGCTTGTGTTCCCTAAATAAATTCATTCAAGTGGCTGGCACTGATTGGCGCAGTGTCAGGCCGGGCAGATATACCCATTCATTATCATCTTCCCTCACTACATGCCACATATTTAATTCTTCTGATCCTTCCTCTCAAATCTCTCCTCAACCCTGGGATCCTGTTAACAGTTCTTCCCCTTGTTCAGTACAAATCTCTGAAGAAAACAGACAGGTAACTGCCATTATGTTTTACAATTACTTAAAAGCAGGAAAATTTTACCCACTGTGTTAATTCACACTTTGCCACTTGGCAAAAGACAGTCTCTCCCTCCCTCTCGCTGCCCTGCAGCCCACGATTTGAACGCAGTCGATGGGGACAAGGTTAGCTTTGGTTTAACACGGCACAAGGTATACAAGTGGCTTCAATTTCCAGCACCTCCCTCTAGCAGCATCCTCACTCGCTGCGTGTGGCTGGAGCACGGAGCTGGGTCTCTCTGCGGCCTCAGTCCACCGAGAGCAGGGCTTGCAGATAAAGATACCTTTATGGTCTGGTTTCTTTTAGCTTTACTCTGACAATGAATCATTCAAAGCATGAGGTAACGAGGCAGGCAGAATCAAACAAGTTGCATTCAATCAAGCATCCAGATTCGGTGGCACGATTCCCGGCACAAGGGAATCACATGCACCTGATTTGAAGGACCTGCACTGGTTTTCTCATCACTGCTGATGATATTGCCTGGCACGTCAAGAAATGCACCTCTCTAGCTGATCATCTTCCAAGCACGTGGGGAAGACACATGTCATCTGCCATTACAGTTTACTTCTTCTACCCCAGGACTACCTCCACGTGCCCCATGGTCTAACCTGACGCTGGGGTTGTATGCAGAGGAGTCAGAAAATACAGATCAGTTGGCAACTGCCACCTCCAAGATATGTGGTGGGGTCTGGGGGAGGCACCAGGGGCTGAGCCCCCAACAGGGGCTCCTGCCAGTGCTGGGTGGAAGAAACCCAACCCCATGGGTCCATCAGATTATTGACATCCCATCGACAGGAGGCTGTGACTAAAGCAGCCCTTCTCTAACCACATAAAGTGTTTCAGGATGTACAGAGTCGCCTGTTTTTTCTGTACGAGCAGGACAGAAAATTCATATGTTCTTTACAGCATTTATCTCTTTCTGGCTGTTTCCAATGTGTGGTCCAAATCATTTAGCTGTGTATCTAAAACCTATTTTCTCCTGAGAATGTGTGGAAAACACTTTGCCTTTTTGGCAGTAAGTGCATTGCTGCTGTAAACAAGATTTTTCTGAGCTCTTTTTAATGAAGATAATTAAGAACACATTATAAAACAGATTATTAGTAGTAAACAGCAAGTAGTAAACCCCATCTATATAATGTTGCAATATTATTAGGTTTCTTCCACTAGAACTGCAGACACATACACCCTGGCCATTCCCTTAACACCACAAATTCTTGGTATTTGGTCACAATTCTTTAAAACATGTTATGCAGAGGTCTATGCTCTAAGAATAATAAATGCTATTTACTCTTAAATACAACTGGATGAAAAGGTAAGCAAAGATAATAAGATATTTGCCAATATCTAGTGTGTTAAACAGCAAAACCAGGAAAAAAAAAGGTCCCAAAAAACTATGTAAACTATCAGCATTTGAGGATCTTTTAAAATAAAATAAATTAAAAAAAAAAAAAATAAAGGGAAGGTGATTGAGTATTGTGACATTGGATAGAAAGATGGTATATGAAGAGGAAGAACTGTGTTTACCATAACAGCAAATCTTATTATTTCCTGGATCACTGATACTCTTGCAACTTCACGTGATCCTGAAAAGCATCTTGGCTGATTCAGACAAATTACATCTCTGTCTCCAATATATGACTAAAACCTGAAGCCACCCTCAGAAGGAGAGCTCTGGTTCCTGCTATCACCACTTGGCATATGTGTCCTCTTTCTTCCTCCACCTTCTTAGCCTCATTTACTATGGAAACAAGGCTTGTGTGATCCTGCTGTCTTTCTCATTTATTTCACCTCACACACAACTTCTAAGCCTGTAGGTCTGTCTTGATCAAATTTGACAGAACAGTAGAAAGCTCAAAGACAACTGGATCCTCAAAAGTCTTGTGGGGATAGGCAGCTGGGAGAAAGGGAAAGAGAAATAGAAACATATTAATGTCCCCTATAAATGCCCAGCGTGGGGTGAAGGGCCGTATTATAAGCTAATGCCACTGGACATAAGGTAGTCATTGTAAGATAAGGGTCTTAAACATGCAAGAGTTTCCACTGTAGCCTTCTTGGGCAGAAAATTCGGTCAGCCACTGGACACACATCCATAGAAAGCAAGGCTTCATTAATTTTTAGTCCTCACAGATCTACTTATATTTTCTATTCTCCTTTTCTGTTTTCTTCTTCTGTTAGAACAAAAAAGACAGTGTCAGCTAGGCAAGAATTCACTATCTCTTGCAGCACTGCTGTGTTTGCTACTGGAAATGAAGCTAAAAGCAAAGTCTTCAGTATCACCACACCAGTGCTGGAGAAGCTGATCAGATCACAGGCTATCTTTGTTTCTCTACTAGTATGACTGCCAGGAAAAATCTGTCCCACAAAAGACAGAGGATGTGTCTTTTCTTTGCTAATCTCATCTTGCTCCTGTTGTGAATGTCTTGGGTTTTTTCCTTCCCCTCCCCCAGGAATTAGAATTAGATTTCATCAGGAACAATAGCAGCAGCAGTAACATCAGCTCCATTATCTCTACTAACCGCTCTTTTCTCCCAAATATGTTTTTTTTGCACCACCTGAAAGTCTCCAAACCTGGGTTTTCCTGAGAAAAAGCTCTCGCAATAGCTAAAGGAAAAAGGATTAAAGGATATTGTTAAAATGAAAGCCCTACTTAATACCTAACATCTTCAATACTTTAACTATTTTTCCTTTTCCTATATCTCTAATGAAAGGTTAAAAAGATCTTTAAGGCTGATTGTTGCCATGGGACTAAGCAGCCTGGAGTCTATTAATTCAACTCCCAACAGTTTGTTTAACTAGTTAGTGTGCAACACTAGCAAGGTCATGCTGACATCCTTATTTCAGCCCTCTTTTCAAGTAGAATTGGGCTACTCCTGATGATTTACAATTAAATTTAAGCTGAAGTTCACAAGTAAAATTTCTGTCTATTAGCCTGTGTCAAGGAGGTTGGTGTTCTGAATCCTAAAAATTTGAAATCAAAGAGAAATGAGAAAACAGTATGTCTCATGATTAGGTCAGACTTCTGCTAATTTGGGGCCTGATTCAAAGGTGTTTCTTTTAACGCTGAAGATGATTGACATTATTCCTTTCCATGGGTAGTGGGGTAAGGTGGAGCAAGGCCTATGTTTGTGCTGGGTCTGGAGTTTCATCATACCTTCCTTCTTACTTAAAATGTTTTCAAATCTTTCGTAAACTATGACCAACTCTGAACCTATTTAATTTCCTTTCCTCTTTTGAATGACTGCTTCTACCTTTTTAAGGTATGCCTTGATATGCTGGACTCACCAATGATCTGTTGAGGAGACTTAAATAAATTTGATAAACTATCAGATGATAGATAAACTCAATCTTGTATTCCAACTGTACTTTACTCATGATAAAAACAGTCTATCTGTGTAGATCTACTCTGTGGTACCACAAGTGATATGAAAAGAAACTGCCTTTAGGTACAGGATGAAAATGTGAACATCTTATACATGGTAGAAATGCATACCAGGAATATATAGGCACATGGAAGTACAAAATACTGTTAGTCCAAGTCTTTATTTGATTTGTGACTGTTGGGCTGGAAGCTTATTCTAAAGTCTAAATTAGAGATCTTGGGGAAAGGGCTTACTTGTTTGGTTTTAATTTTCTGCAGTAGTGCAACCTTTGCCATTTAGAAAAATTCACAAATATCTTAAATATTTCATATGAACCATGTGTGTATGTATACAGTATGCAAACCGTGTAGCAAACAATTATAGTTAACTCTGCCCTTGTAAATAACTCATGAAAATGAAGTTAAATACATGTAGCTGTCAACAACTGCATAACCATGAACAAAGCAATGCAATCTTTCGTTTAGAAAATTACTATAAATGTCAACCACGGAAAAGTAAGTCACTTCTGTAGGGCACAATAAAGGATATTAGAATCAAGCAATGCTGAACTTCATAACATTGAAAAACTTAACTGGAAACTCCTGGTTTAAATGAGTCAGTAGAGTCAACAACTGTGAGCTGAGCTGAGCTTCCAGTCCTTCCAGCCTCCTCGTGGTGCTCCCTGCTCCGTAGAGGTTTTTTTCTACAAAGGTATTAAGCCATTAACTCCCATTTTAAACCAAACAAGAGAATAGGCAGAATTTCAGTCAGGATCCTCCACAACAGACCTCCCCTGTGTGATTAATGAAGTATTGAGGAAGATGAATGCACATAAGCTCACTCTGAGTAAAGTGAGCACCACCTTGGAGAAAGCTTTTGATGAGAGGAAATTGCTCTGTATTAAGAGCTCTCTGGAGCCAAGGCAGAGACAAAAGTTACATTCAGTTCTCTGTAAATGAGTTCTGCTCTCTATCTTCACAACTTTAACTAAACTGAAGAAAATGGTTGAACAGGAAGACTTGGTTGCTCTGGAGCCTCCATAATTTGCTCGGCGAATGCTTTAAAAAGAGATGGGCTGGAAAAGAAGATCATTGAATTTAAGCAAAATACAGTGGTACCACATCAGTTCTGGTATCAAGAGGCAAGGCACATGATTCAAAGATGAGAAAGGAGCTCAGCCGTAAAGGTAGGAAGCTGGAATAAGAATGAACAAACATTTCATGAGGAACATGGTCCTCAGTCTAGGAAGAATACTACCTGTCTCGGGAGAACAAGAAAGAATTCAAGTTGTTCATTAGATGGCCAATTGCATCAGATATTTGCAAGGCAAGAGGAAGAAATTGAGATGAATAGTCTTACTCAAGGCAGGGGATGTTATGATGAAAAATGCTCCATTTGGTGCAACAGCCCTTGGATCAAGAGACTGCCACAGAGTTTGCTGTTCCTTCCTTTCCTTCTTGATCAACTAAACCGTAGTACAAGTTCCCAGTCCCTCACCACACTTCTATCTGGAAATTTCTAAATTTCGTACACTAGCTCCTAGTATGAAGAATTTTTCACCACCCAGTGTTCAGGACTGTTTTGCTGTGAGCATGACAGACTACAGCAGTAAGCTGTGGAAGCAATCTTTGCAACTCCTGTTTTGGAATTACTGCTGAACCTCTTTTTTCCCCTTTAGTTCTGTTTTTAATCAAGCTTGAAATTTTCTTCCTTTAAAGAAGCCTTTAAAAATCTTCTCATTTTCTCTGGATAATACATCTCTGAACTACATTGTTATACTCTAAAAAAAGGACTATTTTCTGTCACTTGGAAACCCACGCCTCATTTTGAACTGAAATAAACCCACTAATAAAATTAATCAGGAGCGCTATTCCTCTGGAGAGAGTCAGGGAAAATATGATGGGTTATAAACTGAACCACAGGATCCAATAATGCAGCACAGGCAATACTGAGGAACAAGACCTCCGCTAGCTGGGACACAGCATACCTCAGCAGAAGGTCGGGGAATTGCTGCAGGAAAATAGCACAGATCAGGACAAAATATAAATGAAAGCCAGATAATAAAAAAATTGTAAGCACATTGAAATTCTCACAGAGGATCTGCAAGGATCCTTAAGATCCTTGTCTATTGTTCAAGACCGAAGCTTCAGGTTTTAGAGGGGTTAAAATTGCTATTGTGTGCACACCCTTTTGGGGCATCCTGTTAGCAATGCCTTGTTTCCAGAAGAGTAAAGCACACACATATCCTACGAGAGCTGATTATTTAACAGCAGTGAAATTCAGGCTGAAGTGTTGGGAGCACATCTAACAAGACACCTAAATTACCGGCCCTGAATGAAAATTGGGGTGTCACTTCTGTCTGAGTCTCCTTTGAAGCTTTTCTGTAAAATAGAGATAGTTATGGCAATTTCCTAAGCGTGAAGGGAGGGTGAGGTAGTGTCAGCAAGGTATTTTAGATTTGTAAAGCACTATCTGTGCCAAAAGTTAATGTCAGATCCCCGCAATGATAGCGCAGGGCATGTCTAATGGAAGGAATATTAGACAACAGACAGTGGACTTTGTTTTATAATTTTTATGACTGAGAGATGAACTGAGAGAAGCTGACAGTGATGAAGAAAAGGTACTGCTCTGGAAATCGGCCAGCTTTTCTGAAGCTGCTATCAACAGAAAGGTAACAGATGCAGTATTTCAGTAACAGGCCATAAGAAAATAAACCAGTTCATGTAGTAAGACACCAACACTTGTTTAACCTCTTTCAGAACCCTGAAAATTACAAAATATTAGTTAAACTACAAAAGGAGGCCTAATTTAGCGATCATAATAAAGTAATGTTTACTGACTCACTAATGTTAGTTTCTGCTATGAATTCCACTCAGCTTTGGTGGATTTTTTTTTTTTTTTTAGTGCTGTTAACCCATCTATGAACAGGCAGTAAAGCTGTGACAAGCCTGACAGTGTTGGTGTTATTGGGAACCCTTTGTATGTTTATGATACGTGCCATTAAAAAAAAGGACCAGAACTCATGACCTCCTATTCCACCGGGTTGTTTCTCTCTGCTTTGTCCGACTGAGACATTGGATAAGCCACAATCCTCTGGCACTCCAGCAGCTCTGAGTCCATCCAACAAGAGGGCCATGTTCATGATATTCAGGGTGACGTGATTTACCTTGCACCACAAAAGCGTTACGAGGTCTCTCACTCAACGTTTTCCCATACAAGAGGCACTGCAGAAGTGCCAAGCACTGAGTGGTTTGGGGCTGAGCGCTGGAAGGCACTCTAAGAAATTTCCTTTTTATCATAAGCCAATGCCGCCTTCATTTGCTGTGCCTGAGAAACAAAAGGGGGACTCTGCTATTTGTGTTCTGTGATGCTTTACTGATGACTTTGCTGATGCTGACAGAACAAAACTACTTATTTTTACTTTCAAGTAGATGATACCTTTATCTGGGCACCCAGACTGTGTTTATAACACAGCCTCAACCACGAGTTGCTGAATTTTCCTTTCTTCATCTTTTCTTCTGCTGGTTGATGGCCATCTGCTACATGTTTCTTTGTTGTTTTGCTCCATGCCCCAACCGCTGTTTTTCCTTCAAGCCCCAAAGGCACTGCAAGCAGCAGCTCTGCTCCCTGAATGCCACATTTGCATCCTGGCTGCATTGCTATGCTCTCACAGTCCAAGTACTGGGCAAAGCCTTGAGGGATATAGGTGTTTTATTTTTATTTTCTGTGTTAACATAGATTTCAAGTAGCTTCCTTTAAAAGCCGTCAAATGCTTGAAGAATTGGACCATACAATAGAAATAATCTTCATTTATTTATAGAGCCAGGGCTGCAAAGGAGAACAGACTCAAATGTTCAGCTTACCTGAGGAATGGGGCTAGCATTCAGGGAGGGCTGAAAAGCAAGTTGTGTAGATATATTAAAAAGGACTTGGTTTATCTCTGGTACAGTTGTAAGAGTATGACTATTAAAATCTTCGCACATTCAGGAAGAAAATACTTGATAAGAACTTTTAATCTTGTTTGTGCTCAATGACACTAACTTTACTGATGTTAACAGAACTATTTATTTTTACTTTGCAGTAGGTGACACCTTTATCTGGGCACCCAGACTGTGTTTATAACACAGCCTCGACCACATGAGTTTTCCTTTTGCCATCTTGTCTTCTGCTGGTTGGTGGCTATCTGCTACACATTCCTTTGGTGTTTCACTCCATGCCCCAGCTTCCTCCTTCAGAATTTACCCCAACTGGCCAAAGATACCCGTGTCTATTTGGTTCAGTACCATTCGTTACAACCAGCTCAGCATATTTACCTGACTTCCCCTGGTACTATTATTGTCACTGTGGATCTGGAAGCACTGACCTTCTGCTGGGACGTCAGCATCTCAGAAAAGTCCTGGACTCTTCAAAGGCCACACCCGGTCAGTCTTTTTCCCGTATGTCTCCTTTGACGAGCAGCACAAATTCCGTTCCTCAAAGACCACAGCCCAATTTCAAATATAAGGTGGCATTTGCCTCCCCACAGATTCATTCACTCATGTTGAACTCTGCCATAGCAACTAAGCTAACAAACAGACAATAAACTGCTTTGGGTCTCAACTCATATTTTTCTAAGCAGGTTCCTGATACTTAAACACAATGACTGAAACACTGCAGTGATTTCAGTATTACCATTTCTGTGAGTGCATTAAAAGACTTCCGTCTGGTGCATTTCTTAACAGCTCAGTTCTTGCAGGGAAAGGATTAAGTAAAAAAAATCCTCAAATACTTTTTTTTTTTTTTTAATCTTGTGGTTTATGGGGAAAAAATGCAACAGGACATAACTTGCAGTTATAGCAGTATTTTTTAATTTCTTTTTTTTAAATCTACAAGTACATTTTAAAAAAAGCCTAAGAATGAGAAAGACAACAAAAGAAAGCTAAGGAGTTGGTGAAATATCTGGATTGTATTTAATGTTAGCAAGGATTCATGCACTGTATTATTATTGTGGTTTTTATTATTTTAAAAGTTTATTCTACCAGCACAGTTTTGGGATTACTTTTAACTTATTAGCACATAAGAAAACTTCCTTCAGAATCATAGCCTAGACAGAAGAGAATAATGTGGTGGGGTTTTTTTGGTTTTTGTGTTGTTTTTTTTTAAACTTTGGACAACAGAAGTGTAGGAACTACAGAACTGAAGGGCAGATAACATGAAGCACATCCCAACAACCAGAACAAACCTCTCAGGTCAAGCATGGGATGGTTCTGGCCAACAATGAACATTGAAACTGTGGCTTGCGTGTCATATATTGGTGTCCTGGTTTCAGCAGGGATAGAGTTAATTTTCTTCCTAGTAGCTGGTACAGTGCTGTGGTTTGGATTTAAGATGAGAACAATGTTGATAACACACCGATGTTTCAGTTGTTGCTGAGCAGTGCTTACACTAGTCAAGGACTTTTCAGCTTCCCATGCTCTACCGACTGAGCAGGCTGGAGGTGCCCAAGAAGCTGGGAGGGGGCACAGCCAGGACAGCTGACCCAAACTGGCCAAAGGGACATTCCATACCATGGGACGTCATGCTCAGTACAGAAACTGGGGGAAAGCTGGCCGGGGGGGCCGCTGCTCAGGGACTGGCTGGGCATCGGTCGGCAGGTGGTGAGCAATTGCATTGTGCATCACTTGTTTTGTATATTATTATTGTCATCAGTATTATTACCATTTTACTTTATTTTCTTTCAATTATTAAACTGTTCTTATCTCAACCCACGAGTTTTCTCACTTTTACTCTTCCGATTCTCTCCCCCATCCCACCGGGGGTGGGGGAGTGAGCAAGCGGCTGGGTGGTGCTCAGTTTCTTCATTTGCTCATGTTGACCTCTTTGTTGATGTGCCTAAATAAGATGACCAAGAAAATGGAAAACTATCTTCCACTTAGTATTCCCGTGCAGTGAGTTGGTACCACACTGTAACTTACAGTCCTGTGAAGTCAAGCACTGACCCACATTACAGCCGTTGCTGCCACTGACTTCCCAAAAGCTCTCCCCAGGAGTACTCTGGCTTTAAGCCATCATCTCTCCCCTTATTCATTTCTGCTTGGTTTTACTGATATAGAAACATTGCTACACTGGTCAGAGCCATAGAATCAATAAAGCAGAGGAGGAAAGAGCCACATTCCCATCTGCCTCGTCCATCACCGGCAAACCTGGCAGCCGAGTTCTGCTGCCCAAATTCCATTTTTTTCACTTGACAAAAAGCCTCTCTTGGAGCCTGCTGGTGGAGAGACCTAAAACCTTATATACATTAAGGCAACTGAATTGATACCCTGTCAGATGAAGGGAATCTCTCTTTATCTGGTGAGAGTTAATGATGATTTATTAGGCAGAACAGACAGGTCCCAGGACATATTTGCAAGGACTTGTCAATCAGAAAAAAATTCCTCCAGAGATTTGGACTAAGCTTTTTTCATACTTTTTATTTAGAAGACATGAGAGGACAATGAGACTTCAGTTTGAAGTACTTCTCAGATAACACAAAGCTTTAGAAAGATAAAAGGCTGGATGAAAACGGACCTCTTAAGACCTGAGTACAATCCCATGTCATCACAGAAATGCCACTAAGGAAACAGGTATAAGTGAATAGGATTTGGGGGATGGTAAAATAAACATGAGAGCTTGTAGGGAAGATTCCCAATGAAAAGGGAAGTCTGAAATTAAATTGATGCAAAGCATACTGCCTTAGATCTCAAAAAAACCCACAAAACACCTTCAAATAACTGAATTTATGATCTCACCATGTAAATTTCTGACACTCATACAGCAGACTCAGGGATCTGTTGACCCATCAGGATAGGACTCTTTGCCCAAAAGTAAATGTCTCCATTTCAGCAAGTCACCCTGGACTGCCTTTGAAGTCAAAGGAGAGAAATAATATTTTTAGGGCATGCTTCTCACCCGTGTTAGCACAGCAGAATCACAGGGCGAATCACCCCCTAAAAGCATCCACTCCTCTCTAGTGAGCCAAGGGTCAGTCAGTCCAGTAACGTCTACACCATGGACCTCTAAAGCTCAGAGGGATGAATTCTCTTCAAATGACCATCCCACTATTTGCCAAAGGCTAGTTCACAGGAGGCTGAACAGGAGGTGGGAGAGATTTAGTAAGCCTCTCTGATTTTTAAAACTGTCTTGCCTGTGTTTTAGTTTTCATCTTTCTAGATCCATAGCTGTTGCTAAAGGGAGGTTGGAAGGACAGAGGAGAAGTACGAGAGAGTCATCCTCCTGTAAAACAGGATTTGAAGGAAGCAGGTGCTGTCTGAGATGTGCTTCAGGATGTGCAACAGATATAATAATGGAAAACTAGCTCCATTTAGACTTTGATTAGAAAGCACGTGCAATTAGGACCATCTTCTTTGACTGTGTCTACACTGACAGTTAAGGAAGCCCAGCAGAGGCTGGCAGACCACAAGTGTATGGGAAACGCTTCCCACATCCAGTAACCTTGCTTAAGTATCACTTCTCATATTCATTTTGACCCATCACTATCTTTACCGAGATGGACGCGGCAGAAGGGTAGAAAAAGCAGTATGCCTGCAGCGGTAGCATTTAAAGCTCTTAGCGAATAGTCTCAACAGGAGAAGAAAACACCAGATATTTAGCTCAGACAGACGCGCCACACACCTCCAGCTCTCTGCTCGAGCTCTCTGACCGCCAGGAAGATGCTCACACTCTGCTCTCTCAGGAGACTCTTCTCCAGCTCTCATATATCCCTTCCTTTGAAACGAGCCTTGCAGACAGCGAGCGTGTGGCTGCCTGGGTTGTGGGAAAGCAACATTAATCACCTTTAAAAAACCTCTTACGTTCTAGTGACAACAGTCTGTACAAAAACAGAGCTGAGGCTGCATCATCCCTCTTTTCTGAGATTTATAGCAGAGCAGCAGGAACTTGCTTTGGGCTGCTGCAAGGCCTCTCTCACACAGTGCTTTTAGTTTAGAAAACCAGAACAGAATCTGCCTTCCCTACTTGAATTATAAATATAAGCTTTCTCTCTGCACTCCCTTAAAATGAAAATGGACTTCAAGAAGAGAGCCAACATTTGCAAGTATTTTTTCACTCCAAACAATAGAGGAGGTGAACCCTACCTTCGCAAGAGACACACATTACGGGATTTGAAGTGAATAGAAAAAAGCAGGGTGTCCTACCAAAGACACTGTCTATGTTCTACCATCTGCAACCATCCAAGATCTCTCTCAGTGGTGAGAGCCTCCCCAGACAGCCCTGCAATGATGGCAGTTGTGATCTTCCCTGCAGCCATGGGGAGTACGACCCTTCCCTTGCAAATCAGACATCATCGCTGGCTCACGTTCTCATTATGGGAAGTTATGGTAGCCCCATCATTAGCTCTTCGTGTCAGGTGTGAACCACCAGCTCTTGGGCCAAGGTCCTCTAAAAAGAAAAAAACCTCATTTATACTGAAACCACAGTACTGATGTATTCACACTATGCTACAAGGCAATAAATAAACCTGGAAAATCAGTAAAGGATGAAACAAGGCACGCACTTTCCTCCATGGCCTGTTGAATAGAGGTATTCTGCTGCGTATCTCTCTCCTCTAACTGGATTTACTTGCGCAACCTTAACATTTTTAATATTGTTTTTGTGTCTGCAATAGAGATTTTCTTCTGTCCTTGCTCCCTGCAGTTATGCAGCCCATTTCTCTTTGTCACTTGAGCAGAACCATACCTCCATGGGAAGTTTATCATCACGGAAAGTGAAAGGCAGGGAGAAGAAACACCCACTGTTCAAACTAATGGCTCTGTTGATTGATGCCAAAATGCAGCATCAGCTTAGTTTAGTTGCCCCAGCATTTGCTGCCACTGGCAGTGGAGTCTCCAACTCCAAAAAGTTGCTTAATAGATACACACTCCTTCCACCTTCCGTTCAGTGGGCATTAAGGGGTCCTCATGGCAACACTAGTCTTATAACATTAAAGCATGAAAGCAATCTGTTCATGTCTGTCTACTCTGCGACCACCAAAGGCAAGACCAAGCTACAGGAAAACAACCCTCATTACATTTGGGCCACATCTATTTGCCTGCATTGCCTGTAGTTAATGTTTATTATTATTATTGCTCCTTGCCACACTATCGGCTAATGGCACCTTGTGGGAAAATCCCTATCAAGCTCAATCATTTTTATAAAACCCCATTGCCTATTTGAAGGGTAATCTAAAGGGGAGAAATCCCACTCCCGCCAGCCTCCGACTGATGCTGCGGATGGCCCCATACGTGCAAGAGGGGGAAATGCAGTGAACCAGCCTTGAGGGAGCGGTTTAAGAGCTGGCCGGCTTTGCTGGACCAGCCCAGCCTGTGTTGATGGAAAGGGGAGCAGAAGGGAATTGTCTCGCTTACCGAGAAGCATGTTGCTCACAAGCCTGGCTTAATGCGGAGGCCAAAGACATGCCAAAGGCTGTTTTGGCCTTTCTGCCTGTGCTGCAAACCTTAGGCAGCCCAGCGAGGCCCCAGAGTGACCCTCCCACCAGGCTGATAAAAAATTAAAATAAACCACCTTTAGCTCCATAGTCCAACTCAGTGCTGCATCTCCTGAAAGCCCAGAGCAAAACACAATGAAAGCCTTTCATCAGAAACTTTCCTTTCTAGAAAGCATTTAAGTTGTTCAGGAGACTACATAGAAAGAATGAAATTACCATCTATAGGTGACATCATACAGGCCATAGCATCTGCTCCCGTATGTTTAATTGCTTCAAGGGAAGATAAATTAGTCCCTGTGATAGTATTACATAGGATGATCCTTCCAAAGAAGGAGATCCACACTACTGGGTTTTAGAAGTCTATAGGATTGTAAAACAACAACAAAAATTATAGAAGAGCTCGTATATCTTCCATAAAGAAGATACTGCTGCTGATCCAGGTATAATAAAAAAACATCCTTCTTGCCTGGCTAGATCTGGTCTGTTACTTTTTACTTAATGCTTTTTTTATTTTTGTTTTAGATTTAGTGCACATTATAAACATCTTGCAAAGAACAGATGTGCGAGTGCTGTGATTTAACACCATCGGTGCTACAGCAGCTCTGCTGCACAGGAGTGGAAAGTGACAAAGTCATGTATTGTACAGCACATTTGCTTTTCTCTCCCTTTTTGTTTAAATTAAACTCTTTGTATAAATAGTCATTCTGTCTGATTATATAATCTCCCACATTTAGATCGTCTGTGTTGCAACCATGGCAACTCCCAGAGCCGAACGCATTCAGTTCAAATTTCTTTCTAAATTTGCTGATGAGGGTGAAGAAACAGCTTTGGAAACCCTTCTCAGACAACCTACATTTGTTCTTTGCACGTAGAGCTCAGTCCAGCTTGGACTGACAGGACCCAACACCCTAAATAAGTTAGGGGCAAGTGTCCATCCCATTCCAGTTTAACTGATTGCATCTTTGATACTAGACACGGATAACAGCAACGTCATCAAGGAAAATAAATATCTGTATTTTGTTTAATTAAAATTACGTAGAAGAACTGAGCAGTGGTGGAGCTGGAGAACGACATCTCCGATGCGTGGAACAGGCAGCACCCACAGTAGCTGTGCAGATTTTCTCACCTTGCCTCACCAGTGTGCTTCATGTTTGGTTTGGAAAAACAATACCGAAGCTAAAAGATTCCAAAATTCTTCTCTCGTGTGGCTAATAAACCATCTGAGGGCGATCTTAGCTGCATTGAGTGCTGATACTTAGTCCTAATCTTCCACCCGCAGAATGTGACTCAGTGGTCGGATGAAGGGGAGCAGCTCAGCCATGGACTTATCGAGACTGGCCAAGCTGCACCAGAACTGCAAGAATTCCAGATTATAGTCTGATACTGACCCTCTGCGACAGCCAGCCCCCACCTCCTCCCACTGCTCTGCATTGAATTTGCAAGGGGAAAGTAAAGCAAGGCCCCACATTGGGTGCAAAGTGGAAAAAGCATAAGGAGATTGTAAATAACAAGTTTTTTTAAAAAAATAGTTTAATTAGGTAAATTTTCTAATTAACTATCATGATCATCTACTGTATTTTTCTATTTATATTGTAATTCTTGGTATTTTCTTCAAAGGGATGAATCATCAAAATCACGTCTTTATTTTCCTTATGGCATAAATACCCTGAATGAAAGATGTAGTCAGATTTTCAAGTAACGTGACTGTGAAAATGCCCTATGCTGGTCACAACTGCCAAAATGTGCTATAAGCAAAAACCAGCTGCAGTGATTTTGCACTTGCAGCACTTCCAAATTTACTAGGACTGTGTTAGGTATTGATAAATCCTATGGTCAAGTTACAGAATTTATGCAAGAAGTTAAATCGTGCATATGCAGTTGCCCATCTGTCTCACAGAACTAGCTGCTTTGGTACCAGGCTAGGCTTTTGTGGACATTGCCAGATACGGCCTGAGAGATTGCAGACCCATTTTTGGTCTAGTTATAAATCTGCCTCACAGCCTAGAGATTGTTACCCTCATACACATATGACAAGGACTGTAATCTAATACAGGAAACAGAAAAATATTCTTTCATATTCTATTTAAATCTTCACAGCAACAAATGAAACCATGGGTGTCACACTTATTTCAGACATTTTAGAGCTTGTACAGAATTCATCTCTTGCTTCAGTTGGATATTTACAACAATAAAAGGCCCAGCCATGCCCAGACAATTCATGCTACAATTACAATAAACAAGTAGCAATCAATATCTCATGTAGACACTGATTTTGATTACCCTTAATCAATGGTAATGCTAAAAATTTACTTATATAAATTAATTTCTTTCCAATTACAGCTTAATTACTAGTCTGGCTATACCAAAGAGGCCTAGAAATTGTACATTAAGAACCCATGTATTTTTTTTGTCTTATGTTGACATGAGCTTTGACACCATTAAGTGCTGGTCTGCATGCTGCAGACTGGAGGGAGAACAGAGATTAAGTGCAATAATTAATTATGTGCATTTGAAATTGAATAGGAGAAAAACATAAAAAAAAAATAAGGTTGCTGAGCTTGTACATTAACAGTAGCTTGTTGCATTAATTTGGTTTCTCAATGATGCTTTCTAATTCCTTTTTCATTACATGAGGAGAAGGGATACATTTTGCCAGAGCTAATACTTTTGTGGAGATGCTGAACTCATTTTAAATGTGTCTATTCTCCTACCTGTAGACGATGGAGCCTTTTGTTGTCTTCTTCCTTGCCTGATAATCCCATGGAGAATTGAATCAACTCAGACATTCAAGGGAATAACAGTAGCAGTGTTAGCCTGACATATTCACAAACCCACCAGGACTCAGCATAAGGTGGGGAAGGTGTTTAAATAAGCAAATAAAAAGCCACCTGAGCCTCCTTTGCAGAATAATGTAGCAGGAGCTTCTCTGGGAGCCAAGTAAACAAATGAATTAATAGAAGTCTTAGCCTCTCGTTGGGTATTATTCACGCTTCTTTATTAGGTTGCTCCCCGGAAACCTAGGTAAACTTTGACTGTGACTTTCTTTTTGATCTTCTGTGCCCAAATCGCCTGCTTATTGTAATCCTGGAAACCTTTCAAGAAGTCTGTATTCACAGACCAGTCTGTACTTATTTCCATTTGAAAAGGTAGCTGGTGCAAATCATGGCTGGAGCAGCTCAGTAGGGTGGCCATAGCTGATTTGAGCTGCGGTCATGAAAGGGCAGAAAGGAAGGCAATAGGAAGGCTTGTGTTAAACTAAAAATGCGTACCAGATATCCAGACTCATGATTCAGGAGAAAGAGTTAAGAGATAACCTCCTCCCGGCTGAGGTTTGCCCACTGTCACTGCTTAGCCCTGCCCAGTTTGCGATGGATCACGGGGAGAAGCCGTTACCACCGCCCTGGAGCCCTGCTTTGCTGCTTCAATATTAGGAAGTAAATCCTGCTGAGTTTAGGGACGTTTGCTGGTAATGCCTTTAGTAGAAATTACGCAATATGAAGTTGCTTTGCCCTGTTGCTGGCAGCTTTTACTGGACATATTTTCAAGCCTGTATCCTTCTCCCTGTACCCTGCATGTAAAGCATTTGCCAACCGCAAATTGATCCAGGGGTGTTTAAAGGCAATAGTAACAATATCTATCTACGAGTGCTCTGAATTTAGGTTTACAGCATTTGTTTAGCCAAGCCACAGTAACTACTTTAAGCTTTTTACATAAATGCAATCTCTCCGGTTTCCCTTCTATCTTTTACATTGCCTTGCATCCCCACTAATCTGACACCTTCCCTTTTTTGGAGAAATTCAATTATAAGATACTATTATAATGGTGCTTTTGATATTCCTGATATTTCTTTCGCTTTTTCTTACTACACATGCACTTTGCTATTGCATGACCAGTGCCTTCTTACTGCAAGCCTCTGTGAATGAGATTACCTTATACAGTACATTTGTCATCTGGTCTATTGAGGTAAATATAGAGGTAAGTAGTTTGCATAAGTCTGAGTGTTCAAACGTAATACAATTTTTTGGCAACATCTATATTTTTCTATACACATGACAAAGCAATCTTATGATTAGCTGCAGAAGAACATGCTTGTTAGTGTCCCTTGGGAAACTGCCCTGCATTGCAATGCGAGGCAGCTTACTTCTCTTAACAACTTCACTATAACAACTTCACTAGGAAAGAATGTTTCACTATGAAATATTTCAGTGGTGCTGCATTTTGCTGAATTTGGATCACTTTAGATCGCCTCAAATGTGCTGGCAAGGATTCTCGAGCGAACACAACTCAGGTAGAGACCAAGAACAAACCACTCCTGGGGAGGTGGAGGAGAGGCTATTGCAGGACTTGGATGCTGAATTAGCTCAGTACCCTGACAAAGGAATCACAGCACCAAAATCCAGCTATACGCAAAATATTAAATAAAGTATAAGTAAAAGCAGTGGCTGTTGCCATCAGGAGCTAAACATTTTCTAGTAGTAATCGGTGTCGTAGAGAAAATACTGAACTATTCCCCTACATTTTCCCCCCCCCGTATTCATTCTGGAAGCAGGAACAGAACAAATGAATACAATTACTATGGTAATTTCCTATTTTCTAACTACATAGAGGCCATTTGGATATCCTGGTATCATAATAGTTGGTAATTGTTGAGTTCTTAATGGCTTCTGTAAGGTTGGCCCAATAATGCTGCAAAAATAAGTAGGCAAAGAGCATAGCTGTGTAGACATTCATTGCTATTATGAGTGGACCTTACAAAAGGAATTAGTTTATGTAACTCATATTTCATGAAGGCAAATGAAATCTCAAATGTCCTATAATTATAATAATTATTTCTCCTCCATGTTTAATTACTCTACCTAATGAGCCAGCAGTACTATAATGGACAGGTAAAGCTCTGATGAAAATGTCTTTCTCTTGTAATTTGGTTTCTAAGGGAGGACGGAGGTTTTGGTGTTTACAGCAGCACATGGTTAGGTAATGTCACAATATCCATGATTTCCAAAATGTGATTAGTTGTGGCTATCCTGCTTCTGCAAATCACTGCTCATGTCACAGAAATGTGAGTTGGACTGTGCACTAAACTCTTGTTCCTGAAAGTGCTTCCGTTGGTGTTGATTATAGCACAAATAAATGATCACTAAAGTGTGAGCAAGGTGACTATAACGAGACGTCTGGGAAAAATGGAAGAGTCCATTAAGATCACCAGGAAACAGCTTTTAAAACAAAACGTATGAATATATGAAACCATGGTTTAAATTAAACAAAATACATTTTTTTGACTTTGGGTACTCTAAAACATGAAGGCTTCCTCCCCGGACCTGGGAGGAAACAACCTGTTTATGCAGAATTTGCCCTCGCAACTGGCTAGTATTTTAACAATACAAGACTCTAATTTTAATACCATCAGAATTCTCCCAGGCTGCAGGTGAATCTAAGCTGCAGAAATGGAGCCAGGTTTCATTTTAGTTTGAAGTATCAAAACTGCTGACAATTAAACTTAATTGTATGAATAAGCTCCTTATCAGAATGCACCGCTGGGCTTTCATCCAGCCTAGTGCTGGCAGGAAAAGAGAAATCTATATGCAGAGAGTCTGTCAACGTCCCGTAACCTGAGAGAATGGGGCCTTATCACACTTTAATAGAAACATATAAGGATCCTGATCTCCCTGCCTTTCCAAGAAAACTTCATTTTTCTTTTTCATTAAGTGTTGCATTAATAGTTCTTATCCTCAACAACCTGCTTTTCCCTTGCCACTTTTTCTCAAAGGTAAATTTCTGGAAAAAGGATTAAATCTTTTCATAATGTTTAATCATTGGCTTTGGCTCTACCTGCCCAAACAACAGACACAAGAAATCTGAACAAAAAAGGCCCAATATCTTTTTTCTGGAGATATCCTTTCTGAAATATTAATGTTTTGTTCCCTCTAGGGTGGCATCTTCATTTGCTGTTTCTTATGCAACCAGTTTGCTACTGTACCTGCCTCTGCAACCAGGATTGCAGGAAGCAAAGATGTTCTTGGGGCCCAGGGGTCAGTTGTTTTCTATTTCATTTCTCTTTGGTTTAATTTTAATTTATTTTCTCTTATTCTATCACTTATGGAGATCTGAAGGCAACTACTCAGGTTGAATAAATCTAAATACCATTACTAGTAATTGGATATAGCCTTAGCATGGGCTTCTGTCTTCTGTAACACTATAAACCCACCTGTTTTCATGCTACATAAAGTAGGCTTGAGGAGAGGACAGCTGACCAACATGGCATGGTGAAGCTCAGTGTGTTTGTCCTATGAATCAACAGATTTTGTCTCCATGTTTTCTCATATGCTGTGATTTTATCACATCCTTATAATTACGAACGGGAGAAGTCCAAACCCCAGACCAAATGCCACAAAACTATGCAAGACTTTAGAAGCAGATTCTTGTGTTAATCAGTGATTTGTTTCTAACCCTCACGGTGATAGATGTCCAAAACATCTGTAAACTGGGGTAGAACTGTATCCCTTTCCACCCCAACAAAGCATCTCAGAGCCCTCACCCTACAAGATTCAGATCAGGATTGGAATATGGGATAAAATATGGTCCAGAGGGGAGTTTGTGGAGCCCAGAGGGTGCTTAGATACTGTGGGTGCTATAGAGAGCATTAAATACTCCAGAAAAAAAGAGGTGAAGGAAAAAAAATCCAAAGCAAAACAAAACCCACAAAGTTGAAAATCGAAGCCTTTAACCCAGGACACAGAGCCGTCAGTGACAAAGCACAAAAAAATGCAAGCCAGGTAAAGGAACTGCTGCTGAAGCAAGATACCAGCCCCCTAGATACTTATGTCTAATTTGTTTCCTTTATATGAGTGTAGTAAAAGTAGAACATAAGTAACTGGGGACAGTTTACAATCCTGTTACTCCATTGGCACAGGTAAGGAGGAGCAGGCACGGGGTCTAGAGACACATAGAAGCTATGATCCTTTAGTGGAGAAACCAACTGTGTCACAGGGTACTCACAGGAGCAGAAGCCAAAGCCAAAACAGCAACAAATTTAAAAAGCCATCAGAGCACCCGTATCTGAAAAGAAAGTTAGCTCGTCCCTGTTTTGGGGAGCCCAGAACTATGTACCTTGTGTTCAGAAGTCATGTTTCTCATCTCAAGTCTAACTCCACCACCGTGCAGCTATCCTAGGGTGGGTTTCTCTCTCCTTTGCTTTGCACTTGTGTGTATTATCTGATATTTTAGTAAGCTTTCAACTTTATTTAAATGTGTTTTAGAACAAATCGAAAACCCTAAATTGATTTATGAGAATTTACAGCATTTTAATTACGGAGTATGTTTTTGAATGATTTGAAGGCTGATAAGAACTCGAAGCAGCCCAAGATTCTGCAAGGAAATGAGAAACATGACATTTTGAAAAGGAAACGAATTTTCCTCAACTTAAACTGTTGCTCATATAAACCAAATTATAAATATACTCTGTGACTGTAATGCTACAGAGGACTGCTTACGAAAATATGATTAGTAGTGCAATTTTCTTAGGTTTCAGCTGCTTTCTTTTCTTTGCCGGCTTTAATGCAGGAAAAATCAACATCCTTCCTCCTCACCCACCCGTCTTTCTCAATGAAAATAAAACAACAAATCAAATTCTGCAGGATAGCTTGGGGATATACTGATAAAACTCTGCCGTACAAAGAGAACTGAGGACAATGGTGAGGTATAGAAGAAAATATATCTAGATAAAGTGTAAAGAAATTTGAACATGGCTGTGATCCCAAGATTATACCCCATCCAGTGCCACAGTTTGCCTTGCAGAGAAATGAAGACCAAGAGATGTGGCAACGTGATCTAGCTTTTCTGCTCCAAAGACCACCCCACCATAATATGGCAGTCAGAGGGGCATCAAATGGACAAACTTGTTGAAGACATCAAGACCTTATCTTTTAATACGTTCTGGCAGGTCAGGCATATTGTCAATGAAAACAGCAATAAAAAGACCACCAATAAAGCCTACCTTGAGCTGCAGAATACTTAGCTACCCATCAATACATTAGGTTGCATTGGAACTGTGTGGGATAGGCAGGGCACCTGATGACTTTATAGCACTTTCTTACATCAGTGATCTACTCCAAAAGCTCTGTGGTTTAGGTGTTAGAAAACTCAGCACTACTAAATTTCAAGATAAAAATAGAAAAATAATCTGGCTTGCCCCATCTCAATGTTAAAGATCTTGTACTAACTCTACCGAGAAATTGGGCTTTATCCTTGTGTAAGTAAAGGAAAAAAGAATGCATTCATTGGCATTCTTCTTGCACAAATAACATGTATAGCACTTCACAAAGGCACCAGATAAAAGTAAGATTATTTTATTTATCAGTAATGATGGGAAGGAAAATGCAAGAGAAGTACTTGCTTGTAACTGTGTGGTAAGATGACATTGTGTGTGAAGTATTAGTTTCTTGGAGTTTGGCAGGCATTTATTACAGAACTGCCTTCTTCTGAGTGCTATTTCCGACAAAACATGACTGTCAGTGACATATATAAGGGTGCTGGAAAGCTGAGACTTTGGAAACTCATTTGGGAGCATCTCCATTAAGGCTCATTAGAACCAGTCCCTGCATGTGCAAGGAAGATGGTGGACCAAACTCTCCTACCGGCATTTTATCCTTGACTTTGTGTCTTTACACAAAAACACCTAGTGCTGAGAGCAGCAAGGAGACCTAAAATATAGAGCAGCAATATCCTTTTAAGTCTTTTTTTTTTTTTTTTTTAAAAACATTTCTCCTTGCTGCTTCTTTTCTTTCATAGTGCAGTCTTGGAGAAACAACAGTATAACTTCCCCCATGCTTAGTTTCTAATGTGTATTTAATCTCTGTATTCAAACGGTAATAGATTGTTAAATGTATACCTTCACCAACAGGTGCCTGGTGTGTATAATACCTCTTCATTACACCAGTGAGTGAACTGTATCTGGTTTTTTTTAATATTAATCTCTTTAGCTTTTCAAAAGCAGTGGCACACATTGTAATTTTAAGCTCCCAGCTGATGACTCATTCTATTACTCCCAAGCCCATGCAGAGCAAGGCAAGAGACTGTCTAGCTCTACGGCTCTGCTGGATAAAATGCCGCGTTGCACCAGAGCTTTGTGAGGATTCAGAGGAGGAAACTATTGCCAAAGATGATGCTTCGTTAAGACGCGAAGAAGGCAGCTGAAATGGAACGAACGGTAAGTCTCTCTGCTCCCTCCCGGCCTCTACCTGGATTCACCTACCCTGTGGCATATACGTGCTGCTCGCTCCCAGTGCACAGGTATTGAAATTACAGGGTAAATAAGTTGGGTTTCATCCCAGGTTCTCAAATTAGATCGACTGGCATAGCTGCATTCACAACGATTCTCCGTATTCGCTCTTGCAGAGCAATGTAGCTCTGCGGAGAGGTTGCAGGGAGCAAAGCAAAGCTGACCCTCTCTGGAAGCTGCAGCAGGGAGGAGCTGTGCCAGGAGCCCTCATCCAGTGCAGTAAGGTGGTGACTAGCACTTCTCACCGCTTGTTATGTGTTACAGCTATCTGACTTGTCATGGGAATCACAGAAAACCGCAGGGAAGCTGCTGAGGCCATACCTGCAGCTCATCTGGACCAAGACAGCCCAGAAGGGGATTAATGCAATGGACCTTTACCAGCTTTGCCCCCCATGGCCAACATCTTCTGTCCAGCTCCTCCTGGAAGTGTCACACACAATTTAGCATGACGTACAGCTGACCTATGTAGGATAGATTGAGCTATTCTCATTGGCTCAGTGAACCTCTATAGAAGGAAGGATGAGGCACCAGTCTCGTGCCTGCCAAATTTGTACCTGCTCTGATATGACCCTGAGACTAAAGAATTTTACGGCTTTTTGTTCCCCTGAGAAGCCCCTTAAAAAGAACTCCCCAACATAAAAATGGAGAAATAAAATTAATAAAGGTGATAACTACAGTACTGGGGACTGTAACTAAGAAAGGATTCTCAGAAACAGGGACTTTGAGCATGACATGCTGAAGAAATTCATGCTCATTTAAACAGAAGCAGTTGCAAGTGTGAGACTGCATATAGATGATATGTTTCAAGTGTTTTGGACCCTGAGAGATTATTGAATACTGCACACTACCAGGTGTGAAGAGAAATTAAAGAAAATATCCCAAATGGAAGACAGGAGCAGCAGAAAAGTTCCAGCAGAGCTGAAATGATCTGAAAATGTGGAAGACAACTAGAAGGGATTTATGCAGCACTTTGTAAGTGTAAGCAATGCTGGAAATGGAAGGGAAGACAGAATAGATACATTTCTGACAGGAACGGGTCCTTACAAACTCTAAGTGTAGGAGTTTCCTGTTCTCTCCTGCCAGCTGTTTTCAGCTGTAAATGAAAACTAAAAGGAGAACCAGAAACATTGCAAAGGAACTCAAGACTTGCTCCCTATGCATGGGCCATGTCAACCTGTGTTGGTACCACAGGACAGATTACTTCCATTCCTTCTTAAACAAATCAGCCTTTTTGTTTTTAAATGAATGCAAATTATATATATTCATAGTATTGGACACATTTGCTTGGAAACCCTGATCCAGATTTACTGATTGCTAAAATACAGAGCATTAAGAGGAAGCAGGGAACTTGAATGTTTGAAGCTTTAAAGTCTGGAGAGAGAACAGAAGGAATTTGTAGAAGCGCAGAAAGACACACAAAACTCTTATGTTGAAAGAGCTTCCACGTCTTGATTGGTTAGAATTACTTGGAACTTTGAGTGTAATCATTTCTGTTTGTTAAGCTAAGTTCTGGCTGGGAAAAGGAAGATATATTATTAGGCTTCTTCCTTGAAGAGGTTCAGTTTCCAGGATACTAGAAGTACGGAGAGTCTTCCAAAGACAAATTTCAGTTAGGCACAGACAATTAAAGCTGCACGACAGGATGAAAAGTCTCTTTCAATCACTTTTGGCCCTGGTGGTAGGTGAATACTATATAATTAGCATCAAGTTGGCAACTTTCTTGGAACATTTGACAGACAGAGAAAAACACTCCCTCCCCTGTGATCTCTTCCTAGCGAAAGCCTGCACTGCCCATTCCTGGTTCCCCAGGTTGTTGTAGAAGCCTAAAGAGTGTCTACAAAAAAAAAAGAAGTATTTTTGCTTCCTACATCTTCATGTCCTTCCTGGCCAGATCATGGGAGCGTCGTCTTCCCCGTCATATGCAACCTATATCTGAAACATGTAACTTCTGCTTGCCCAGGCAGCGATGCGTGGCAAATCTCTCTATAAAGCTGTGCATTACGCAGCTGCCTGCGAGCGTTCACTTATGGCTCTTGGACAGCAATCAGCTACGCAAAATGGCAATCACCTATCACTTTGTGCGTGTCTTCAGGAAAGAACTGAGAAAAACATGATCTTCGGTACTTTGGTAAAGAAACCACATGATAAACAAAATCTCTGAGGCTGCACACAGCACAACCTGGCAGCAGAAACTCCATATACCAGACTCCAAGCTTCATCTGGAGAAGCCTGCATTCTGAAAACAAACCTTGGGAGAGTTACTATACACTGGAACATCCCCAAAACCCAGAAAAAGAGTGAAGTTACCAGGAAAATATCTGTTTTGCTTTCTTCAAGTCTAGGCATAATGTAAGACATCTGCAGTATCACAGCACTTCCACCCAGCAGGAAAAGGAGTGGATGAACAAAAAGTCATCTCCCTAAGCTTTGGATGGTGAAAAAAATACATTTTTTTAAATAGATTTTTCCAATAACACTGCAGCCAGTATATATTTTTGTAGTGCTCTAGTCACAAATCATTTCCAAAACGAAAATTATCATGTGACAAACTGGATTTCTGGTATTGGAATGAATCTGGCTGGAAGAAATGGGTAAATCAAGAAACTAGCAAAACTTCTGTGTGCAAATAGCCAGAAATTGCCTACAGAAAAGCACTCTCGGATGTGCTGGTTCTCTCAGTAGTCCAGTCACCATGACAGCTTCCAATCTGCAATACTGGAGGTGAGGGGTGGGAAGGGTTATGTGTGTAAGGAAGTTACTGCAGTATACACTGAGACATGAATTTACAGCATACTGTCTTCTCCATAGTAACTTAAGAGTCTGCCTGCACACATGCTCTAATCCCACAGTTTTGTCTGAAGTAATTTCAGACGTCTTACTCAACGGTAAAAAAAAAGAGTGAGCTACGTTGCATTTATCAGGAGGTTAAAAGCAGGTACAAGGGCACTTACAACAGAGTAGCTAACAAATTACAGGTCTGCACCCTTGCTCATCCGCAGTGACACCTCCAGGTGCTCAGCCTCCCTGTAAAAGAATAAAACATTTCCCCTAAGTATACTGCTAATCGCAGTAATTGGAAGATACCATCCTGAATGCTGAACTAGCAAAAGCCCCGAGCTGGCCACATGAACATCCCCTAATGTTCAATTAAGATAAGGCTTAGTATATTGTTCAGTCTGCAATGGACAATTTTTTTTCTTTTGCTGGGTTAAAGCTTTTGAAATCGATAGAAAATGAAAAAAATATTAATATAGCACATCATTTCACTTACACTGGAGCCCTATTAAACATCTGCTCCTCACTCAGCCCTTGTGCCTAATTGCCATCTGCCCAAGCACGTCATTTCTTGAATCCCTTTTATCCTATTTCATTTCTCCTTGACATTGTTGACTGGAAGAATCTGTTTGACACTTATCACATGAGATTGGCGTGCCAGTTAGCGGTAACGTGGCTGCAGCGCATGCCTTCCCGTGACACGGAGGTAGGGTTTGCGTAGGGCTGTCTGCCGCAGAAGGGGACCCACAGCCCTGTGGGAACGGGGCACGATTGTGCCATGGGCAGGCACTGAATTGGGCAAGGCTTTGAGACAGATACCACCGAGGGCTGGGGTGGGGGTCGTTGCTTACAGCTGCTCGCTCAGATGCCCTGAAACTTTCCATGAATTTTGGTTTTACTTTGGAAAAATGGCCATAATAAAAATAAACCAAAACCAGGGTAAACCAATCTGAAACTACTAGTTCAGTTAGACATTTGTAGTGGCAAGTTTAGCTCTAACATACACTCAAAGCAACATTTAATCTCCAGATTTGTTTCCATTTTATTTCAAAATATGAAGGGAAACCTGGCATTTAAGTGACTCTTTCAGCCCAAAGTGATGGCTTTTTCTCTATTCTCATTCACTGAAAACGTCGGCACACCTTTTATTGGTTTCACCCCAGATGATTATTCTTTTCCACTTTGCAAACTTGGCCAAGAAATCAGTTATTTACACAGCCTCCGTTTCTTCCAAGGTCTCAGAGCACCCAAAGAGCAGAGCCAGCCGGGCTGATTCCCTCCCTGCCCCACAACCTGCCGTCCCCCCGCGGAGGCGAGAACAGCCCTTGAATTGCGGAGCCTCCGGCGTGCCACGGGGTACCCGCGAACACCCGAGCAGGAGGGGACGGTGGTTCCCTGCTGCCCTCCGGTGGCCATGCCGCGACCAGCCAGTCGCTCTGGTACTTTACTAAAAATCCCTCTATTTTTATATGAAGGTTGTTTGCACTTGGCTCTTCACCTGGATTGTTTTCTCTGCTCAGATGTGGTTGCGTTTACCAAGACAATTGGTGCTTTTATGTGAAGGGAGCACGGATACGTTTCTAGATCATAAATTTTAATCCGAAATCTCTCAGGTACCCAAGGATTAATATTTAATGGCTGTTCTATAATGTAATTTCTACAGGCCAATCTTTCATCTTCAAAACTTTATCATCAATAGACCTACAAAAGTTAGACTTCAGTATGATAACAATACTTTATGAACACACTGATTCTTGAATTCCCTAGCTGTCTCCTACAGGCAATGATGGTGTTCCTGTGCGTCTTAAAAAATGAGCTAACACTTTTAATTGTCTATTATCTATTCAACTTACATTCAGTACTGTTGAGCTTCAAGTGTGAAATGCTAAGAGGAGCTAGATCAGTGCCAGGACAAGATGACAAGCAATACCTTTTTTGCAATTGAGGTCATCATCCCAAGATTAAAAGGATCTAATTCCATCTGTTAGGGGTCTTGGGACTCCATGTCTAATACAGGAGAATACTTGAGACGTTCCTATTATAAATAGGAATTTTGGAAAGATCTTCAAGAAATATATCACCTTTCCCATTGGTTAATGAATCTTTAATTTATTTTTTTTTAAATGTCTGCCAAATACTTCATATGCTCAGTGTCTAAGACTTACCTACAACAGGCAAAGGCAAGTGTCCATGGACTGGATTTTTCCCCTTGCTTTACAGCTGCTGTAATTTATATTTCCCCACAAAGCACGAGTTTGCCTTTTCTCATTCCTGCCTTTATCAGTGAAGGAAGGGAGAACATGACTGCTCCAGGCTGCCCAGAGAAAAAAAGGACAAAATGCTAAATTGACTCATCGTGAAAATGTCACATTACCCCTGGTGCAACAGACCAGGAGTAATGTGACATTCCTGTGCACAGGCAGGAATGAGCCAGCTCCAGATGTTTTCTAGTTCTCCTCCCCTAAAGGAAGGCAGCAACGAGTACTGCTCTCAGTGATGGTGCCCACTTTAGGAATTGAGAGTGCTCTGTCTACAGCCTCCCTTCTGGTCTCTCAACATAATGCAAGTTAAAATCTTGCACCACAACTGCAAAGAGCTGCCTAAAGGACAAGATACTGGCCACAAATGCAGTTTGGCACCAGCTCGTGTTTCCTAGCTAAAGACTTGATGACTTTCTTAACAGTAGTCACTCGTCCCTTGCTAGCAAGTAAACCCATTACTCACCCTTGAGATGAGACATTCCAGGCACCCCAAAATCCTAAAAAGCCCCATCTTTCTCAGATTTACAGTAGGAATGTTTCCATCAGCTTTGAATAAACAAACCTTGTAGATAGCTAGTGTTAGTACTGAGGGCTCATTTCTAATCTAGAGTGAGATTATTAATAAATCCAGCTAGTAGAGGATAAAGCTGCTTATAGAGTGACTTGTAGTCACATACCTGCTGCAATCATCTAAAAAAATAAATCCCAGCAGAGCCAAGATTCGGGTCATGGTGCCTGTATCAACTCACCTTCCTTGAATAGTGTATCCATATGACCATTTTGGTCCCCGTAATCTATTAGGTTCACAAAAATGTATGTGCCTTAACTTGTGCTTTCTGGGAAGGCTTTTCTTGGGATGTTATTTGAGCACGTACATACAGATAATTCTCAGGTTTCTCTGGAGGTGTAGAACACAAGCCTGTGTGGGACAGGGTCATACCCACACCAGGCACTGAGCTTTGCAGCTTATTCTGATTTTCAGTATAAGCCTGACTGGATATCAGTAATTGATGTTTGTCTCTCCCCAGCCTGCTCCACTGACTCTCGTGGAAACCTACAGTACTTAACCTTACTGGACCAAACTTAGACCATGAAGATGTGAGTCCTTGGCTTCCATATAAGGTCAGAACTGGACAGAGGCATTTGCCAGTTTTACCCAGCTCAGACCACTGTCAGATGGGAAAACCCCTGACATTTCATTCCCGAGTGTATCTGCTATGCACAGTCTTTCTAATACAGTAGTATAAAATAGCTGCTTCTCTTGTGTGTTATCAAGGTTGTTTGAACAAAGAAAACTGTATCTAAGTTAAGCACGCAATAGCGCCTTCAAATCAGGAGTGACTCTGATGCTCGACTCTGTCCAGAAAACCAACAGCACCTTACTCTTAAAAATATTATGATGACAAAGAGTGAGTTACATTTGTTTAAATTACGGTTCTACTGCTTTCTAGGTTAATTGCCTGGCGGGACCAATATTCTGGCTAATGGTTCTTTACACAAAAAGTAGTGCATCTTAAATGAAATCCCAACTGCAAGTACTGGCAGTGATCCTCTAGGACCGTAAGTTGCATGTAAAATAATCCTTTCTTTAACAGCCATGTTCACTAGCTTCTTAGCTATGAGCTTGGGTTTACCCTAGAAGTAGGAAGGCATTACCAAAAAACATGAGCTTTACTTACTGCCAGAGCATTATCTCTACCAACCAGCTGCTTCCCTCGCTGAGGAGGGACCAGAGGAACAGCAAAGGCTCGTGCTCCATTCCCCAGACTGCCTTTGAACGACGAAATGTTGGTTGGCAAGTCCTCATTTTCAGTATTTGAGGTTTGATTGTCCCGGTGCAGGATGTAGAAGCTTATTCTAGCTCTTGTAGCATCTCAAGAGTTTCTGGAGAGGGAAAGCAGAGGGAGGTAAGGGACAGGAACTGTGTGTTCCTCCACAAGGGCTGATCCTCAGGCCTTCACAAGGAGAAGGTGAGACATCAGAATGAAACAACACCTCTCAACACACACTGGAAGAAATTCGATCCCCACTTCATCCTTATAATTCTGTTTTTGTGAGAATTAATTGTGTCCCAAAGTCAATGACAATTTCATCAAAAACACTCTGAATGAGCACAACTGGGGCCAGGTGCTCATCTAGTGATTCCCCCTTTTGTTTCTGCAGATTTCTTTGGGATGTGTTTTTCTGTAACATCTATGTCTGATGTTATTTTTTTTTCCTCTATGCATAATATTTTTTTCATCCCCCCAAATTTAATTTTCTAACTTGTTGGCTTTATCGCTTAAAATTTTAGTGGAGGATTTGGGTGTGCTGCTGACAAAATAATAATTTATATTGTATCAGTCAGTATCACTCCATTGTCTTAATCTTTCATAATGGTTTTTCTGCAGCTTCCAATTTTCCTCAGAATAAAACAAATTACTTAGCAAGTGGAATATCTTCTTGTCATAATAATTTAATATTAAAATGTCAATAAGATTTGGTACACACAGCAGAGGGCACAGAGGTACAGAGACAGAGCAGAAATGAAGTAAACTTAATAAAGTGAGTGAGAAGGTACAATAGGGATTGAGTCTGGCTCCTGCACTTGATATGAAAGAACCTTTTTATCCTGCAGTGCAGTACAATCATTGTGTAAGCAGTAATATGATTGCAGGAGCACTTATACCTGCTGCCTGCCCACCTATACTTAGCTGAAGTCCAGTACCAGCGTACTCCCCTGGGGCTGTGTATCCTCACCAGGGAAGGGATCAAGGAGCACTGGATGGTGACAGTACCTGGCACATCGTGGCAGATGTGGTGAAACATGGTGGGGAAGGAGAGGATGGCCAGAGGCTGTTGATATACCCTGGCCTCTGCCCAGCACCGTCAGAGAGGACCCTTATAAAGCAGATCCACAGTTTTTGTGGCTTCTAGGTGGATGAAGGCTCCAGCCCAGACATTGGGTCAGGATTCGTGCCGGGGAGTCTGATCCTTGCATGCATCAGATCAGCCCTTAGCGCTCAGTTTCCTTTTGATGCAGTCCTAGAAGGCCAAATTCTCCTTCTGATTCCGACACCAGGACTTACAGATTGCACTGACAGATGAATGCCAAATGCTGTGGATTTATCTAGAACATAACAAATTTCCTAAAAAGGTCTGGAAGTCTCAGGAGCAGATATGTCCTTCCCCTCAGGATTAGGTGGTCAGCAGAATATGGTTTGGGAGCAGTCCTGCTCTTCCTTGGGCACGTGTCTTTGCAAAATGAAAGAGCAGAACAGCAATCACAAAACCAGAATATTCAGGTTGGAAGAGCCTTTAGAGGTCATCTGGTCCAAGCCACTGCTCAGAGCTGGGCTAACTTCAAAGTAGCACAAAATAAAAAAGGAAGCAAATCTGCATGAGCTTATTATCTGGCTCTGTTTTGTCTCAGACTGTAGGAAAGCCATTCCTGTATCTAACCACTCTTTTCTGTCCTGCAGCCATAGAAATGGGTGACTCCTTCCACACAAATCACTGTCTGAAGTCCCCATTTTCAGTACCTAATGTCTACTTCTGCAAAAACAGGACATAGGGCTTGCTTTAAATGCTCAGTCTTTTACTAATTCCTGGGAGGGAACAAAAAGGAGAGCTAGAGAAACCAAAAGGCTGTGCTTGCCTGGTTTCTCTCTTTTCACAGAGGAATATCTTATGCCATAATTTTTGCCCTCCATAGCAAGTAGGCAACACTTTTATGTTATTTCAACCAAAAAGGAGATACAAAGTTAACCAGGAATTAGCTGAAATATGTCTCGCTCTCTCCTACAGCTTTCCACAAGCAAGCATGAGGGTGCCTGGGCCGCACAGGAGGGCGGCAGGACACCAGGGAGCCGCAGAAACGTTCTCACCAGCTCAGAGCATCAGAAAGTTTGGTGAAAGTTGCTGGAGTCTTCTGCTCACAGTTTTTACGAGGAATGAATAAGGAAGGTCCTTCATCCACTGTGGGAGGCTTTTCCTTATTAACTGCTGCCCTCCTATGTGTAAAAATAAAAGTGGTAAACAGCAAAGTCCTTCTAACAGTCACAGTATTGAATGTCAGGACGACTTAACTGTCAAAAGCTGTAAACAAAACTGCTAGAAAAAGAAGATTTTTTGAAGCCTTGTGCCAGTGGAAGGCTGTTTTCTGCTGTATGGTTTGTTTCCCTGTTCTTGGTTTGTACCAGTTTAAAACCACTCAGCACTTTTCTTGAGAGCTCATTCAACAGGACTAATTGCTCTGATAATAGGAAACTGATGCTGATGTTCAGCCAATATTTTCCTATCCTCCCTAGTGAGCACTTTCTGGCTGCCACCAGAAATCCCTGCCTCTTTTTCTATCTTCATGTTAATACATCTATCTACATCTTAAATACTTGTTGATGCTCACTATATTTCTCCCTCCCCCATTCAGATTTTAGCTCAGCAAAACTGCCATAATATAGCTTTTATTTATCAGATAACTCTCTGTCACTCCGTCTTAATTGCTTTTCATTTGTTAGCTTCTTTCTGGTGTTGAAATGGTCATAACTGAATGCAATTTTCTGCATGTGCCCAACTGCTGTTTTATGGACAATATTCACATCCTTTCTCCTGTGCCATGCCTCTGCTCATTCAGACCTAACTGTACGGTAGACTTACTTGCAGCCATACTGCATTGCCAAAAACATATTCTCAAATATCAGCTATTTTGGTCTTTCCGTATTGCCTCTTCCTGCTGAGTGTATATCGTGTATCCCACCTACCAATACCAATCAATACCACCTACCAATCCATCCATCCATCGGTTTCATCTAACTGTATCTTGCCTCATTTATTTTCTCTCTTGGTCCATCAGTGTTTTTTCTGGGATGGTTTTCCCATTGTTGTTTGCTATGCCTTCCAATTTAAGCATCATCTGGGAATTTAATTAATGTGCTTTCTACCTGCTTTTCCAAGTCATTAGCAGTGCTTTTGAGCAAGACTGGACGTAATAAAAGTCCCCGAGGTACTCCTAGTACTGCTTCCCCTAACTAGACATTGCACGCTGATGCCTGCTGTGCACAGCTAACAGCTTTCTGGATACTTCTCAATCCGTGTGAAAAGGCAATTAAAGTGAGCTAGTTTTCAAGCGAGGGTTTGTAAGCCACTGTGTAAAATTATTTACTAGCGTTCAAAGTGACCAAATACTGTACAGGTTTGATGTGTCTGTAATTTCAAATTTAATAAAACAACTAACCCAGCAAGTTCCTTTTAGTAAGGAACAACACCCACCCTCCCATCTATATCACTCCTCTACCCTGAGATGTATACAGGTCCACTTATCTATTGTGCATCGTTAACCTGAATGTTAGCTTCCTACTGGGGCTTTTCAAGATTTCTCATTGCTGTCTGCACCCTGCCCTGCCAGGCCCTGTCTGGGAGCAGCAGCACTTTTGGCTAAAGGCCAATGATGGGTTTCTCCTTCAGAGCCGCCACCACTAGCCTCTAGTACCCGTGATCGCAGCACATCGTATGCTAAACGCCCCGACGGTCCCTCGTGCATCCACACCAGCCTCCCCCTAGGTAGATTTGGTTCAGGCATGTGACTGTGTTCAATAAAACTAAACACAGAATGAACCTTACATCCCACTCCCCAACAAATAGCTCATTAACAAGACATTTTTTCAAAATTTAAGAGTTACCTATACAGAACCATGTCTAAAACCTCTCCATTGTACACATTGCATTATGTAGTACTATTTATTTTCAAAGGATTGCCCTATATGTGAACAAATGCCCCTTAGTGCCTCGTTTCTTCTGCAAAGGACTGAGAAAAAAACCACCCAGAAAATATTTGCAGGATTAGTTAGCAAAATCCTTTCAAAATATGAAGGGAGCTGGAAATGACTTAAAAGCTCTATAGAGCAAGATTGTTAAATAAAGTATAAATTATGCACTATTATCTACCTATCACACAGAGCGGCGTCGCATCCTACAGGGTACTGCATGCTCATTGACAGGCCAAGAACTGCATATAGATATAGCTATCACCAATTTATAGCAAAGCCTAATGAAGCAGTATTTGTAAAGCACTTGGGACCTTCAAGTAAAAGTATTACTTTTTATTATTTTCCATATTGTAACACTTAGGGGCAAAAAAAGCCAGTCTGGTAACCAATTGCAGAACGATTAAATCCAAGTACGTGTCCACACAGAAAGAATAGAAGTGGGTAATTATACATTGCTGACAGGAGGAACGTGAGCTAGAGAGGCTGCACAACTGCCTCGGCTCTGGCAATCCCAAATGGCATTCAGAAAACATTTCAAGGGGATCAAAGCTGCCTCACGGGCGCTATACAAATTCACCGTCATAAACACTGAATAATACATTGAACTAATCTGATTGCTATTGACTATTACAGTTGCATGTGTGACCTTGGGCATACATTAATCAAAGGGAGCCGTTCATATTTCCATCCCGTATCCTGCAGCGATGAGCAAAACTCATCTCAAATCTCTTCTTGTCCCTGTATCTCTTTCTGTTCAGTCTGATGTCACTTGAAAATGGAGGCTGGTATTTGGAGGGAAATGGCTTTTTCTATCCTCTCCTCTTTGTTTGAACACACACGAATGCTCTGATATAGAATAATAAAAACATGCACCTTTTTGTCCACCCAGTGCTCTCTGAACCCAATTTAGCAAGTGTCACAATTTTAAAGAGCATTCGAACTTTAGAGTAATTGGTTTCTCAGCAGAGACTATAACTAATCAGAGACGCTCTTTGGAATTTCACCAAATGTGCTTATTATTTACCCTAAGAAACGAGACGTCATCGAAATGAAAGATCCCATTGCTTTCATGTACTTAGCACAATGCAGTGTGTATAATGTGTTGCTCACATGAGGTGCATCAAGGCTTAAACCAGAGAAACCAATCTCTCATCAGTTCCTTTTCCCTTTGTCATTAACAGAAGACAGTGAATACAAGAAAGAGCTGACAGTGTGTTGAAAACAAATTGAATAGGCGTTACTTTTCCTGCATTGATTCTCTTATCCTTCCCCCAAGGCTATGAGATGATACTTAGCGTATTATATTGCAAAAATCTCATGCACATGCTCTCTGGCATGCTGCCTCCTGCCCCAAGTTGGTCTTTGAGTATGGAGAGCCTTCCCCCGGGGCACGTTTAATCCCAACAGCAGAACTCTCAAAGCTTGGTGCAAAAAATATAAAATCAGACAATACTTGAAAATAATGTAATGAGCTGGGTTTGATACGGTTTCAGACCATTGGCATGCAAATAGATTTCTTTAACAGCCTTATTCCGTTACCTGAGAGCTAAGCATGACAGTCAATAATTTAAGGTAAAGGACTTAAAGAGGCTGGGATTATTCCCCAAGCAAGTGTTGTAAATGCAGACCATTTATATTTAAGATAGAATTTAAACAAGTCATGGTAATACTAATACTATATGAATAATTGGCTCTACAACCACAGGTACCTGCTTTTTAAATGTTTGATTTAAAAATAAATAAAATTTAAAAAAATCATGCAATGCTTTTACTGAAAACTCTCTCTGTGCCTTGTCAGAGAGTGCCAAGAGGGAGGTGCTGCAGAATACCTGGGCACGAAGGAGAACTAAAGAGGAGAAGGCTGTTTGTTTACTCCTGACAGCCAAGTAGTCCTCCCTCCTGGCAATGCAAAAAACCACCGAACTTAATTAAGAGGGCCCATTTTGTCTACAAAGCCTTTTACGGTCCATGGCCTTTGCTCAGATACACTTACTTTTTCCATCAGTCACATCAGTACCTCCGGGCTGCTGCAAAGCGTCGCCAGGGGACCCCCTGGAAGCTTTCTCCTTTATAAATTTTTCACACCGGTTCTATTACCTGGAGTGGACTTCCACTCCGTAAGAATACAGCCTGATCCCCCCAGACCTTTATCAACCCTTGGTGCATATGCCACGATGAAGAAAAATAGTGCATGTAGACCACTCTTCCTCCTTTTTTCATTATGCAGCAGCTCTTCAGCACGTAAGAGAGAGTTTCAGGACAAATTAATGGATATTTCAGGACATCCAAAGAGTGGTCTTAGACAGATGCACTGAGTTTTGTAAGGAGAATCTCAAGGCCATATTAATCCCTTGGATATGGCTATGAATGGCCACTGAAGTTGCAGGAGAAATGTTAGGTGTTGGACTCCCTTGGAAATGAAAACCGATTACAGAGTTTTAATGTCTTTGTGGGCTCTTATCCAAATGACTCAACACAAAATGGTCACGCATTGGAAATCACACTGCAAAAGTATTTTTCTTGTCCCTACTAACTTCCCTCCTCACATCCCACAAGGAAAACTTAATTCAGCCCCCACACGGAAGTCCAAAAGGGAGGATTGCTGGCTATTGCAGATAGGGATGTTTCAAGGGGAAAAACTAACGCTAGGAGAGAGAATCCAGAAATTCATTCTCCTGAAATCCAGGTTCAAGAAATAATTTAAAAGAATGGCTGAAGACTGCATCCTACAACGCCTGGCTATTTTGTACTCCTGTGAGTCAGACAGCCGATCTTTTTAAAATCTGCTCTCCCTTCGCACCAGGAGAGGCTGGAGTTAAGGAACCTCAATCTCACACAAGTTTAAAGCCAGCGTAACTTCTGACTCTTGTGGGTGTTACTTTTGATTTATATTCATGACGTCGAGAAGAAAATCAGATCAAGGGAATATAAATCAAACAGAGATCAATACTGAGCATCAAGGTACTAATTCTATCTCCTGAAACAGCCCTTACAAGCTGCAGGAGGCCAGGAGACAATTCCCCCGGCGCAGGCACAGCAGATTTATGTTGAGCTCAGGTCCTGGTGCAGGGGAGATGTTGGAGGTAGAAGGGGATGGGTCTGCACTGCACGCTATTAAGAATCTGTGTCTGTCTGGGCTGTCAAACAGTCTGTAGGCAGCTTTGGAAGGTTGTCATAAATCAGCGCACCCTTCCATTGGGGACTGGTGATGCAAGCCAAGTTGGTTTAAAATTATCTTTCACTGTGTTTTGCCTTCAGGAACCACAGCACAACCTCAGCCTCACGCTTCTCCTAACGGAAGGACCACAGGATAAGAAATAGTAGGTGGCTGAGAGCTCTTCCCGAAAACCAAACTCTCCCAAATGGCATAGCAATGTTTTCTTCATCTTCCTCCAGCGACACGACAACAATAAAGCTGGTCTTTAAAGTGTGCTGAAATGTTTCGTGACTTGAGCAAACGTGCACTGGCTGGAAAGGGCTGGGCCACAGGTCCATGGGAGGACACGGTTCAGTGGTTCAGTGTGCTCTGTAAGCAGCCCACGAAGTGCCGGGCAGATGTTCACACGAGCCAACAGCTTGTCTGGTGGAGTCTTAATTTGTTTTTAGGAGACATATTAAAAAGGATGAGGTGATTTGGCTGCTTTATGCCAGCACTGGTAAATGTGACTATATATATTATAAAAGTCTGAAATCAAAGGGCTCTGAAGTGGAGGAGTGGGAGAAGCATAGAAAATGGGCAAATATTTCGTACGTTAGAAAATTTTACAACTTATTGATCAAAGCACAAATTCTGCAGTTCCTTGCTTTGTAGAAATTTGCAGAGAAGTGTGATTGAAAGGGGAGATTTGTTTGGGGGCGTATGGGGGGCTGGTCGGGAGAGACTGATGGCATGTTAATTTGCAATAGCTGATAGCATAATTAAGTAATAAAACTCCCCAAGTACTAATTATAGGACATGTCAAACAGAGTTATAAGGCAGGAGGCCAAAGGCCAAGTGATTAACCATCTGAGAAGCGTAACAATTCCCTGGAAATGCCCAGCCCAGAGTGCTATTGCTGCAGTGAAATATAATTTAATAAATGCCAAAGAGTAGGACCAGCTTTATGTTTCAACTCTGAGCCGATGGCAGTGCCTCCCATCAGTCTCCCAGTCTACATGAAAAAGAGTCAGGGGAGCTGCCCAGGGCCCTCATTATGAGGCTGAGCACACGATTTCTTACTTTGTGCCTGTGAAGCCCAGCCTTCCCTTGACTCACCTCCTCGGAGCTGGGCTATGGTACCCGGCGTGACCACGTCTCATCTATCCCAGCACTAGCTGAAGCTGGTGCACACTGAGCTCTTTGTTTTTGCTCCAGACAGGACCGGGAGCGTTCAGTCAGCTGAAGATGAGATGTGTTTTAGAAAGCTGTTCTTCATCGTCTTGTAGCAATTGCAGCAGTCTCCTAGCAAAGGTGTGGTGTCTTACTTGAATGTATCTAAGATATCTACTGAAGCACGCACTGAGGATAATTCCTATTGCTGTAGATTTCACACAGAGAAGTTTCTACTTCATTAGTTCCAAAGAAATAAAGGGGAAAAAAAAAAACTGATCTCTATCTCAGTACAGAGATACATAAAATTGTATTTTTCTCTGAAAGTCATTCTGTCTGCTGCTTCAGGAGCAGAGGCAGTAAATCTATTAATGAACTAAGATGCCTTGTAATCATTCAGACTTCAAGAACTCGTGGTTGGGCTGAGCTCAGGACCGTGACGGTTTTTACCCATTATAGGTTAGTACTCCTGATGTACACTTGGACACCATTTATACAGATGCCAGTCTTCTGTTGAGCATTGCTACCCCGCTGCTAAGCATACATAAAAGGTCTAAAGTAGTTGCTTTTTATTTTTATTTTATGTGCCTCCTGCTCAAGGAATAGGAGTTCTTGACTTACCTTCTTTAAACACTTTGCTATTTTTGATATCTCTCTATCATCACCCCTTATTCCTCTAATGTCTAAGATATATAGTTCTAATCTTTTAATCTCTCCACACACTGCAGCTTTCTGTTCCCTTAATCATTTTCACTGCCTTCCCTAGACCTTTTTTATTTCTGCTCTATCCTTCTGTAAGACTGGAGAGCAAAGCTGAGCAAAGTATCCATGCTGAGGTGTCACTTCATATAAAAGCTATGTAATAATTTTGTGCTTTCATCTGGCTTTTTCTTAATGCAAATGAATATTTTGTTTGCTTTTCTGGCCACCGTTTCTTATTGAATAGATGTCTTGTTGGCAATGATGCCTTGTTCCTCTCCTGACTACCTACAGTTAATTTAACACCAATTCCACATAGGAGTAGTTTAAATCATTTTCTTTTTCCTTTCGGTATGCTTCACCTTATGCTTGCTTAAACTGAGCTGATCCCTGAAATGTAGTCCAGCTAGCTCGTTAAGACACTCCTGAAATGATTTACAGTTTTATCGATGCTTTTGGCAATCTAAATTGTTATTTTGGCTCAATGGTAGGGCTGGTCCTGGAGCATCACACCACTAGCCTTATCCTGACACGGTTATTACTCTTTCCTTCATAAGAGAACCGATGCCCATGCAGCTGCTTACCCTCCCAAGAAATGTTTGTAGGAGACTATTTAAAACCTCATTGCAGATGGAAATTTTTGAAAGCTACTGCTTTCTCTGCTGTGCTGCAGGAACACAAAGAAGTGTAATAGACTGGAGAGAAATTATTATTTTTTTTTTTACAGAACAGTACAGTTTTGTCCATGAGATAACATTAAGCAGCATTTTATAACTACCATATTTTTAGCTCATTTATTTAATTAAATTGAGTATCGTTTCTCTTCACTTTCCAAGTGTGTCCTAATATGAGAAATTTGCACGTTATGTACCTGACACTCCTTCAGCATACTATGCGCCTGACACTGCATAAGTAAGCTTGTGTGTTTGCCACTGACTTACGGTATAACCTCAGAGAAGTAGCACGCTTCAGCTCCGTTTCCATATTTGGATAACACAGATCATGATATCGACCTTTTTTTGTTAAGTCCATTGAACCCATTCACAGCAGCAATAACATAAAGATCTTTTCCTCTAACCACGTGATGCATGCAAGTGCTACCACATCTTTCTATTTTTCTGTAAAATCCACTCTTAGATCATCATAATACCAATTTTCCATTAACCCTACTGACTGTAAATAAACATCAGTGATAGAAGGACACATATTTTTATTTGCCATTTGAAAGCATTCGTAAACACAGCCTTATGAGCATCCAGGGAGGCTGTGTAGGCACAAGAGCCTGCCCGTAGACTTCCAAGGACCACGGCACTCACCGCCTGCGTAAGCCAGTACATGTTAAAAGTTCTAGGTACCTGCTCTCTGAGGCTGCTTGCTGCAAGACCTTTGTCTCATTTCTGGAGTGTTACCGAACAAATTAACATTAAAAAATAACTAGTTATGTAAATAACTCAAATGTGTTACTAATTTCAATGACAAAATTAACTCCTCACTTCAATAAGTAACAAAAATGCCTGCCTTCCTCTCCTTTCACCCGCACTCTTCCTCAGCCTCAGTTATGAATCACTTCATTGTTCCAGCAAGGTGGCAGAGGAATGTGAGCTCCTATGCTACTTCCTCACCGTCTGTATGTGCATGTGCATAAGAAACCTTTTTCTCCTTCTCTGTTCTCTCTTGGGTCTTATTAAATGCGGCACTCCAGTCCCTTGTTGCGGGCAAGGCTGGTGAGGATGGAGGGGCTGCTCCACCTGGGTCTAGCAAAGAGGTTTGTGGCAGAGCTGATGGCTGCAAAAAGGCAATAGCTATTCCTGGAGCAGCAGAGGGAAGGAAGCACTGTGGTATTTACCTCTGTGAAGGTAATTCTGGATTTTTTTATGTGACAATGAGGAAGGGATTCTTTAATAATGCAAAAATTAAAGAAACTCAAAGTATTATCATCATGGCCTGCTAATAACCTTACAACACGCCCTTTATGAAGTGTGTGCATATATCACGTTTCCAGCTTAAAAACAGAAGCATAAACACCATTAAACAGAAACTTAATTATATAATACTGTTTAATGGCTGGTTTTATGTTTGGTTGTGTATTAAACAATGTTCCTGAATTACCTATCTTTGCAAGTACTGAAAAAAATAAATCGCTAAATATTGCTATATATAATAAATAATCGCTATATATAATAAATTACTAAATATGTTGTGCCAGGGGAGGTTTAGATTGGATGTAAGGAAAAATTTCTTTACTGAAAGAGCGGTTAAACATTGGAAGAGGCTGCCCAGGGAAGTGGTTGAGTCCCCATCCCTGGAAGTATTTAAAAGACGTGTAGATGAGGCACTTAGGGACATGGTTTAGTGGGTGGTGGTGTTGGGTCGATGGTTGGACTCGATGATCTTAGAGGTCTTTTCCAACCTCAATGATTCTATGATTCTATGATTCTATGTTTCACAGATTTTTACTGTGTAAACATGACAAGAAGTCTGCAAATACAGGAAATTTATTATGGGGGCCAAGTGCTTCACTTGTATGGTGGACACTCTAAATACCCACTTAAGTCTCAAAACTGTATTTTAGGAGGTACCTTTCCAAACAGGGAAGTTTGCTGAGCTGCATGCCAGTGATCAGGCAAATAGGCAACCTAAAATAAATGCAAAGGCCTGTTGAAATTTCCAGCTCTAGAGCTGACAGTAGAATAAATATGACATTTAGCGGAAATAGGCTTCAAAATTCAGCATTTCTTTGTTATTAAAGATACTGAGACTTTCTGAAAGTTTTCCTCTTTTCTCTTTTCAAGCACAGAGAGGCAGAGTGTGTAACCCTGTGGTCCTGGCATTTAGAAAATTCCACGTGGCAGTTTTGGTTTCTGGGAGATGGTGAACTATTCAGAACAAAATGGAGTTTTGAAAAGCCAGTTTTTCCTCTGAAATGGAAAGTTCAGGTACACTAGCTGGCTGTATTGAGTACTTGGTTACTGGCTATTACAGTCTAAGTGCTCCCCCATGTGTTTGCTCTCATCTTTTTGATATTTTTGGCTAGAAATTCCCTACAAGATTAACAAAAAAAAACTGGGGGAAAAATCAGCAGATTTCAGCAAAATTTCTAGCTCACCTCCATTAAATACCAAATCTCTCTCAGAAAAAAACCCTAGATGTTTCGGGTTCTTAGTCATGGTCACACTTCTGTCTCTCTGCTCTTTTAGGAATCAGTCTCAGAATTGCTCCACGGGTGGATTGAAGCAGTTTAATTGCAAGATCAGGTCTGTGTGGGATGGGAGAGGTGCTAGTGGGGCTGTCATCTCCAGCTCGGATGCCCCCAGGACTCCCCGGTGACTGGAAATAACCCAGAGGGAGTGAGGAGGCAAGGGAGCATTTTCTCCTTGTCTTGGGGCTCAGAGAAGCTCTCAAGGAAGATCCTGTGAAGAATAAAACCCTTCCTGCCAAGAGCCTGGTCCAACATGCTGAGCAGTGAAGAAAGCATCATAAATTGCCCACACTGGTCATTTGTGCCACAACCAGATGTCTCAGTAATCCATCAAAAATTAAGCTGTAGCTGATAAACTTCCTTTTTTTGTTTTGTTTGCTGCTCATTATTAATGATGGCTTCAGGGGAGCCACATGCATTTGGATAACAGGAGTGGAAGGTTTTCAAGTTCTGATGTAGTGTCTGTTCTGGAGGAACAGAAACAGTTTACAAATTCAGGCTAAAGTGCATGCTGCAAGTTACCTGACACAGCCATAGGTGAAAGGCATATATTTCTGAATTTTCTCGCTGATGTTCTCCATTGATTTTTCTGAGACAGCCTAGGCAAATCATTTATACTCAGTGCCTAAGTTTACTCATGCCTTCGATGAGCAATGTATGATATAAAGTGACTGCCTCTCACAGACCCCACGAGTCTTTAATTTATGTTTGTAAGGTGACTTGAGTTGTTTCGCTTGAGAGACTGTAACTGCAAGACGTTACTATTAATTCAAAAGCAACAAGTGGCATGAATGAGCCTTGTACCTGTGGATAAACATTTAGATTTGTAGCTAACTTTTTCACCTATGAAAATAAAAGTAAAGTTTGCAACTCCAGGTCCTTTTACCTTGGAAACCCCTTCCAGGGTCTCTCCCTACCTAGGCATTACAAGTTCTGCTTCTGTCCTGCAGACTCCAGCTTCCCGTTCCTGAGCACAGCTTGGCAGTGACTAATCCTTTCCCTCTGCACAGTATTACAGGGATAATTGTGCAGATACTATATGACTTTTAGCAGACTTATTGGAATATCTTGCACTACTGTACAGCAGATCTCTTTTATTTAAAAACTTCAGATGGAGTACTTAACATTCTTTTTTTTTAACATTCTTCAATCGATTCACTTAGGCGAATTCCTAAGCAGATGCAAGAATACATTTTAGTTGAATTTCAGGGGTACTTATTGCATGTTAAATACCGCTAGGCGATTATTTAATGAGGTTTAACAAGTATGTAATAGATAGATTACTTATGACCTAGATGTGAAACCTCAATGAATATGTTTAATCAATTGGCATTCAATTAACATACATTAGGCTTTTCCTGCAGCACGGTGCTTTATTTTAGCTGCCTGGTTAACAGACCAGGCTTGCATGCTTTTTAACTACTTGCTGTCCATAATTTTAGGTCCAATATTGTACCTGTAATAAAAAAAAATAAAAATTAATCGCAAACATGCTCGTGGTGAGTTTATTGGCCTGTAATTACCCATTTAGAAGTGTAAGTCCCGTTTGGTGCATCAGTATACTCGGTTATCTTCTCTGCATTCACAACTGTAGGGACCTTCCTATGCCCCAGGCAGTTGTGTCCATACCTTTCTTCCGATTCAGCAAAAGAAACGAGCTAGTCCCTTCTTTTGAACGTCAAGATTTTCACTGGCTATGAAAAGGTAATATGGGATTAAAGTGGAATATAAATGAGCATTGCTGATGGATGTTTTAGGGTGGAATTACTCTCTTGAAACATCACAAACAATCCAGAAACTCCTCTGCATCTCTGTAGTGCTACAGTTTAATTAAAATTCCTTTAATAAGGAACAACAAATTTGTATGGGTCTTCATCCAGTTGTATTCATTAATTTACATGTAACTTGTGCTTTTTGTTCTCATCAGCAGTAGAAAAATTGTCTCTCTCCAAAAATTGTCAGAAATACATAAAGCACTATTAAATAATGTTGAAAGCAAGCTTAACCAGGAGAACTGATGAGAAAGGAATTAATTTTCAGCACCACTCTAAAAGTGCTACAGAGGCTGTGTAGCCTGTGATGTCTTTGGCTTCCTGTAGAGATTTGGAAACACCCTTGTCCTACCTCCATGAGTACAAGCAGCTAAACCATTTGCTTCACGTGGTTGAAAAGAGCGGAGGAAGGTAAAAAAACATGGGTAATGCTGAATAATATTTTCAGTAAACTGGTTGATTTTGCTACAGAGACGTATATCTACAGCTTACTCCACTCAAGCTGTCACATAGAGCTCCGCAGCACAGTTTCTAAACTCTGTCCTTTGACCCCAGTCTAATTCCCCATCTGACTTTATAGGCTACACATCGCCATGTGCTGCACAAGGAATAAGGCAGAATTTTTGGAAAAGGGAAAATGGTTTTGTGAAGACAGAAGCCACAGTGGGAGAAGTGAGAAAACGACCCAAATCTTGGCGTACTGCTGGCTTAAGAATACATAAAATACCAATTTCGGTTCAATTCCCCATCGTTCAAACAGATGAAGCCTCGGTGCTCTCTGAGGGAAGAGCTGGAGTGGAGGTTAAAACATTGCAGAATCCTCACACATACTCTCTGCACATCAATTAAGACAGACCATGGGCCAGAAGAATAGCTGTGTCCAATTTTAATTCATATCTTCATGTTGGAGTAGGTTTCTTTTTGGAAATTCTGTGACTCTGGCTAATTTGCCATGTTCTGCACTTACAAGCACTGCTTTCTAGCACCAAATCTCATAGTTCCAGGCAAGCATTGGTGTCAAGATCTGAAAGGCTACAAAGCAAGAAGATACATTTTGTTCTGCAGAAAGGACACCCTGCAAGACTAAAGTAACTGGATTTTGATCAGCATTTCCCATTTGCACTGGGCTCTTTACGAATTGAAATGTAAAAGGTCAAAGCTCCAAAAGCATTTTTCATTTCTAAAGAGGTTTGTTCACCACTGTAATTTAATAGCCATGCCAAAGCTGATAAGATTTTGGAATCTGTCCATGGCGTGTATTGATGTCACAGGTCAAAAATAAAGGCTTCAATGTAATTTATTTCTCCAAGCACAGTGAAGATAATAACTCAAGCACAGAGCAATATGTTAAAACTAAATTATATTCAATAAAGATGACTTATGCCAGTCTTCTAAAAACTAAATACACTTGGCTCAATTCAAATGTGCTCATTACTGTGCTATCGTGGCCTCCAAGACGTACTTCAGCACTGCACAGTGGCCAACGTACGGTTCTGGATCTAGGCTGTGGGGTTTGAGAGCACTGCAAGGGGGAGGAGTTTGTTCCTCCTTTCCCTGTTGAAAATCTGACTTGAGGGAGCATTTTCCTGCACCGGCTTCTCCTTCTGTTTTGCTTTCTGCTGGATGGAATGATGCATAAGAACAAAAATTCATTCCTGCTATAAATAGAGACTGCGCGTGTGATACAAGGGGGAGGAGAGCAGATGCTGCACACATAGCTTCAACTGGCATGTCATGCTTTAACGCGCAGTTAGGGATGGGGGAAGGGGGCACTTTCAAAACACCGGGAAAGAGAATTATCAACAGAATAGGTACAGCAGGGGCAGCCAGGTATAGCGTTTCCTCTACTACCCAAACTGCATGCCAAAGTAATTGAAAGCATCTAATATTGAGGTTCAGCAGTTGGTCCACCCTTAGTCTTTCATCCAGTGGTCTGAAGGAGGAGGCTGACAGTGATGCTGTTCTCCCATGTGGATATTTACTGGACGTGGGAAATCCAACATTGTCATCAGTGGAGTGTTGAACTTCACCCTTACAGCAAAACAGAAATCAGCAAGTTTCAGTACCAACCCCGACATATCTTTTAGCTTTCACCCTGTTTTATAACTATTTTAGCACATTGCTTCTGCTTGTAAGAGTTTCTTTACATGCCCGAGAGTTTCTCTGCATGCCTCCCATTTGAGGCAATGAGACTTGATTTGGGCTACTTGCTTCTGACTGGATGCCACTGGATTATTTTAAGCAGTAACTCTTCCTGAGAATTTGTAAAGTCATAAAAAGGTTGTATTTGATTTCAGAGAATTTCATAGGTTTATGTCATCAGGCTATGAGTTCAGTTCTTGAGACTCTTGCAAGAGCTGAATAGACAAACTACACCTCCCAGCTGCAGGGCTATGGGGCTGCCCGAGCACTGGCGACACCATCAAGGAGAACATAGGTTGCTCTGCTCATAGCCTTGGTTGAGACATATCCAGGGAGAGGCAGCAACCTTATCATCCCAGTATGCAGGCAAGGATGCTGCGCTGGGTGAACCTATAGGATCTATGATGAGCCCTAGGATCCATAAAACAATGTAACATCAGCTGGTGTGCTTCTCCGGAGCTGCACTTACTTCTAGTGGCAGAGTCGGGCTGGGAGCAGCCATACTTCTGTACAAGTTTGAAATCTTTAGGTTATATGGATGATTTAGGTTTTAGTACAGTGTCTACACAACTAATAATTTTCAATAATCTGTGTGTCAGAAGAATTGCTTATACACCGGTATCCAGTTAGCTGATTGTAATTTATCTAACATCACACACCTACGAAAAGCTACAGGGATGAGAGGAAGGGTCAGGTCTTTAGTTGTCTCCAGACTCTAATGAAAATCCAGGCATGACTTCCTCTAAACAATGGGAGATTTCAGCTGGAAAAAATCAACCACTGTGAGGAAGAACAATCAAATAACACTCTTGATTATGAAAATCAAAATGATGAAAGACTGGTGACTTTTACCCTGCTATCACAGCTGCAATTGTGAAATGACCACTGGTACAGACTGAATGAGGATAGAAAAAATCATAATTTGCATGGAAAGGTTTAGGATTAAACTAAAAAACAAATAAAATCCTAATTCATTAACAAAATCAACAGTGAAAGGCTGTAAGACAAGCACAGAATCAATTTCAATTTGAACTGAAGAATAAATCAGGTGCTACAAGGCTTTGATTTACAGGTCACACATCTTCCTGCAGGATGCTATCAACCAGTAACAACCGCTGCCAGTTTACAGGCAAGTAAACCAAAAGTCAGGGTAAGTGAGGTCATCTAGAATATGTGTGAAAGAGTTGGAACTGCAACATCAGCTTCTCCAAGATATCCTCACAAAAGCAGTGGGAGAAGTTCTCCATAAAACAAAGAACATTGCTGGAAAATGTCACGTGAGTCAAGACAAGAGGAAGGAGATGGATCATGAAGCCAAAGTAGCTTCTCAAAGAAGTGACAGGAAAACACTTCATCCGCCCGCTAAGGTCCTTATTGTCAGGTTACTGCAGCTGGAGGCCCTCTTAGGGATTAACAAAGATTTTTAACAGCAAAAAGCAAAAGGTCAAGTGGCCAAACCACTTTTCAAAAGCACCAAACAGGGAGAACCTACATGAAACTATTGACTTTGGCAAATAAACTTCCAGCATTAAGAAAAACAAAAGTGAAACACTACACAGAAAACTCAACAGCGGTTTTCTCGAAGTTGAAGCCCATCAGTGTTACTGAAATGGTGACTGTTTGCTGAGATGGAAGCACAGAGAAAAACATCTGACTACTCTGCCAAACCTGGGACCAGCAAAGCTCTGCAAGGAAACAACAAAATGGCTCTGTGGTCACAATAGGAAAAAAACAATGTCTGGTAAACTGGGAAGGTCTTCTGCAGTGTCCTTCTCTGCAAAGTAGGAGAGTTGGTTATGGTAAGCCCTGCAGGAGGAGTATCATAGTTTGACCCAGAAGACCATATGTTTACCATATGAACAAATCAAAACAGCATTGATTGTAATAAAAAAACCCAAAACCAACAATCAACAGACCAGTCTCTAGGCTCATGGAAGCATCATCATATAACTTCTAGATTGCAAAAAAGCACTCGACTGTGTCCGTTGCAAGTCTATCTGGGATGTCTGGAGGTGTAACACAATACAAATGAAGATGTGCCCTCTGTCAGGTGCCTTCCCAAGGTCAGGGTGAACACAGTGGCAGCTTGTTTGCCTGATGCTACAGCAACGCTGAAGTCAAAGGTGAGTTCTCCAACACATATTACTTGGCATTGCCGCCAACTTCACTGCAAGAAATAAATAACAAGTTTCCTTATGAAATATACAATGTGCTTTCAACGATAGCTCTACTAAAAAAAAAAATCAAATATTGTAATGACAGCATCACTCTTGTAACTGGCAGCTTAGCCAACATTGAAGCGAGGACCAGAAGGCTATGCAGAACTGTGGGGAAAATACTGGTAATATGCACATTGAAAACAAGCTTAGCAATCACTGCACTAGTTTCAAACTCAAGAACAGCTTTGGAAGGTAGGGATGACAATCAAAAAACTTCTTTGCATATGTTTGCAGCAACAATCTCCTGTGCCATGGAGATTTCAGAAAGGAAATAATGCTGTGAATTAGAAGATGGCCATTGCCTGTACCACCTTAAAAAATATTTGCTTATTGAAACTCTGAAGCTTACCATCAAAAAGGGCATTTTTTCTTTTTTCATTTCCATCTTAACATACGGATGTGAAAACTGAAAATCCATAGCAGATACAGGCAGATATGAAATGCCTTTGAAAGCAAATGCCATAGGACATTCTTGACAGCAAATAAAATTCGGTTCTAAAAAATCAGGGAATTATCAGATCTCAGCAATCATGCTCTCTATATTTATCTAAAAGAGACAGTCTGATGTATCTGCTAAGGAGAAGGACAGCACATCTGCCCACATCTGCAGAAAGAACATGTGAGGGATCTGTCTAAAACGTCCCCTCCTAACTCTACTCACCCTCTATTCAGAGGAGAAAATTTAGTACATTTAACAATATAAGCTACATGCAAATGTAGGCTGGGTGTAGGATGCCTTTTAAAAATTCCTGGGGAGGCCTGGAATCAATGCAGTGGTGTGAGAAAAAACTGTTGAGGTGAGCTTAAAAATAAATGGATGGGCAGGAGGGATGGATAGTGCAGGGAGCATCTGGAAGTAACAGAGGAGGAAGGAAACAGTCCATGAAAGAAGCATGAAGAAGGGAAAGCTGATGATAACAAAAGGCCTGAGGAAGGGCAAATGCAGAGGGGAGCAATTTGGAAAGCAATACTAGGAAAACCAGCTAAGCAGGAAACAAGTCAGCTGAGAAGTTTCAAAGGTGTCTGTATGCACATGCAAGAGAAACAGGACAAAGGGAATAGAAAAGTAATAATGCTCTGCAGAAAATGAGGAGACTGTGGTAGATGAACAGTGCTGCTCTGTGGGCAGCCATGGGGCACTGCACGGTATGTACAGCACACAGCAGAGCACACGCCGGAGCCAGAGCAGTGAACCCGACATGTAAGCAAATGGATCAAAACTGATTTTGATTTTGATAATTCTAGCAGGACAATCTAGACAAAACGCTGAGGGCGGTAGTTCTGGCTTCCCGACGTGGGCTCAGCTCGCGCAGCGGGGTCATCTCACACGCTTTTCCTCAAGGTCAGGAGGAAGCAGAGTGTTAGCTCACATTCCCATCATTAATGCCCATAAAGCCTTTTGGCTGGCTTCCTAGATCCAAGATGGATGATCTACAAGTAGATCTGAGCGACAGGTTTTTCTGGTTTGCCCATTGATATTACAAGACTTTTTGCCTCTCTTGCGAAATCCTGCTGGGGGTCAAGCAATGCCGAAGGGATGCCAGACTCTCTTGCAGCCCATCCTCGCAGGGAACGTGTTCCCCTCTGGTCTTACTGCTCTGCAGCTGCACAGCCTTGGAGCAGCTCCAGCTGCAAGTTAGTATAAATTTTCTATTAACTCAGCCTAATGCTAATAAAAAAATAACAGCAACACTACTGGGTCAGAGCAACTGTCCATCTGGCCTACTTTCCTATAAAGAAAGAGGTTTAAAAAAGCTAATTGAAAGAGTTGCTTACAAGGTGAGTGGAAGTGGGTGAACACATTCAGTTAAATTTCATAGGTTTCAAGCCATTTACTTGAGGGTGAAATATATTTCTGCTATTATATTCTGCAGCAGGTTCAGGACTATTCTGCAACTAAACTGTCAGATCAATACTAGTGAAGGTTATTAAAAATGTGTTTTTAAATAGAATTTTTTTGTTTGCTAGTTGACCAGCCACTGGGCAAATGCTTGCATCACATGGAAAGTGAACAGAAAGAGCCAGGACTCTAACAAACTGACCTCAGGAAGGATGAGAAAGATGAGTAATTTTGGAGGAACTATGTAGCTCTATAAGACCGGGGTTGTCTTAGGCAGGTCTCATTGCTCTCTACAACTACCTGAAAGGAGGCTGTAGCGAGGTGGGGGTCGGTCTCTTCTCCCAAGTAACAAGCGATAGGACAAGAGGAAATGCCCTCAAGTTGTGCCAGGGGAGGTTTAGATTGGATGTAAGGAAAAATTTCTTTACTGAAAGAGTGGTGAAACATTGGAAGAGGCTGCCCAGGGAAGTGGTTGAGTCCCCATCCCTGGAGGTATTTAAAAGACGAGTAGATGAGGCACTTAGGGACATGGTTTAGTGGACATGGTGGTGTTGGGTCGATGGTTGCACTTGATGATCTTAGAGGTCTTTTCCAACCTCAATGATTCTATGATTCTATGATTCTATTCTAGGTCAATGGCAAACTCCAACAGAGAGCTGAGGTCCCTTATCCCCCTTTCTCTAGATGCAGTTAATTACCCATTGCAGTGGTGTGGAACTCGTGCAAAGTTTTTGGTGACCCTGGACCATGCTTATAACGAGGAATGGACATTAGCAATTAGTGCTGTCTACCCGCAGAGCCCCCAGCACCCTCCAGCATGTGGGCTGTGGCTTAAAGCCCCAGCCTTAAATCTCTGTGAAAATACTCTGCTTTTACATGTGCAGTGTGTTTGAGTGCCGCTGTCCTTGATCTCTGTCACAGAGCAGGTCTGCAGACAGGGGAAGCCTTCAGAGCCTCTTTCTGTCCCAGCAAACAGCAGTAGATGTAAGCTCAGCCAGCGTGCCGATGGTCCCCATCCACCCAGCACAGCCCAATTATGGTGGGAACGAGGATTTCAGCTTTTGGCTTTCAGGGAGCACTGCCACCGCTGCTCAAATCAAAGCTCCCACAATGAGTTTGGCACCCCCAGCCTGGCCTGACTCTGCTGCACCGGGGGAGCAAACCCCAGCAAAGTCTGTGCATCAGCTGCTGGCAGCCGGGATGGTCCACGCTGATAAACAGCATAACCATCCCCTGCGCCGGCGACCGAGGGGCTGGTGACAGGCTAATGGGAAAATATCACAGGGCATAAATATAAGGGCATCCTTCCCACTGCTAGCGGCTCATTATGGCTCTGACCTACGGGGATCTGGGCTTATTTCTGTAGCTGGTGGAACTAGTGGTTTACATATAAATTATCTGATGAATGTAGCCTTGTTTTCTGTTCATGAATCATTCATGACCTGAGCCCAGATTTGGCAAAAACATGCATTTTCTGTAAGTATCCTCTGAATCCTTTGAGGAGAGCTGAGCTCACGGGTGTGCACAGGCTGCCCATCAGGGCTGTTTGCTACACACAGCCCGCGATCAGGCAGGTAACTCTCGTGATCTGATTTTTGCCTCCTTCACTGGATGACTTAACTGTTTAAAACCAGGTGTAAAATGATAATGCCAAATAGTAATTTTCTTCAGACAGGAATTCCCTTGCTTACCTTCAAAGATGTACGTTTTATGAGCTGCACCGGTTCTTCAAACTTCCCTATAGATAAAAATCTTCTTTACATGCACCTGGACTGCCATTACACAGCATATTCCAGCCCACAATGCTCAGGGTGCCTGGTCCTTCCCAAAAACATCACACAGGAACGTGTTCCCTGGTCCTGACACCCAGTTGGCCTCTTGCAGCTCCATTAAATAAGGTTTGTAATACATCGTTCACGCTTCACCTTACATGGCTGTTAAAAGGGTTTTATCCCCGCTTCTTGCTATATAGACTTTCCTCTAATTTCAAGCCTAAATTAACTCCTGGCTTATTTAAACCATTTGTCTTCATGCCTATCACTGTTATTTCTTTTCAGTAGTAATTTTCTCCTTTGGGTGTTTGCCTCCCCATACTTTCCACTCTCAGTCTTTACCTAACTAAACTGAGTGCTTTTTTTCCTCTCTCAGATGAATACTCCTTGCATTCCTCTGATTGTCCTAAATCCCCTTACTGGACCATTCACTGTTTGAATTCTTCACTCTCACATTTGGGAGAAGAGGACTGTGCACACTATTCTGATGAGGTCAGACCAACATTTGCAAAATTGAATTAGTGCTTCCCGAGACTTCCAGCCTCAACTGAAAATCTTACTTGGGTATATCTGATAATTCTTTTTCTTGAGACCATATAGTTGGCACTTAATAGTTAAGCTGTGACGTCCAAGCACACTTGGGTCTTTCTCATCCTCAGTCATTTCTAACAAATAGCTGAATTCTCACTACTGCTCCGTAAGTACTTGTCCATACATTATATATTATTGTATTTTTATCCCTTTTCTATTACTTCAGATTTCAAGGTCAGTCCTCAGTTAATAGCCCCATCCTGGTTTGCATTGACAATGCTCCTACCATCGCATGAGCTGTAAGTGTCATTGGCATGCTCATACGTTCCCTTCCAAGGTCAATACAGAAATGAAATATGTTCAGTCCCACTCCTGATCCTTGGGGATGTTTACTGGTAACCTCACTTCAGAGTGATAATTCACCTTTCGGTGTTCCCTGTCATTGGCTTCCCTTTAGCCAGCGCTGTACCCACTTTACAGTTCCTGTATAAATTCTCAGCACTTTCAGTTGATCTGATAATTTCCCATGTGGCACTATATCAAGTGATGTCTTCGGTCCAGATAGATGAGATATCTTGCATTTCCTTTGTCTAGAAAAATCATTTATCTTATCAATTTTATCACAAACAGACACGGTTTGCCCAGAAGAGTTTAATCGTCAACAGGATGATCGTGACTGCAACGGAAAATTGGAGAGCGGGCTGTGCTCCCTGGCAGCTCTGCTGGACATGCTCTCTTGTCGAGGGGACCCTAATTTCAGAGACAATATTTCTTGCACTGCTACCCCTTGAAATGACCCACTTGGCCACCGGAGGCTGTGAATAGATGGCGACTCTCGTTCCCGGTACGGAGGCTAAAGTCAACACGAATGATGTATTTTCATACAGCAGGCAGTTAGAGCCCGGCACTCCGAGGAGAGGAGCCAAAGCATTTACCTGTTTTATTTTGGTTGCTGTTATATATCTATTTGTTTATTACAAGGGAAAAGGTGCACGTTTTTTACACAAACCTGATATGTTTAGTGCTTTCATTTTATGTTTTGAGCAGTTAAGCTATTCGGTCTTTTAAGGGTAGTATTTGTTCTTTATAACTCTATGCCGACAATAGGAGTCTAAGATAATGGAGCCTAAAGAGAGAGATTTTTCTGTTCCCATATTGTTTCTGAAATATGGAGCCATCAAATGCACTCAGTAGAAGGTTTCTATCGGTAAATCTTCAATGAAAGTGCCTTTAAAAGTTAGGTAGAAAGATTGTGGAAGGGAAAATGGCTTCAGGTTTTGGTAAAAACTCACAAAAGTTTTGTGAAAATTCCATAAAGGCACTGGAGCAGGTTTTCTCTAATTGTGATATCAAAATGCCTCTCCCATCCTTGTCATTCTGGTGCTTTGGATCCATTTCAGCAAAGCTCTTAAGTAATGAGCATTTGTATTAATTGGAACAGAAAACAAATGTGCTTAAAGTTAAGCATGGGCTTAATTCTCTGCAGGCTCTGGCCTCTGCCGTGAATGGAGAAGCAGACTTCTGTGAGAGCTGAGAAATGGGATGCACTTGTCCAAATGTCATCCTCCCTGCAAAGTGATTAAGGGGTGTTCATTAATAAAGGGCTCTGCACAGGGTAGTCTGAAATTCAGATCCGTCCCCGAAAGGGCAGGGTGCTGCAATGTCCCGCAGGCCTGAACACACTGAGTTCTCAGAAATCCATGCTGCTTGAAGGAAACTGCTTCAGCCCCTCCCCATCTCAGTATTCACAGAAAGAATGAGAACCCAAGGAGGAGTATTTGACTTTTTGTCATCTTCTGCACATCACTTGGCTTGCGCTGGGCAGAAGAGGGAAGGGTTAATATGAGCCATGCTGTCCAAGCACAGCATTCGCTCTCTGAGGCTGCGGAAGGCTGGTGCTGTCCCCCTCCGGCTGCCTGTCTCTGCTACGGGATATCCTGAACATGCATGACAAATATTTTCTCCGTTTCTCAGGTTCACAATCTTCACAAAATCCTGCCTGCTGATTACAGCCCAAACGTTCATTGTTTCCAGACTGCTAAGAAGTCCTCATCCCTCTTGGGTGTCTGGTTTTAAATTCCTGCTCGTGCACATTTCCTGAAGTGAATGGAAATGTGGGACTTATCTGCACATGCAGTTGATAAGATCTTCTGCAAAACCTGCCCATGGGCAATTATGCATTGAAAGGGCAATTACACACACAGCGACCCAATTTGCATACAAAATCTAGATTATTGCCAAGAATTGCATGTACATTTTTGTGCAATATTCAGAAAATTGTGTCCCAAAGACATAAACCCTTTCTTCTGCTATCAAATCTCTTTCTACTTTTGCAACGAGAAATAGAATATATATGAGTCAGATTAGAAGAAATATTATTATCAGAAAATGAGTATGGCCACATCAGGTCAGAGCGCAGGTCTATCCCCATTCTCACCACATCTCTCCCAGCTGGAGGGACAAAGAAGATGACCAATACGTCCCAGGGCTTGCCCAGCATCCTCTCCCAGCCACCTGTACTCCATGGCTCGGTGACTTTCAGAGTCAAAGAAGGGATTTTAGTATTTAATAGCCTGGATTATTCACTAATAAATGGATTATTCTTGCAGATAAAAATTCAAATATAGAATAAACCAATTCCGTTTGCTCACGTTTGTCCATATCAATATAGTGTCTGATGAGTAAATATGCCACAGTGAGCAGATTCCCTTTTCTGCCTTTGCACCGCAGTAACGAGAGGGGAAGGAGGGGTGCGAACAGGGGTGTCACTGCTGTGTCTTGTAGTGTGTGTCCACAAAGACCTCTGCCAGCACAGCAGGCTGTCGGAGCCAGGTAACAGCCAGCCCTTCTGCAAACCTTCTCATGGGGCACCTTTGGCCTTGGCTGCAATAAGGACCAGAGGCGGAAACGTCTGGTTTCAAGGCATTTCTGTGCAGGACTGGTGGGAGCTGCTGGTGGTCCTGCGGCTCGCACTACGGGGGCAATACCCCCACTCCAGCACTGTGCCCCTGTGTGCGGTGGGGTGTCAAATCACTATTTCACCCACTTCAGAGTTCAAAATGTGGGATTTGAGACAAGGTTATTTCACGATGTGTGGAGACATCTTCTTGATAAAATAGTGAAATTTTTAGCATCCCTTCCTAGAAGACAAAAAGGGGGCGGGGGGAAGCAAGGAAGCCAGACAGCAAGAAAATGTTTATTTACTTCATAAACTCTGTGTTAGCGAGGCTGAGAGCACCTTCCTGCGTGACAGCCCACAAAACACCCAGCGTGCTCTGCATTGTCACTGAGATGTGGCCAACAAACTTTATGCCGGTAAGCGTTCTCATTTAGCCAGTATATTTCGATAACCCCACTTCCCGCTGTCACAGGTATTCAGATTCAAAAAATAAAGCCACCATTTATAAAAGTACGTTTAATGAGAGTTTAATGTTCACACAGTAAATCTGTGAGCAGCTGGACATGTTTTTAAGTTTCCTTGACGTCTTTTATTTGTTTAATACATGGGTCTATAAAAGCCATTTCTCTGAGCCTGCTAATGAGCAATAGGGGACTCACAGCTATTTAAAACCTGGAACAAGGCATCAAAATGAAGAATGCAGTAAAGGCTGCTCGAGCAGGGAGCTCCAGATGTGACAAGCAATGCTCTATGGTGCAGGAAGATGGAGCACCAGACACATGGCTGCAGCGTCACACCAGATACGGGCTTGCTCGCAGGAACCCAGAGCTCCGCTTTCCATCGAGCTGAACATGAGCTAACGAACTTGCTTCCTGCGGGTGCTAATGAGCTCAGCTTTCGTCCAAGTTGCAATGGGAGCCTCAGCATGGGAGGCTTAAGAGGATAGGGGGGGAGAGTTAGGACCTCTGTGAAGGTCTCTGAATTTGAAGTAGACTTCCACAGCTACAGCCGGGCTCTGAAACATCTCCACCGTGGAGGTCTTTTCTGTGATTGAATCTCCAAACTCTCTCTGCATCATGCAGCTCACCCAAAGTGAGAAATGATCCCCAAAAGCCATGTGGAAGGAGGGTCAGTGACAGTACCAGCCAGCATCAGCGGCGCATGCAAGAGCCGGGTGCAGGATTAGCTCCCGTCACGCAGCAGTAGCACTGCAAGCCCTCGCTTCTAGGGGAGGTGCTGCCGCGGAGAGCGCTGGGGGTCACCACCTCCTGCCTCTGTGATGCTGCCCCCTCCTCGGTGCTGGGGTTGGTGAGGCTTTACAGAAGAAACAGCTATGAGAGAGCAGTGCCCATCCGTGTACATCATGATGTACAAAGTAAAGAAAGCACCTGGGAGCCTCCAGAATCAGCTGAAGTTGGGGAAAACTTTCCTCCGAACATTTCCCATCGGTAAGATGCAGATACTAGCTGGAGAAAAGATTTTCCTAATATTTTTTTGTTTGAGAAATTGTTTAGGAAAAATAAGTCCTTAGGAAAAAAAATATAAATTAGGGTATTTATTCTTGATGTCTTTGAACAAAGCATTTTTAAATTTTATAACAACAAGACATCTATTTTATTTTAAATGAATTAAAAAATAGATAATGAAAGTCTTTCATTTCATGAGAAAGATTTTTTTACTTTAATTTCACTAAATGAATTTTATAAATCGCTTCAGGTTGATGTGAAATGATTTCCTTTTACATTTCCTTCTTCAGGTTGTGCAACAGACAGAAAAATCAGTTCTTTGCACATCTTTTCTCTTGAATTTATTGAATTGCTCTGTGAAGATGGAAAGGATGGGAATCCTTGTGAACTGAGTAATTCAGATGAATAGTGTCTTCAAAGTCAATTACCACTGTGCAGAGATGATACCTACTTCTGTCTCCTCTGGACTCTCCAGCTCAATTTTTGCTCTCCCCAGAACTTTCTGAAGTTTCTTTTTTTTCTTTCCCAGGCAAACTAGCAAGGGACCCCTCTGTTGTTCATATGGATTAATTAGAGCAAGGAGTTTTAAAACAAGTCCCAAATCCCAGAATCGCAGTACTGCATTACGAAATAACTCACCAATACCTTTTCACACCTTGGTCCGTACGTCTTCTTTATGAGGCAGGTCACTGACAGCTCTAGTCCCATCTGGTTTGGACTCACCAAAAGGGGAGAATAGTTTAGCTGTCCCCAAAAAGCAGACGGCTGAAAGGCAGTCCAGCCCCAAGCCACAACAGGGCACCAGTCCCCCAGGATCTCCTAATGAGTCACAGCAGGTTCCTTCTTGCAGGCTAGATCCATTTAAGGGAAAACACAAATAACTGTTAACATCGTGAATATCACATACGTTACTGTTTATGAACGACAAGCATTTAACTTCCCTGCCTGCTTGTTGGTTTAAAATAGGAGAGCTGACTGCAACGCTAGTCTCTGCTTGCCCAGGGTACCTCTGAGTAAGCAAAGCCATGAATTTAAAGCACCTTATCTGCCTGCTGTAACTGTCCACCATGGGCAGAAAAACACTATATTACTTCTTTCCCAATGTCCGTGTCCATTATATGCCTTCCTGTTTAGTCTGGCAACGTGCCGTTACACTTCCTATTCTCTATTGCTAGGGAGATAATAAATAAGGCCAATTATTCTTATCGGAGTTGCATTAAGAAAGACAACTTCCTCCAGTGCAATGTAAATGCCACTTTTCATTCTTACTTTTATGATTCTTTAGCCAGTTATGGATCCATGTAGCTGTGCTTATATCAAAGACAGTTTTAATTTATTTCGAGATTAAAATTTTATGAGAGATTGCATCAGATGCTTTTCTAAAATTCAAATAGACTACGCCCACCACATTCCCTTCAGCTAGTAACTGTAATTCTATTTTAATAAGATATTGAACTTGTCTGCAAGATTATTATTTTTTTGGTACAAGCCCACCCTCAAAGAAATATTTATCTCCTAATATTTGTTTCAGATTTAGGAATTCGGTGTATGGTAACTGACTGTGTCATTCTTTCTCTGATTTTCTGATGAGTAGGACAATATTTGCATTTCTCTCTTCTTCTGGTGCTCCTCAGATACCTGTAGTTTCTCAGAAATAAGTCAAGACAAGTAAATGACTCTACCTGGTAGTTCCTTTATCATCCTGGGATGCATATCCCTTCTCTTAGTTGATCTCTGTGCATTTTAAATTTTCCAAGGATTTCCTTAATTTGCTTTATCTCTTTTTTTTTTTTTTTAATTTATTGCTCTCTTTTCATTTGTGTTTAAAACCAGCTCTAAACAGAATCTGGAACCACTACACAGACATACACATCATATATTCTACCGTGTATCCCTGCGCAAACCCATGTACTTGCACAGAGGCGTTCGTCAAAATGCAAGCGCAGTTTTGTTCAGCAAAAGGGATGTCCCTTGAGCTGTGCCACCTTCGAGATCGAATTCTCTGAGCTAGGCGGGACATCTCCATCTCAAAACAGCGCTCTCGGAAAGATGCGTATCGGGAACGCCACTCCATGATAGCCTCTTACTGCCTGACAAGAGACTGTTCTGGCTGTAACATACAGTCTGATGCTAGGATGTACATACCCCGTGTTGCAACACTTTCCTCCGCAGGAGATGAAGCACCTCTTTCCAGAGAGATTGAATATTCACCAGTGCGGAGGGATGTCCGTAGCCCAGCCCGTGGCCACCTCATATCCAATTCCCTGTTGCCCTGATTATAGCAACATCTGCCTCATCTTAGTGTATTCTCATCTCAGGCGGCTAAGTTGTTTCTGTCAATAATAAAAATAAGTAGCAGAGCATCCAATGTATTATTGATCAGATAATAAATATTTTACTGTTTTTCAATAATTCAACATTGTCTTAAAAAAATACCCAACCCAAAGCCCCATGAACAATGGAGAAAATTCCCCAAGTCCTGAGAGGGCTTTGGGAAGAATGTAAGAAGGATAAAATCTGTGTTAAAAGCAGACATGCCTCTCTCATTTTAAAAAATGTTTTCAGGTTCGATAAAATAGTAGAGGGTTTGATGCACTTAGTGATTCGCCTGAGCTGGTTGGGAGGGTAAAATATCTTTCCAATCTCAATAATTCATCAGAAATAATGTTGCAGGGGGAAGTATACAAAGGGTTGCACCCTGACGGAGCAAAGCAGCAAGTATCTGCTTCAATACCGTGTTTGCAAGTGACTGTTTATTTTTATGTGCTACCTCTTTCTTTCCTTAAAGAAACCATGAGCTCCTTCTCTTACACTATATTTTGTGTCAGATTTACTTATTTTTACCCCTAGGTGAAAAAACCCCACCTTCTACTTTCGATTGCAATGGACTGTAAAAGCATACACCTGGTAATAGTTTGCTGAACATTAAATACTCGTATTGCTTTTCTCAGTACATTTACTGGCAGAGCTATCATGCAAGCAGTGTAGCTCTTCACAACTATAAAGATCACAGGAAATACATTTCTACTCTGAAACACGACTTTGTGAAAAATGGCACCAAGGAATTCCATGGTTGCTGTCTTTTATCATATTTGCCCCATTTACAGCTCCAGAGGGATGGTTTCCCTAGCGCTCAGTGCTGCATAGTCATCCATACCTGATAATGAAGCTCCTTGGCTCTGAACCAGTAATCGGTCAAAACTTCAGCAGTGACTTCATTTAAATGATGCCTGTACTAGGGCAGGATTTTGTTTACTCCCTGAATTTCCACCAACAGTTGTGAAATGATGGAAATACTCTTTTTTTCCTTGTTTTTCTGCAAGAATTGTTTGCCTCAGCAGTATGCACACTGCAATGAAATAACAGGAAGAGGCAGATCAAGATATCCAGCCAGAGGTTTCTTTCCCGAGGTTCTTTCTCCACTCTGCCCCGCTGTTCATGCTGCAATAAATTTTGCTGTCACGAACCCAATCCATGCCCATTTCCAGGGAGAGCGGGGCTGCGTGCGTGGATTTAGAGCCTGTTAATCTCCGGAGTGGGTGAACTCTCCAGCCGCACCATGGGCGGTGGTCCAGGCTCTGACCTCCGCAGCACCCTTAGGAAGGCTGAAATCACCGTTGAGGAATAGGGCTGAAACTGCTCAGCTTTACCTGAGCCTGAATCACCTAAAAAGATCTTGGGCCTGTGCTAAGGGGGTACTCATGGCTGTTGGTGATTTTCTGTATAGGGACGATGTGGTGCTAATCTCCCATAGAAAGAGAGAGGCTCCATCACAGGGCTGATGAAATTGAATCACTGTAAGAAAAAGAGGGGAGATTTACAGGCATCATTCTCTGTCCTCTTCCAGTTCTCTAGCCATCACCCTTCTTTCCATGTTCATAATAAACACCTGTGTAGCTCCAAGAAGATGCCTTGACCCCGGAGGATACTACAAAAGGCAGGTCCAGCTCCGTTCGACGCAGCGCAGTTCAGCTCCGACAAGGGTGTAAGCGGAGAAGCCGTGACAGCGCTGACACCTCCCATGTCCCACGTCCCCTCATACTCCGCTTGTGTGAGCCCACGTTAAATGCTCACACTGCTGGGGCTTGGCTGCTCTTATTATCCCTTAGCTAGAACAAAGTCAGCTTTGCTCTGCCCAGCCATTCTTAGAAAAGAAGATGCGATTTGATTTTATTTTAGATGCAGACATTCAGTTTATTAATAATTATGTGAGCTACAGCAGCATGGACTAGACCTAATTCCCATGAATGGCAAGCTCATTGAAAAAAATGGCCTAGTTGGGGGATGAATCACCATTTTTGTATCAGAGCGGGGAGGTTCAGATGAAATGCGTTACTGATGCTGATTCTCTCCTTGCTGAGCTCCAGTTCCTAATGGAGATCAAAGATCCCATTAGACAGATTTGATGAAGAGACAGTCCCTCATTATAGACTTCGAGCAAGCTGAACAAAAACCATAAAAAAAAAAAACCCCAGGGGCTGCTCTTTCTCTTGGCACAGAACTTGGCTCTTCCTCCGGCAGACGTGTGCTCATCTGAAAGATCCCAAGTAAAGATTTTATAAGCTCATTTCCAGAACTTGCCGGAGTTCTAACGAATCTGTCCTGCTCTCTGACACGAAGGAAGGAATGTAGGAATAGCTCATTAGTTTAAATTAAAAATGTACAAGTGGGAAGAAAATGCTCTGAAAAGGAGTCATCAAGGCATTAAGGCTGTGAATGTAATTTAAATAACCAACTTCTATGGGATGCAAGTGAGAATTCAAGTATTGGAAGAACCTGGGCTTTGGATTTTGTGGGGTTTTTTTGGCTTGCACACAGAAACATCAGCCGTGCTCTTCCTGCTAACGCCCAGGAGAAAGGCAAACTCAGAAAGGACCAGGAGCAAAGCATCGGGCAGGGATAGATGTTCATTAAAGGCTCCTATTCAAGGCAATCCTGTCGTCAGACTTCCAGAGGAGCTGCTACATCACCACTAAAGCCTGCACTTGCCAGCCAAGCAGCTAAGTCATCTTTCCAGCAGCATTACTGTAGCCTACAGCAGCTGGGAAGGCTCTCTACTAGTCAGAGACATCATCTCCGGTACTTTTCCTGTCCTTTCTTGGCCGCTGTATAAATATGTATATATTTTGCCATGCCTTGAGGTCCCATAATACTGGAATCCCCTAATATTAGATTAACATACACCATATACCAGACCAGCTAAAAATCAAGATTTGCTTTTCCATGGCAAACACATTTCAAAACTTGGTGTCATTCTGTGTTGCAACACTCTTCAACTTCTCCCCATTTAATCAATATTCCTGGAAAAAATAAATATATTTAAAAAGCCCACTTCAACATATTGGTCAAAATCTCTGGTCTTCGTCAACAGAAGTTTAGCCTGATGCACTTTTGAGTTTTAATCTCTGGGGTGTTTTAGCTGTCTGCCAGCTTCGTCTCCTCTTGATGACGGGAGATGTCTTTCCCTGGAGAGGAAAGTCCTTACCGTTTCCCAGCTCTTGCTGTTCTGCTCCTACCTGGAGAGAATGAAACAGAGAGAAATTCAGTGCAAGAAGCCTCCAATTTGTTCCCCTAGTGCAGCCCCGTGGCTGCAGCCTCAATCAGCTGCACACTAAACACTTAGTTAATTGGCAACAAATTGGGAGATATGAGCTAATTGCAATAAATATTTTATTAATTTTAAAAAACAAAAGGTTGCATCCCTTCTAGCCCAGTTTGATTGTGCACAGTCACACATATTAATATGTAATTGCCACATCAATTGGCAATCGTGGGCTCAGAAGGAGCTCATTATGGAAAATACTTATGCATGTATCCTCAGTATGTGTCAATCAGCTTTGTGCCATTGAGATCAATGGAGCTAGGCTTATTTATAGAGTTAAAGCTCCAACAATTCACCTGGAAAATAAACCCTGCAGTATGTTCTCATATTTAAGCTGGGCAGAGGAAGAACAGATTTTTCTCTGCAATTTTTATTTACATAAAAATGCAATTTTATCTATATCTATATCTCGCCTATGCTTAGAAACAAGTTATTATTTTTTTGCGGTAAACCCCTCAAGTAAAATACAAATATTCAAACCCAATAATGTTATAGCTCTCCACGACCCATGTTTGCCTTCTTAGTTTCAGGGGATATATTGCAGACGTAAGCCCTGAGTTGCTGTAGTGCTGCCGGTGAGGCCAGGCTCATTTCCATCGCTGGCAGCGCTGCACGCCGCACCGACACAGCGTGGGGAATACTTCTGGCCAGGGGGATGGGAACCCACGTTACGCTCTTTCCACCTCCAGTTTCGAGGTTTCAATGATAAAATCAAATGCGGTATATGACAGAAACACGTGCGGCAAAGCAATGACAAGAAGTGGTTGAATTATTCATGGAGAATAAATTAGCGATGAGCACAGCCCCTTCCCAGCTCAGGAAGCATCTCTGAGGTATCTCCGAGCTGATGGAGCCTTGTGTAGGCCAAGAGTAGCTCCAGTTGACTCAACAGACTTCTGCTGAGGGGACGCTGGTATCGGGATCAGGCCTGTAACTTGCAGGCAGTCACTAGAGCTGTTGCTGGAGTGGTGTTTTGTTAGCAAATGTGGTTTTTACTTTCATCAAAATGTTGCACAGGAAACCGCTGATTTCCACAACATTTTTGATGGGGAAAAGTCAAAATAAAGTGCTTCTCTCTCATTTTGATAAGGAAAAAGCATCACATCATCTCCTTAGCTGACTCAATTCAATTCTTTACTTTTCTGCGTGATTCTGATGTTCTCACATTTTAGAAACAAAGAACCACAATAATATCACAAATTTTTATTCTATTTTGTAACATTTTTATTCTATGGAAAAGGTAAAAGATTTTTCTCTTTGGTTTTTAATTCGAGGCTTTTCTGTAGAACAGAAATTCCTTTTTCTGACAAATTTGTTGTGTGGATGGGATGAATAATCTTTCAGGCTGTATTTCCTTCATAAGTTGTTTACTTTGACTACTTACTAGTCATTCTGTGGGATATCTGAGTTGTCACTGAAGTCATTTTGGCTTTCCTTCTGCTCCTGGAACAGAGGACAAATTGTTTAAACAGAAAAATAACAAATGATGAACAGCAACTAAAGAAATGTAAATAATTCATAAATACTTGTTTCTGCTCATCCTGGTGTTCGTGCACGGCACAGCCGTTCTCAAACAGCTACGCAAACAGAAAGCTGTTTGTGCAATGATGCTCACACCCCCTTTTCCATCACTATTTGCAAACAGCAGCCTGAAAGCGGAGCAAATAGTTGCAACCAGTTGTACTGAAAGGGGCAAGATAAGTCACAGCAACAAATATTTTCCCATCACAAAGAAGTGTGATTAGCCCGATCTTGTTAGTATTTTATATGATATAGAGTTCAGCTTTGTGTGAGGGCTCAGGACTTGCAATGTGGTGATCTGCCTGTTAAAGTCACACATCTTAAGGTAATGTCATGAGGCTAAATTCATCAGCTTTCTTAAAATTTTGGGGGTTTTGTTTTCTTTTTTCAGATCTGCAGATAGGATGTGTGTTTTATTAGTACAGTCTAGGATCCCAGAATACCTGAGCCAAAGGTGCGGTGAGGATGACATTATTTTTAAGGGGCTCGGCTGAAGGCAAACGAGTAGCTTGAGATGATGAAAGAAAATAATGAAAAATCTTCAGTTAAGCCGTAGAGGTACAAAAAATATCCATTGAAGCATTATGGTATTTAAGGAGAGTGCATAAAACAGCTCCTCGGGGCAGAAGGCTTTGCAGGAGGAGCAGAGCAGGTCAGGGCCATGGACAGTTGTGGCTCCCCGGCGTGCGGGGCAGGGCAGGAGCAAGCTGGGCTCATGGCGAGGGTCCCTGTGGGACTGGGAGAAGCGCCCAGCTTGTGCCAAAGAAGGGCAAGTCAACCCAATGATCGCGCTTCCCAGCACGTCTCTGGGAGATTAATGCCAGCAACAATGGTAAACATTTCCCAGGGATGCATGTCTCCATCTGAATTTCCAGAAGCATTGAATTTGTCCAAGAAATAGAGCCAGACATTTCTCTTGGCAGCTCCTCCACCTTTCCCACAGTGCTTTGGCACCTCTGAAGCAGATATAAGTCATCGCAGAGCCGACCAGAACACCAGCTGCTCCAGGCTCCCAAGACTTCACACCTGGCTGCTCAGATGGACCCTCCAGGCACAAAGCAGGATCTTCTAATGGTGGAGCCTGTGGTCCACCAAAAAGGTGCTCCACACAGGCCCGTGCCCCTCCACTCCAGGAGGCGTGTGCAGAGCACTCAACCTTTTGTCTAAAGATGGACTTGAGTAAGTAAACAACGAAGAATAAAGTATTTTAGACTTTTCAGTTTGACATGGGGGCTAAGGGTTTCTCCCACCATATTGCAATCTCCGTGTTGTCAACTGAAAAAAATTGACAATAGCAGCTAGATATGAGTGGATAAATTTGGGTAACCCCCTGGAGCCAGCTCCCCAAGTGACCATACATTAATCATTTACCTCTAAGAAAGTACAAGTTTACTATTGGCTCTGTTCTGACTCTTTTCTCCCTTAATTTTTGTTTTCTTCACCAGCACAGACGCTGTACTTTTCTTCTCCTAAGCAAAGGGCCATTATTTATATAAGGTGAAACAAGAAAGGGAAGAGAAATGGGTGGCAGGAGTGCCAGGAGTTTCTCATACTGTGAGTCTAGCTCTCTGCAGTGTTTTATGGTAGGACAGAAAAAACCCAAAACAAAACAAACAAATAATGAGCAGAAATCCTACTCCAGTATTCTTCCAGCAGAGGAAATTTCCAGGGTCAGAGCTGGGTGGATGAGCTTTTCCAGCGGCCCCTGACGTCACCTTGCGGAGAGATGCCAAGTCCTCCGCTCTTAAATCCCTCTTTGTGTTTTACCCAGCCTAATTAAGTTGCTTAATTCCATTTTGTGGATACATTGTGGGAGCAAAGCTCTGTTCCAACAATGTTAACGAGCCTGGGTTAGAAGTTAAAGCACACACTAATGTGTTTAAATGAGTTCTTACTCGGAGCTTTACAATCGGCTGGAAGACGCCTGGCTTGTACTTTGTGGTGGCAAACGGGGCAGGGTCAGCCTCGGGTTAAGGTCCCTCTTCCCACACCTCAGCTCTCACTCCGAGTTCCTCAGATTAATCACAGCCTGCCGAGACCACCTGAAGGAGCTGACAAGTTCCCACGTACCTCTTGAGCTTTGCGCTTCGGAATATTTTTGAACGTCAATGATTTTGGTTTTTCCTAAAACGGTTCTTCTTGGGACGCGTCTCCATCCCTTGGGGAGAAGGGATTTTATTGCAGCTGACCTCTCTCCTCCTGCCAAGAAATCCTCCCGGTGCCCAGCAGCTCCTTCACCCTCCCAGGATCAATTCTGCAGAGATAATTGATGGCTTCTTCATCAAGTCTTTCTTCTCTCAGTAAATACACTTCCTCGTAGCCAGCATTAGCATGGTCAAGTGAACTCTTTGCAATCAATGGTTGAGGGTGAGGAAGTTTCTCTGAGAAAAAGATTGTGTTAGCAAACTTGGAGGCTTGCTGCTGGGGCAGAATGGGAGGACTGAAAGGAACAGCATTCAGCTTCTCTTGGGCTGTTTTATTCCTATACTTTTTGTGTACTTTGCATAATAATGCAATAGAGTTGACAAAAGATTTATTCCTGGTGCCTATAAAATGACACAATACAATGAGTTTTAAACAGAGAGGAGAAAAAAAATCAAGAGAAAAGGTAATTATGCAGGCTCTTCTTAAAGTCTGTAAATGTTATGGACAGAAATTCAATTAGTGCAGAGGAAGCTGCAGAAGCATTCATTTTTTCCTTCTTTTTTTTCAAGCCTTTTAATGTCCAGGCGATGGAGCGTATTTAAAAGATGCCAGTTGTGCCTGTGCACAAGCACGCAGGCACATATAGGCACATACGTCTGCATGTGTATAATCGTCGCTGTTCTTTTCCATTATATCCATGCACAGCTGTTCTGTTTTATGATGGAGCACCACTTGCTTAAGTAGAAATATTTTTATAGATTATGTATAATCTTAAACTGGTGGTGCTCAACCATGGGCTATAGTGTGTGCATATAGTTTATAGAAATCGATAACTCTCACGGAGCCCAGTTTGGTTTGAAGTACCTGTTTGCACTGAAAAGGAGTTGTTTGTACAAGCGCTGAGCACCAAGCCTTTTACAGCATGCCTTGCTTTTTAAGGCCTTATCAAATTCTCATCCTGAATTGCAACAGTCCCCAAAGAGGACTTCACATGGGTGTTTATCCTTTCAGAAAGTATTTTTGAGGCTTTATGTTTTCTACCTGCTGATATATCCTCTCAGGTACAAAGTGTCATCAGCTCCCACGCAGCCCCTCATGGAAGTGACACCTAAACATGGAAATTGTAATTGCTATGATTTAAAATGTGTAGCTGGACAAAGCAAAGTGGTAGAGCAGCCACCTCACCCAGAACCAATGGGAGAGCCCACGGGGACACGAGCACCATCCCTGCACCAGCTGCCTGTGCCAGGGACGTGCTGCCCCAGCGGTGGGTGCATGTCCACGACCACGTCAAACTTGCCCAGCCCTATCTCGACTGCCTTGCCTCTTCCTACAAAGAGGACACCATAAAACAGAAATGTTGCTTTATTCCTCCTGTCAAGAGTATGAACTGGCTCGAGCTGAGAAGGGTTTTGCAGAGCTGTAAACGCTGTGCTGGCTGACCGGAGGAGCTGGTGCTCCTGCAGAGCATGCCTTCGCCCGCAGTGGGCTGCAACGCCAGCCCCCGGACGCAGCCAAGCACTGGGTGTGTTTTCTTGAGGCTTCAGCTTTCTTTTGCAGAGGGACCTCTCCAGGAGACAGTGCTTTCTAGGGTTGCAAGGAGCCGTGGAAAAGCTGGCTTGTTGCCTATATGCATACTTAGCCTCGGCACTTTCTTGAAGAACATGTCGGTGGACTGTGTACATGGGGATTTGGGAGCTGTGGCCATCATGAGACTTAGCGAGGCTAATAAAATACTCAGGCATCTCCAGCTTTGCTTCTGAAGGACTGTCTCACTAAAGACATGCTTAAGAGTGGACAATCTCCTCATGCTGTGTCTGCAGGCAGCTAATGCAAACCAAGAGCACCATCTACTGTTGTATGTTGCAGGATTATCTGTTATTGACGTGTCTGGGGTTCACTAAAGGGGCTGTTATTACAGTCAGGTTTCTTGACTGTTGCACTGAACGTTGTTCAATAGCTTATTAGAGTTTACTAATAAGGAAACCTCACGGAGGAATGGATTTTTCTATTCAGCACTTACGCCACGTGCGAAACTCAGCATTTACAGGATACAGCGAGCCCCTCCTAATTGCACGTGGTGGAATACCACAATAAAGTTGACTTCCAGGGCATGATAATACCCATTATGGACTGTGCAGCCAATTAAAAGGATCATAAAGCAAAACACTGGCTTGCATTTTTTGGTGGAAATAACTTGTTTGAACAGCAGCAGAAGAAACATGTTATCCTGCACCATGTCAGCTCCGTACAAATGAACTTTTATAAAAACAGCGTATGAATCACATGGCCCAAGGGCTGGGTCCATCATCACCAGGCTGTGCAGACCAACCTGCCCTCAGCCTGTGAGCAGAAGCACTGGCTTGCCGTAGCTGCTCCTCCCCAGGCGTTTTTCCACAGATATCTCAATTTCTCAGAAAACCCAACCTTTCTCCAGAGTGTGGGAGCAGGACGAAGGCAAGAACAAGTTACGAGGTTGTGGTCCATGCTTCTGAGCAGGCAGGCAGGGGGGCGCAGGCTGATGGTCGTCAGGGTGGCTGTTCATCCCCCCCAGCCGGCCACCACAGCCACCCACATCAAGCAGGGTCCCCTGTCTCCCACCAACACCCACACCCAGGGTGCTGCATGGGGACAAAGTGACAGCAAGCAGAGTCAGACTGAAACCTTGCAGTGTGCAACCCCCTATGAGGGAGCAAAATCTTTCCACGCCTTCAAATCTTTTGATGACTTTTGATTACTTTTGACAAGCCTTTTACTTTTTTGATCGTCTTTAATGTATTAGATAGGCAGGGGCTTTGCAGGGCAGGGGATTCCTAGCATTTTTTTGCGAGGATGGTGTTAGTTTAGCTGTTTGTCCTGGTTTGATTTTTCCTCTGACTTGCTTGGGGAGGAGGATGCTGTTTATTTATTTATTTATTTATTTATAGAGGTGGAGGGTTTTGTCCTTAAATCCAGAGTGGTGCTTTTAATTATTTCTGGTGGCTCGTAGGAGCTTTTGCAGCCAGTGAGCAGGTGAGTGCCAGTGGGACCCCATCACATAGGGGAGATGGACAGGGGATGGATGGGCCCATCCTGCTCCCTTTAATATCTTTATTATTGACCTGAAAAACCCCTGTAACAGCCCTGGCTGGGAGTCCCTGCTGTGGCCACAGGAACAGGAGCAAAGCAAAGGATGAACTTATCCTTTTCTTGGTCACCACCAGACCATGTCTGCACCTCATTTTGGGCCACTCAGTAGAAGACAAACTTCAGCGCAGGCATGAGCACTGATAAGAGGCACTCTGCAGCTGGTAGTGAGTGTTGCCATTTTGATTCAGTAGCATTTCATACCCACTTTAATTTTGTGTAATAAACAGCCAAGGCACAGATCAACTGGCCTCATTTTTACAGGGAGACTTTCAAACCCTTCCCTGCCAGATCAAGAAATGCATCATTTGCAGTCACAGTTATCTAAAATAAATTTGTTTTGATGCATGCTGTCACAATGAAGGTGGAGGCTGAATCCCAAATCTGAAGAAACTAATTTGCTTCATTTTCTGTTCTTTTCCTTTTCTTTTCCACTTTGCAAACGTCCCAAGTTTCAGCAGTTCAGAAAGCGGCTGTAAGCGCTGGGGCCAGGCTGCGACCGCCTGGGAGGCATTTTCCTCCCAGCCCCATAAATCTCTCTCAATGGGCTCTCATTTTTCTTGTCATTGCTCCCACGTCCCCCATGGACATGGAGTGGTGGGATCTGTCGTGCAGATGACCACTGCCAGGGACCGGGCTGGACTCACCAGCTTCATGTGATTTGTGACTGGTACCTGCAGCATGATAGGGCACTTCAGAAAGCAATAGGTTCTCTTTTTAAGCGTTCTTGGAAAACAATTACCAGCAGGAGTGATGAATGCACTTCTAATTATATCCTTGCTCTCTCACCCCCTCCTAGTCATGAACTACTTTAATAGCAGAGGGCATTCAGGAAAAAAACTGGTTTCATTCAGTGATGATTAACTCAAGGGGAGGGTTTCCACAGCTAGTTTGCTCTGGGAGGACATTTGCAGTGTCCAGGGCAGATGTTGTGCAGGACTGAGGATGGAGACCCAGCAGCTGGACTGAGCCCCCAAAATGTCTGTGTGTTCTTTGCACATCATCTGTGTCACCACTCTCTGTAACACTGTCATTCGTGGGTGATATTTTGGGCGGTGTAGCATTTGGATGCACGTTTTATTGCTTTCACTTGCAATAGTAGCTCCTAGCTCAAGCAGAAAGGATCATGTCGTATGATACAGATGAGAAACTGGCATGACCTTTTAAAGCAAACCACTTGCCCGTGCTGTATTTCGATTGTAGTTTTTAAGAGAAGAGTGAAAGACACCTTTCAGATGTTACCTTCTTGGCTAAAAACAGTTAACTGAGGACTGCCAGCATTTGTAAAGGAAGCCTGATCAAGTACCTGATTTGGAAGACGTGTCTCTGCTTCATCCAGCCTTGTAGGTCTGTTAAACAGTCCCAGAGAGACCACAAAAACATGCATTTTTTAGAAGAGATCAACACTCCAGCTACCTGTCCCAGCTGTCAATCTGAAAGCAAACAACTCTGCAAGCAGCAGCAGTGATGGAACAGTTCAGTCCTAGTTTCCCTCCAAACTCCTGCAAAGATTTGCATCCATCTTGTTTTAATTGGCCTTTGCTGGGCCTGTCCTTAGTTTCTCTTAGCTCTTCTCATTTCATCTAAATCGTTTGCATTTCATAAAAGCGCTGCGATGCTCAGCTTGTACTGCAAAGGCTGCACCGTGAGCCTGCCTTTCTCATGTGCAGCTACTGAATCAGCTTGCTATTGTCTCAAAGTACTTTTTTCCTCCTCCCTCCCGAAAGTCTTTGAGAGACATATAATACCCTCTTTAAAATGGCTCATCATGGATGTATCACCTGAGGATCTATTTCTAACCGAGATTTGCACTGAATAAGCATTATCCTTGATAGAATTTTTCATGCATGAGATTGGAAGCAAGCATTGATCAATGCAAGTTATAAAAACACTAAGCTACATAAATACAGAGCTCTATTTTGTAATTATTTGCAATACTTGACTATAGGCTTGAAAAATAACATTTCTTATCTCATCAGGTGTGACCTTCTCCATGTGCCAAACACTGAGCAGCTTTTCTACGGGGGTTTCAGACTTCCCTGCAAAAACAAGTAGCCCAGCCAGTCTCAGGAGAGGGCATGTTTTTGGGAGCCAGAGAAAAGTCATCATTTCTAGCCTGGGAGTGCAGAAGAAAGGGCAGCTGCAGTAATTTGACATGATACCCCAACCTTTAAGAAATGTGGGTTCACAAAATAAATTTAAAATGGGTTAATATCTAGATTGCCAAATGCCAGCAAATAAATTGAGCTTACTCTTAGCTTTGGTAAAGGGCACAGAGCGAGGCAAGGTGGGATGTGATCAGAGGCTACTGTAAACCATGGCTCCGTGCAAGGGTGCTCAGCAATCCCCAGCAGCAAATGTAACGGGGACGCCGTAATGCTTCCCCGCATCGGGGCGGGCTGAGGGTGCCTCAGCAGCACGCGGCTGTCAGAAAAGCATCCTCACATCTCTTTCTTAAACCCCTCTGATTACAGCTGTGGCTACGACCCCAGCTGTTTTGCCATCACTGAGGCTGACTCAGTATAATTTTAAATCTATTATCTAAAATACATAGCACACTGTCTTTTATACTATAATTGAGACTTCTCTTTTCCTCTGTGGATTTATTTTTTTCTTTAGTTGGCTCATGGCAATCAGATAGATCGCTTCATCTTCCCAGGAAAACTTCCAGTTCATTAGAACCCCCCTTTTTTTGTTCTTTTTCTTTTTGTAATTAATGTGAGTCACAGAATATTTTATATTTGGAATCATGTTATTTGTAGACAGCAGTCAAACGTGTTTGGTTAGCAGCCAGATGCTAAGCATATGCAGCAGAGGACTGAGATGAAAGGATGTAGGTAAACAGGGAAGACGCATGCTGATCACGAGACTGACCCCCCACCCCTCTCTGTGCTGCTGTACTTGCTAAAATACATGCCAGCGTTCGCGCAGTCGGAAAGGTAAATGAAAGCCAAATTCAGATGGAAACCAGAAGTAATTTGGAGGATACTTTTTTAATTAAAAAAGCAGTATGGGATAGCAAGTTTAGAAGGATTGCTCCTAAAAGCTTAAGGCTCTGTTTCTCTGCCCTCTATCTAGCTTTTTTTATTGATATGGAATGAGGAAAGAGCTTTTTCTGGGTGCATTGTAGGAAAGCACAATTCATGCTATAAGCATCTTTCTCATTTCCATCCAATATTACTGCTATGCCCCTTGAAAGGCTGCAAAAACATACAAATAGAGCAGAAAGGGGCTATCTGCTTGCCAAATTATATATTTCAAGCAGGGAGCACGTGGATCCAGAGCTGTAATAGCTTCTAGTTATCTTGCAGGGGTAATTTAAATTAGTTCAACTCTTATTTATGAGCGTGACATCTATTTCTTTGTATTACAGCCATTCTGAAATGCCTTAACGCGGGATCAATATCACTTTGTACCAAGCCAGACCCTCACAACATGCTACTCCCCAGAAAGCATTTGTTTTGCTAGCCAGGGCTTTTTGCTTGACCCACCTGCCAGCAAAGAGTGAAGGATAGGGCCCCGCAAGACGGTATTTGCTTCCTGGCTCATGGCTTCTTGCCTCCCTGTAGCTCCTGCTGTCCAGCCAGGCATTTGTGCAGTGATGCCACCAACTCCCCGCAGCATGTGTGGCCTTTTGCCTGGACGGAGGTAAATAGGAGAGAGAGAGGACATGAGTGTTGCTGAGTATATTAGTACTGAGTGCATGGAGAAAATGTGGAGCTGGAAATCTTGCTGTATATAAACTAAAATAATCCCACTACTACGCACTCATCGCAAATTCACAATGTATATCTATAGGACAGTGAATATGTTTCGAACCCTTTCTTTCCCTTTATCTTGCTGTTCCGATAATCCAGCCTGGTAGATAAAATCAGCCAAGAAGTTTCTATGTGGTGCTCTCCAGGTTTTCTCTCCGGAGCGCCAATGGCAGGTGAATGTGCTGCCTTGCAAATCACGTCTGCCTGTGGTTCGGAAAGTTTAAGCTTTTGATTTGCTTTGTGTAGCCATGAATGGATGAGTTTAGTAAAATAAATTACTTCTATGCCATCACATGATACAGACACTGCATCTCAGCAGAGGCCAGAGGAAAGTATAAGTGATGGTTACGGTAGGAGAATAATCTGAAATTGAGTCTTTCCCTAAGGTATGTGGTGTTGGAGACTGGAAGCTGTTACATGTGAGAAAGAGATCAACACTGAAAAATCTTTTTAGAGGAATTTCTTAGATGACAGATCCCTCTGCAAGATGTCACGGTCAGAAATCTATGAGATTTGGTGCGGCACTAATGTGGTTAGCTGATGTTTTTAATCACTGACATTTGTATGGGCAGAGATAAAGTAACTGGGGTCTACCCACTTTGAAATAAAGAAGGGCTGGAGCTCCATCCGCTCTCCACTCATTTTTATAGGATGCAAAACTAGGTGAATACAGACATCACTATTCACCCTATTTTTCTGGGTCATTTGCCTCCGATTCATTTTATGGTGCGATATCCATGTGCGCATGAAATGTTTTGGTCCAGATTCATGCTAAGGGAACTCCATGAGCTTCAGGATGGTCTAGGTCAGGTCGGAGCATTTTGTAGCAGACGCTCAATTCAAGGCCTTTGCTATGGGTGAAATTTTGTAAACATACTCAATACTGAACAGAATATATGCCCAGCCTACCCGGATGGAGGTTGCATGGACAAGTGCTGGGGATGGAAGTGATGCAGCACCTGGCAGCTCCGGCGCAGGGGTCACTTAGTACTGCTGACACCGGCTTCGGTTTTGCAAACTGGCAGATGAGTTCCTGACTCCCAGGCTGGACCTGACTCCAAACAGCACTAGACAAGCAGGGAAGTATAGAGGTAGGAATAAGGCAATTGTGACCTCTTTAAAAAAGGATGAAATAAGAAATAAAAATGTTATTACATTGCTCTCGTATGCCTACAGATGACAAGTAACTTCAAAAATTCAGAATCTTTACAAACTCAGAAACCAGTATTATCTACCCTGGTCTCCTCTCCCAGTGCTAACTCCAGTTACACTGATGGAAATTTCTCTGTAATTACACATCCATGCATGTCTGCAAGAACGGAGCTGGTTCTTCTGAAACTTTGGGGTAGATAAATCAAATGAGGGATGCAAAAGCAGTGCTCAAGTTTGATCTGCTTTTAACAGATAAAAATCAGAGCAGCTCCAGCCAAGCCAGGCGCAATGCACTGAAATCAGATTAGCAAGTCAGAGAGCAGCAAGTCCAGAAAGCGTCCCTAGAGGACGTGTCACAACACCCCTGATGCTACTCCCCAGCATTAGCCTCAAAAGCACTGCAGTAACGTCCTTCCTGGCATAGGCAGAGATATTGGGGAGTCAAGTGAATGTGGCTAGCTAACGCTGACTGTCTGATCTTAATATTCACCCTCATTTGAATGAGCAGCAGAAGAATGGTTAACCGGGACGTGTGGCAGTGCTTTAAGTTTGAGGATGCAAACTTCATAGAAGGTCTCTCCTTTCCCTTTTAATTGCAGGGTATATACAACAGAGGCCACTCACTGTCAAGATGAAAAAATATATTAACAATTCCTCCTCAACATTACTGCTAAAACACCTTAGGCATGTTTCACTGTGGCTATTTCAGGAGAGGAGCAAGCTCTGCTATTTGAGTCCTGTGGCATAAAGCAAAGGCTGCTGGAAAGGAACCAAACCTGCCAGCAAATATTTTTGTAACTATCACCTTTGTTTTCAAATCCCACGTGGCATTAATTCTTTGCCCATAAAAATGACATGTACAGAAGCAAAGGAGCTCTGATGAGGATTTGCTCTTTGTCTTACGAATCCAGATGGCTTTGCAGCTCAAAGTAATGTTCTAAAGGACAGGCAAAATGAGAAAGATTCTTGCTTTTGTGAATTCTGCCTGCAAGAGCCTGAAGGGAGGGGATGAGTGGGTGGAGGGAAGTTATTGGTCCTATTAACTAATCTGCCAAAACTACCTCTATTATATGTATTTTTTACCCTCTCACCTACTCAACACACAAAACTACAAAATGTGACTGATACAAGCTCGTGTCTCACCAGCCTATCTTGACAATAGGCAACCTTGACATCCTACAAGTAATTTTAAAAACTGTTTAGAGTCAAGATCGGGGTTTTTAAATTTATTTTTAGGTTATCCATTTAAAAGAAAACAACTGTGAATTCATTGTGTTCTCCAGGAAAGAAAGCTATCTGTTTCCAAGGTTAGGTTTCTGAGAACTTCAGTCTAGCTGCATCCTAATGATATTTTTTAATAAGAAATGGACACTTCAAAGCTTGAGAGAGAGTCATTGTTTGAGCTAAAGCCCAGGAGCTATTGCTACCGAAAAGGAATTAATTCCATCCACTTTCAGAGGGAATAGGTATGCCCATCCCAGTAGCATATTATGAAATTTGCATTGTATGCCTGGTTGCTCCCTACATAAAGGTAGCTTGTGATATTTTATTCCTGTTTGGTTAGATGAATGTCTAAAGACAGACATTAAGAAAGAGAAATGACACACAAAATTGGAATGTCTGTTTGGGTTGCGGTGTTACGATGGCACCAATTGCTGCCTAAAGAATGAGAGGCAAGTTTTGTGGGGAGGTATAATACATCTTCTATTAGACAAACAAACATTGATATAAGCAAACCAAAAACCAGACACACGCAAACCACATATGTCCCTTTCTAGCAAATTTGCAAAGGCAAATGGATGCACATTTTGTCCTTTTATTCCAACGTGGCCCTTTTCTTACTCTTTACAAAGGATCTGCTAAACTTACCATTGGATGCTTTAGCCTGCTGTTTGCTCCTAGCAGAGCTGGGGTGTCAGGACTTGCACTTTAAAGCATTAATATTGCTCTGTGATATGCTGATGGGGTTGCAAAAAAGTATTCTGGTGAAGGCTAACTGCTATCTGCTCAGAATTTAAACGTGGGCATCAAATGCACAGTGGGATGCAGCAGCCATAAGAACTGTAGACAAATCTTTGAGGTCTTCCCCTAGACATGCTGGGAACATTTTTCCACTCAGCCTTGAAAGACTCAGGATTGTTCCAAGTCATCCAAGTAAAGCTAAATTGTTGATCAGCATCCAGAGCAGACCTGCCTGGTCGAGGTTGCGAAAGAAAAATGGCTTTATTAGGGCCTGTCAAAGCATAAACCTGATCCCATGCTGAAGACACTGTCTGTGATAAAGAACCTGTGTGTAATGATACGTTCAACCCCAGCAGTAAGATAAATAGGCGGCAGAGCCTGTCTGGGTGCACACTGCTGTCAATGCCGGTTTGTGCTGGATGTGTCCTAATCGGGGAGCCACTGCGGGGGACACGGTAGTTTCAGCTCTCAAAGCAGCATCTCAGCTGGGGTTTTAAGCTTCTGTGGAATCCTACAGCATGAATTTTCCCTTTGTGCACCAACACCATGTCTTACCTGACTTGCTTGCGTGCAGCATCTGCAGGCCACTTCAGCATACGGGAGAGGCACACGCACTGAGCCGTCCTCACTCAGGTGACGCGGGCACTGCCTCCAGGGAGATCAGAGCGAGCATCTGCAGGATTCGACTGCGGTGTACTCAGGTGCATGGCCAGCGCTAAGTCAGACTACTGAGTATAAATAAGGCTCTGTGTAAGCCAGGAACCTCTTCACTTCAGAGGGGAAATGTACGCAAACACCCCCAGAAATGCTGCTGCCCTGCAGAGAGCAAGCTGCACTTCCCAGAACTGCTTCTTTTTCCATCCATACATTCCTCTCCTGAGTAGCTTTTCTACAATTAAATGAAGCATTTCAGGGCATGGGCAAGTGCTGTCCTAGAAACACATCAACTTCTGCTATTCTTCTGACTCATCAAGAAGGGAAAATTAAAAGAGCACAAACTCAGAGTTCAGAGAAATGCAAATATAACTCTCAAAGCCTTGTCTTGCTTCTACTTGCCACCAAGAATGGGTACGGCGAGGTGAGAGATGTAACGGTAACCTTGTGCTGGTTTCTATCTACTGGGGTGTTCGAATGGTGTCCAGACAGAGGACGTCAGATCTGTAGTCTTCTTATTGGAGTAGGAATACAGTTCAGACAATCCTCAGTCCAATTCTGCAAAATTGAGAGGCGGGAATGTTCTGCTCAGTGTCAGGTGTGTCCAACAAACAAACAGCATGATGTGCATCTACCGAACCAAAAACAGTTTCAAAATCTGGTCACTGAACGGTAACCGTGTGTTATGTCCTGTGTCATTGGTGCTTCAGCAGGGAGTACTCTCTAGTTTTGGCAGGGAGGAATCATTCAGCCTGGTACTTCAGGACGCAAAGCGGTGTCAAGGATGCTGTCATGCTCAAAGTGTATCAGCATGGACAGATGCAGACAGCTGCCTGTTATCAACATCTCCTCTCTAAAGTGGACAGATACGAGACAGCGCTAGACCAGATAATCCTAATAGTCATGTTAGCATGGCATGGAGCCCAAGGTAATACGCCAAGCCTCTCAGTTTATTCATGCATTGTTTATATGTGTTTATAATCTTTAAATCATAGCTCTCTCCCATACTAAAAGATCCCAAACAGATGCAACAATAAACTGAAATTCAAGACAAGCAGATTGTGAGGCAGAGAGACAGAGCAGAAAATAATACTGGTGAATCACAAATACTGAAACAAAATAAATGAATCAGTCCTAAATAGTCTAATTAATAAAGGTTAATTTATTTATCATCCTGGCTAACCTGATATCTCTGAACTCATCTAAATTAATGCAAAAGGAACAAAGCACAAAAAGGGCAGCAGTAATTGGAAAGCCTCAGTACATACATTTTCCAGAAGCTTCTTTTTCCACTACATAAAAAAGCATCCCAGGTTCATTAGTACATCAGTGTGGTCAAGGTGCACAGACATGCTCACTCACATCCCGATTGGCAGCAGCATATTAAAAGGATGTTAGTGGATTAACTCTTTCTGAGTTAGAGACAGCTCTTTCTTCTCTTCCCTTCATCATGAAAGGCATCAGAGATGGTCGCCAAGACAAGCCCTACCCACACGTGAAACGATGCCTCCATTTTACCTAGCGCAGTCTGCAGGGAAGATGACGACTTCATCGCTCCCAGCAAAACGAGCCTGGGACACTTACAGGCTGAGAAATAATTGTTTACTGAGCCTAACTACAAAGTCAGACTGTAACATGCTACTACTTTTCTACATCCGCATCTACCCCCAACTGGTACATAAAATTCAACTTCTGAATATGTGAAAATATCACTGCACTTGCTGGCTCACTGTGACTGTAAACACAGTTCCCTGTAGATGCACCACACACATCGGTCCTCCCCAAGGCACACAGTCCTCCAATCCTGATGGCTTCTAAAACAGTTACAAAATTCTTCCTTAAGACTCAAAGCTTGGAGATAAAGGAGTTGCATGGTTCACCAGGACGAGGTTGATGCGAGTACTGCGCTTCAGGCTGGCACGAGGAGTGCTGGGGGCAGCTGGAGGTGCCCCATTCCTCCCACCAGCCCATAAACTGTCCTACATGCGGTTCATGCAACAAAAATCATTGACTAATACTTCAATAGCACAAAGAAAATCTAAGTTTTGTGCTTTCCGTTGCACCATTAAAACACTTCAACATGTGCTGCTAGGTAAATTCAAGGTTCCCACAAAGCTGTTACTACTTTTTAATTTGGGGGCTTCACTAGGTTCTCCCGTTCTGTTTTGGCTCTTTGGTATGTGAGTTATAAGACTGATTTCTAATATACTTAAACAGGAAAAGAATTGTCTAGAAGGTCTACAAAGACTGTTTCATGTTGCTGATTTCTGAGTTTGTTGGGGATATCCTGAACAATCTTTCAGCGCCCCTTCAAGCTCCACATACTCTCTGTGGCTTCTCCAGGAGGTACTTTTGCCTTCTATCAGGAAGGAAAGATGTGGCCCTCACTGAAAAGCTTTAATAACAGCCTATGAAATGTGGCTTGAAACATGGAGTTAAAGAAATCTAATAGAGGGAAAAAAAGTAGAATCTGAGATTATACAGCAGAGCTATGGTCATAAAGTTACTAATTTTCTCTTTTTTTTTTTTTTTTTTTTTTAAGAGTCCTTCTGGATTACTGTATCCTGTAAATTGTAAGTGGCTGTGTTTCATTTCTAAAGGCATAAGTGGCTGTCACTTAAGAAGTAACTAACTGTGGGAAATGGTAGGAGAGCATGTCAAAATGTTCAGTTTCAGGTGGGCATGTGTATTTTTCATTACTTCTTTCCTTGACAATTCTGCAGTTGTTAAGGAATTCTGTCCTCTTTCTGAAGAAAAAAGACACTTAGGACTGTATTTTTCTGTTTTTAAAGATGTAAGTGCAATTTTTGGAAATGAAGATAGCTTCCCACTCTGCCTGAGCAGACCTGGGAGCTCTGATGTGTCACTGGAGAAAATAACAGAGCAATTCAGGGAGGTTTTAAAGGTCACAGCTTAACTGAACTGTAATTGACTTTCAAACACTGATCCATTATTACTAGTGTTTGTATAAAAATCAAAGGTTATTTGATTTGAAGTTATTTTGCTGCTTTCAGAGGCTGGAAACTCTCAGTTTGGCTCCACTAAAATTGGTCATTCCTCCAAAACAAAATTTTTGAGAAGCTTTTCTTCCCGTAATGCTTTTTCCCCCTGCACTCCAGACTTAACTTTTCCATACCCAAATGCCTGTAGAGACTTTGCTTAGCTCTAGAGCAGCTTCTGCTTGGCTTTGGCTTCTTCATTATTGTGAGTACTATCCGTTAATATCTTCCAGCTTCCAACTGTAGAAGACAACCCTGGTTGTGAGTTCTGGATATGGTCAGCAAGATTCTTCAGAAGTAGCTGCTCAGTGAAAACATCAATCTTTTTCTAACATGGTTACTAGAGGTAAAACAGCTCCTTTCGTGCTTTCTGTGTTCGGTCATATTGACCTGTGAGAGGCAATCATGAGTTGTGGCAGCAGCCACCAGAAGGTCCCAGGCTTCCATCAAAAGGGTAGAAACTCTTTCACATTTCATTTCCATTGGTCTAGATGACTTTATTGCTGACATCTTGAAAGAACAGACACACCACAGCCTGAGTGCCCAAGCGGGATAGTGAGAAATCATTTCCAATTGCTTATTCATTGACTATTGCAGTGAAGAAAGTTCCAGATATTTCATTTGACAAACATAATTTAATCCTTTTTTCAATTACCAGGTAAATAAGAAAGCAGACAGTTTAAAAAAATGTGAATAACTCCATTATGAATTACCAGACCTTCTTGGAATAGAATGGTGATTATTAGTCCCAATTCTCATCTCAGCCTGAGGTTGAACGTCTTCTTAACCTTGAGCTTGTAAGAAACCCATTCAGTTGGCTGGACCCCACTGGGGTTTGAGTCTTTAGGAGGTTAAGTTTTCATAACAAAAATTATAGTGATATAAACTTCAATTTCCTTTTTTAAAAGCAGCAATTTTCATATAAGCACATGACTCCACCTGGGACTTGAAGAAAACGGTCAAGTGTTGCAGAAGAAAGCTATGAGCCACAGTGATCGACTATAGAAAGAGTATGAAGCTCCTGGGACACTACCTAAAAAATACAGCCAGGTATTGAGCATAATTGGTACTAACATGTATTAGTCCCCAGTGCAGGGACTTGGTTTTGTTTGATTCTGCATAGTAGCTAGCACAAAAAGGTCCCGGACCTGAGGCACAACAGTAGTATAAATAATATAAATAATTTGGGCACTGACCATATGGGACCACACCTGAAGCCAGAGCAAGACGAGTTGATCTGCTGTGGAGGATGGAACCGTGCCAGCATATGCTGAGGAAATGGCCCAAGATCTGATCATGTTTGTGGGAACCAGATGGTGGTTTATGATTATTAGTTTTTTTCCCTCATTTAAAGTTCCTCAGGCTGGCGAGGTGAAAAGGGAGAGAGGAATGGTGTGTTGCAGCAGGTTGGTGGGTGGTGATGTGGAGGGGTGAGGAAACAGTAGCATTTTCCTAGCTTTATGGAGTATGACGTAGAATGAAACAGCATTACAGACTAACCAAAGTGCTTGATACTCTTGGATATGAGTATATATTCCTGTTATTGGATAGAAACTATTCCATCTGCTGTTCTACTGAAGCTAACACGGGGCCTGGCTCGTTTAGTCCAGCTATGGGTCCAAGTCTAAGTCTCCTGCACACCCATCCTATGACCCTCCTCATTGGAGGCTACAAGGAGACTGCTAACGAACACGTGAGCCCATCGGTTCTCCTGCATGCTGCTCCACTCAAACCTCTACCCACACTTCCCACATGGGAAGAGTGAGTAAACTACCACGCTACTTTACTCCTATCCTTTTTTCTTTAAAAGGAGTTTTACTTCAGTTGAAATGTTAAAGAGCAACAACTCCACAAAGTGCAATGAGGAGGCCAAGCAGCTATTTAAGACCTTTCCAGTACCTTCACCTTTTAAAGAAAACTAATAAGCTACTAAGCAGGCAGTAGCACGTAGCACTGACTTTTCAGAAGAGAAAAGCTCAGCAGCAGCCCTGCCTCGCTCTGCCAGGCAGAAGCTCCCCTGGAGAGCTTGCCTGCTAGATGGATGGCAGGAGCCTTGGTAGAGCAGCTGCCGGGTCACTGACAGTCCCAGCATGAATGCTCATTTGGGCTTATGCCTCTTTCTCCACATGTGTGCATGCAGCTGTACGTATGTGTGTATACACAGACACACATTTGTAAAATCTCAGTCAATATTATGGAACATGGGTCTTCAAACATTGTATTCAAAAATTTTGCAATAAAATGAAGAGCCATTTGCAGTCAACCCAGCTAAGGTTTGCCAAGTGATTGTCACCTAAGTGGGTGCAGTGGAGGCACAGATGGCCCTCGCAGTATAGTCTGTGCAGATACTGTGTTCTTTGTATCTTGAACTTGGAAGAGCGGCCAAGGTAGGCGCAGCAGTCAGAATTTACACCAAGACACCCCACATAGTCGGCCAGCCAAAACATGGTGATGGTGATCACCCCCTTCCCAATAAGAACCAGCTGATCCTTCAAATCATTTGGTTTTCATTGCTGTACTGGAGGTAGCTCCTGCCGCCTCCCCTCAGCTGAAGACTGTGGGGAGCGGATCTGATTTCCACATTAGCATCCCCAGTGCCTATTTCCAGCTGTAGAGAGATTTGCCAGGTGGCAAAAGCACAGTGGGAGCTGTTTATTCAAAGGCAAGGAATGGTATCAATAAATTCAGACAGAGCCTATCTGCTTGCAGGGGAACACTGCAGAGACAGTGACGAAACCTCTGATACTGCTTCTAATTGCAGCCTTTGCCCCTGGGAGCCGCAGTCTTTATTAATGCAATTATGATGTAGCCAAAGGCAGCGAATGCTTCTGCTGACCTTGGTAGGGGAACGGAGGCCTTTAGTCACCACAGGAAATTGCTTCCTCCCCTGGCAAACGGCGCATAACCCAGTATGTTCCCGTTCCTGCAGTTGCACCATCTTGTCATTCGACCAGAGAGTATGTAAATTGCTTTTTGATGCCACCTCCCTCACCCTCGCAAAGCAGAAATAAAATCCAATGATTTTCAAGTTAGTCTTTTGGTAAAGGAAAAAAATCAACAAAAAGTAAAACTTAAAATTATACTAGAAGTACACTCTTATAGCTTCATTTATAAAAGGTAGTAATACTAACGCTTAAAGAGTCCTAATTACAACAGTTTTTGAGCTCTGATTTAATTGTAATTTGATGCTTCAGTTCAATTAGCCTAAAGGTATTCAACGTGGAGACCTGCTCTCAAAAAAATGTTTCCATAAATTGAAATTCTGTATCATGGCAAGAAGCTGCCATTAACAATAACAATAAGATGTTTGGGGGAACATTATTATCTTACTCATTCAAGAATGAGATTTCTGACCACACTCTACAGACTTAGAACCAAAGCAGGTTCTAACCTCAGAGCATCATCTACTCTTAGTCAAAAGAGCATTTCATAAGGTTACCACATATGCTTTGTAAATATAAATCTGAAAGAGGATTACCAGCTGTGCTTGGATTTTAAAGGACCAAAAAACCTTTTCTCCAGACATTAGTCCCAGCACTTTATCCCCAGTAGCTGTAAAATTGCACTGACTGTCACCAAGGTTTGAGTTTCCCCGTGTAATAAATCAATCACAGAAAGAAGTAAAGAACATCCCAGGACTGGACATCTCTATTTGACTACTCAAGGCAGACAGCGAGTGGAAAAAATGAGAACTGTTACTTTACATAAAGAGATACTGAGACCTGGAGGAGCCAGATGGCTTGGCCAAGGGTCATTCAAGAAATCGTCAACACAATTATGGAATATCCTGGTGGCATTGGACCTACATTTTTCTGGTGCTGACTGTGGTGTGCTGGTGGTGGCCCCAGGACAGCCTGTGTGCCAGCCACAAGGTCTTTGGCTGGGCTTCACTGCAGAAGAAAGTAAAGCCTCTGCCTTCAGTACTTACCATCCCTGAAGACCTTGTTGGGGTTTTTTTGGGTCTTGTAAGTCAATGAGACCTACAAGATCTTTTTTCAAAGTACCTGCAAAAAGGAAAAGACCTACAAGGTCATTTTGTAAAGGAGAGGATTGAGAATTAAGAAAAATAAATGAATGCATGCAGAGGCACGGTAGGCAAACTGGGCAGGTCACTTACACCTACCATGAGGACACTTTTCCTTGATGCCACCGGTAGATACTGTGACAAGGCCCTGGGGAACTGTGTGCCACCAGCTAAAGGCCCAGAGAACTAGAGACCCTCCCATAGCATGAGGGAATAAGACATGGACAGATGCCTTCAGTCAGATGACTCATCTTTAAGAAGTCTAAGGGCCAGAATTTTAAAAGACATTATAATGCATTAGTCAACACGTGGCTTCTGTGGACCTCAAAATCTTAAAATAATTATGCCTTAGAAACTTGCCCAAGGTTGCACAAACTCTGACAGAGCAGGGAAACCACCGTGTTCCTTACAGCCCTGGACTCCAGGCTGTCCTTCCTCAGTACAATCACAAACACCCATTAATGAGCAAAGGGGGATTTGCATGAATTTTACTGTGCTGCTTGCAGCTCATGATAGCTTTCCATTTTGCATGATGCTATAGTTTAGTCTCCTACTGTTAAGCATGAAAAACTGCCATAAAACGACAGCTGGTGCTAGCAATATCTGCTCAGTCCCTAACACCACCCAGCATGTACTAGTACTGAATATTGATGAAACTCCAATCTTATTACAATGTAGCACAATATGTTCCTTGCCTATAGATTCCCTTTACGCACACTTTTCTCCTTACAAAAAAAAAAACCAACCTGAGATGCAAAATGAGGATCCAGGTCAGGTCCAGTTCAAAAAACCAACTTAACCCAAGGTTTTGGGAAAGCCCCATGGGTCTTGCTTGGCCCTAGGAAGGATTGCTTCCTACTGCAGAAGTCTAACCCAGTTGCTGAGTGAACCCAAAGTTGGGGGATGTCAGGTCTTGATCCATCTCTACTTAAGAACACACTTTGATGCAATCTGTCACGTGTCCTGAAGACAAAGGTAAATTAATCACTTCAGACCTCCAAGAGTTTCCACGCACAGCAAATTTCTATATTCTCTCTATAGAATCCAAAATGAAAATCCCTGTTTACCAAATTCAGTTTTTCATTTTGATGACTTTCAAGTTCAAAACTGGAAATGAAAAAATGTTCTGAGCTGTATCAGTCTAGAAATAGAAACACAAGTGTAAATAAGACAATGCTATTCCAGATACAGATAAGTTTCGGAGGAGTTTTACTTCTGGGAATTTGGTGAACTTAGGAGATCTATGCATCATTGAGCCATTCTTTGGTAGTGGTCTAAATTACACAAGATACACATTATTAACTTGTGTAGCTGAGAACACACATTATGAATTCCCATATTCACCCTCCCAGCCAAAGAAATTTGGAGAAACAGCAAAAGCAGCGTCTTGAATACTCTGGTGGTCTGCAAGTCAGTAGAAGACGCTCTATAAAACAAGAAAAGACATGAAAGTCAGTGGCAGGGGAACATGCACGTTATTGCCTTCCAGCAGCCACATACAGGGCTGGTTCCTGACTGCTTGTGGTGGCCACAGACAGCAACGGAACAACCCTCTCCTGCCTTACAGACCAGAAACAAGGAGGGAAGAGACGTCAACAGGCCAGCCGTCTACACTGGGGAAGGATGGCATTTATACAAACCATATCTTAACTTCCTTCTCTTACATCGTGCTTGTGCTGAAGCTTTCACGCTACCCTGAGGCAAGCGATGCCAGTACTCGATTATCCTGTTGGAAAGTTGTACTCAATGGTCTAAACAGATGAAACCTAAACCATGACTACTCCCTCCCATGAATAGTGGGCACAGAGAGCTTTTTATTCTTCACCTCTTTGTTCAAAATAGTTTTAAATCCTAACCCTTCTCTGACATATTTGCAGCTGAGACCTTCTGTTTGACCTCATTTGCTAATTTAATAAGAACAATCTCGATCTCATCCTCGAGATCATTAATGAAAATACTGATTGACAGTAAACCCAGGATAAACATTTGCAGAACCCCACTTTGCAAAGTCTTCTGTTTTGATAAGAAACAAATTTCTGGCATGGCTTTCCAAGCAGTTTTGCAACCATCAAATAAAAGTTTTCTTCTAATGAGGTTTCTCTACCTTGATTATGAAAATACAATTGGAGAAAATCATAAGCTTTATTAATGTTAAGTTATGCAACATCCACTGCTTTTCTTTTGACCATAAAACTAGGTTATACTGTCACAGGAGAAAAATCAAAATGTTTTGAAAGCCATTTGTTCTAGACAAAGCTCATGGGATGCTGCTGAACTCCTCATTATGTGCTAACATTTTCATTATTTGTTCCAGTATTTTCCTGGCAGCTAAAATTAAACTGCTGGTCTGTACATGGAGCTTCCTTACCCCCATTTGAAAGAGAATTATTTTATCTTTGCCAGGAGACGTCATCCATTCCTCATAAGGTCTCAAAAACAGTGGTGAACAGCTCTGAGTTTGCTCCAGGCTTTTCTCTACATACCCTACAGTGATTTTTCACTGCACCTAGCTGATTTGAGAACAACAATCCACATTTTTTTTTGCATTCGTCTGTGCTGGCTGCCTTGTGGCAGCTGCACATTTCAGTTGAAGCTGAAGCAATTCAACATGAAACACTAATGTGCTGGGCGTTGCTCATCCACAACCTTCCTTCTCCACTGAGGACCAGACCAACACTTCCCCATCTTTCTCTTGCATGTGCAGTAGCTTCTTCTCATCCTCTATATCCTTCCTTGTTCCCTCATCATTTTGTGCCTTGGCCTTTTGGTTCTGTCCTCCCAGGCTCACACACTAGCCTTTTGTATTCCTCCTTAGTAATTTGACCCAGTTTCCATAGTCTGAACTGTTCCGCTTTGCATTTGTGGTGACCAAAGGCATCGTGACTTAGCACTAATAACAAAGCCTATTAGATGCACAGACAAAGCACGCCAGAGAGATCTGGGCCACAGCCCCCCCGTCCAGCACACCCGATTTCTCTCTACATACTGATCTGAGAGAATTTTGCCTGCAGAAAAATAGGAGACAGCCACTTTTCTCTGGGATGCAATTAGCAATTATTTGCACTAATGTCTGTAAAAACCAGCCTATGACTCAGTTGTTCTAGACACTCAGTGTACAGAGCAAAGAAGTCTCTTCCTTAGGTATCACATGCAAAGCTGATGGGATGGCAGAGGGAACTGGGAGCAGACCTCCAGGCCCTGGGCTGGGAGCAGCAAGAGGCAAAGGGCAGGGAGCTAGTCTGGCCTCCGGCACATCACTCGTCCCCGCTACGATCTACTGCTGCCTTCAGTAAGACGAGAGAAGCAATGAGGGGTCAGGGAGCAGCCCCATGGGCAAAAATCCCCCGTCAGTGGTCTACCTGGCGTCAAGATTGGAGGGTGCAAAACACTAGAAATGTTAAAGGAAGAAAGTAAAGGGCCATCACGAGGAATCTAGCAGGTCTTCACAGGCAGCCTGTCCAGCTGTGGGAGGCTGCTCAGGAGAAGCTGCAGAGATGCTTGTCAAGAGGGTAGATTGGCATCAGGGAAGGGATACACCTGAAGAGCCTTGAAGAGTGAAGACAACAGCTTTACTGGCACTTCGGTGCTGTGACAGGGAAGGGGAGCAGCAGGGGTGCAGGCAGAGGAGAGGTGGTCACAGCAAATTGGTAAAAACAAGATTGTCAGAGAAGTGTTTTAACTGAGCAGACTGGGACAGGACTGCATTTGCTGAGGCCCAAGGCAAGGGCAGGGCAGTAGCGGAGATGAAGTCACATTCTAAAGTTTCTGGCATGTCTGGGTTTACCTAGTTGTGGTTTGTTTTTTTTTTTTTCCATCTGACTGAAAAAAGTCTTGGTGAGGGGAAGAAAACAGGATTCATGGCACTTTTCCAGGTTTTCTATTACTCTGGAAGTTCAGTTAAAGAAGTAATTAGGGTTGGCTTAAAGGTATCGACAAGTTTGCCTATGCACAAAGGAAATCTCCAGCAAACCTGCAATAAGTTGGTCAAGCTCCAGACCCGCTGTGGCTACGAAAGTCTTTAATACCTCTCCCTGCTCCGTGTATACCTGGTACCACCAGAAAGAACGTATGAGCCCTAGATAAGCTAACAGGCGCTGGCACCCTACCTGCATAGATGGATCAGAAGGATTGAATTATAGAAACGTTAGGCAGAAAGTCTGCAAAATTTAGAAGTAGCTTCAACATCAGGACCCAGAGGGAAATCTGAGTCAAAGACAGCAACCTGAATGATAATCATGGTATTGGTGGCAGATCAAGGAGGAAGATGGAGGGAAGAGCAGGGGGAAGAGACTGAGGGCTCTTTCAGCCATGTGGAGGTTGAGCTGATGGTTGCATCTCCAGAGGACATTCAAGAGATTTTCGTATAGACAGAAGGAGACAGGACTGGAGCGATCAGGCAGAGATATGAGTCACCAGTACAAAATCAGGAGCTGACTATTTCTTTGCAAAAGAGGCTATTCCCAGGTAAGGCCTAAGGAGGTGTGAGTCAGAGGCGGGTGTCATCACCACAGAAAGTCGGAGCGGGCAATACTGCACTGCAGCCTTGGCCCCGGGTCGTGCTCTTGCCAAATAACCCCAAGCCAAGAACAAGAGCCTGGCACGACCACATTGCTCCAAGAACAGTAACAAGTCACCGTAGTCTTACAGCAGACATACATAATATCACAAAACAGTTCATTAAAGAAAGTTCTGGGGGAAGATTACACCTGAGCGACTGGGTTAGAAAAATTAGTAAGACGAAACAATACTTTGGTGAAGGAAAAAAATCCTGATCATCTTTCTTACTACTGTAGAAGCAGAGCTTAAAATCATTGTTTGGACGGTAACGAAGGGCCCTGCTGATCAACAGGTAGCAGGAAAAAAACCCAAACCAGGATTATTTTTGTTTTGGCATGTTACAGAAATAGATTGCAACTGGTGTTATTCTTGTTACCTGGCTGACCTATTCCTCATAATAGAAACAAACAGAAAAAGACAAATTCAACTAACTGAATTAGCTAATTGCACCAATGCAACCCAGTGAAACCACATCGCCTCTGGCAGTCCCCGATAGTTCTCCTGGGGTACAGAGACACAAGCGTCACTGGGTGAGAGCACACACCTCTGTTCATCACCTATCCACACCCGGGTGGGGCAAATCCCACACCACCCCCGTGGTGGAACATGGACAAAACCCAGCGGCTGCTGGGTAAAATGAAGGTTTTAAGGACCCAGGCAAACCGGCAGCGGCTCAGCTGCTGCTGGACCCAGCCTGTGTATTGGAAGTTGAGGGGATCTCTGTATTGGTGGACATCTCAGCGCACCCTTTGGCTCGCAGCATGTTTGGATAGCAAACACACAGCAGTGGGAATTTCTGACTAAATTATTTAGCCTCTCTTGATCCAGTATTAACTGTTACGGAATCACTTTGAGGAAAAAAAATCTTCCTTTGACTTCAGAAGACTCCAGATCAAACCCCAGGAATACTTTTATTTCTAGATGGAGAGGGTCTGAAATGAAAAATAAAAATACAGGTTGACATGTGATTCCTGGATCTTTTTGTATTTTCTATATCTTTTTTTCAATTGGAATAACCCAGGTGTTTGCTTGAAAAGAAAGAAGGGTCCCTGTGGCAAATATTTGTCCATTCATTCACTTTCTTTCAGTTTCTTTGTAAAATACCACATCTTAGAACTGTCCACATTTTCCGTGACACTGATCAAAGGTATCATTATTAATGAAGAACATCATTTGACAGAACATGTTCAGAGAAAACATTTTTCCCTTAACAAGACTCTCAGAGATCAGGAGCTCGGCATCAAAAATGCCCCAAACAGCCCTCCCGCGTGTGAAGCATCGTAACTGGAGGGGACAGGCACCGAAAGGGCTGCGGGACAGAAATCCCACGCCTGCTCTCCAGCACCTACACGGCCAGGGTAACCACATACCCCGTAATACAGTACTGCCATCACCAGCAGCAGGCCATTAAGCTCTGTACCAAGCTTGCAAAACATCAGGACTGAAGTGGAGACATGGGAGGCAGCACAGAGGCACGCAGGTGTGGGGTGGTAAGAGCTGGGGCACAGGCTGGCAGTGGGGACCCCGCAGCTATAAACAACTCACTAACAGTTAAAGAAATGCAGACCTGGAGCTGGGCAAAGCTGGTTTTAGGTGTGACAGAGAACACGGAAGCAGAACCTAATACATGAAGAGGGCACCACATACGAATTTGGACATAACACAGAGCTGTAGACAGATGAAGACAGAGCAAAGCTATAAAGTCATGTTAGCAAATATAAAGAAATGACACCAAGAGGATCCTAGAGCAAGCAAACAGAAATCACTACCAAGAACATCGTATTCTTACCAAAGGACTCGGACACTGACAACTTACTTTAACATCCCCCATCGCTATCAGAAGGAAACCACCAACTTTAGGAGTCAGGAGAGCAAGGCCGAGATGAGCATAACCCCAAAAAAAGGGATAGAAACTAAGTGCATGTGTAACAGTTTTAATTGCATTATTTCTTTTTCTGCAACAACCTATCTTGCTTAATAATGATTAAACTCTTAAGATATTGTATATACTAGCAATATGTTCCTGGCTTTACTTACACTTTACTTACACATAAGGTGTGCTTCCTTTCTGACCATAAAGAAGATTTTGAGCATAGCATCAACAGCACTAATTTCTGAGTGAAAAAGGGCTCAGCACAAGTTGTCATTTATGTATTGTCTAATGGGATTTGGTGACTACTTTCCCACCGACTGGATTTTCCTGTGGAGAGGACTCTCCCAGTTGCAGCCGATGTTGCTCACTCCCCATCTGTGATCCCTGAAGAGACCTTTGCAAAGACACTGCGAGAAATCCTCAGTTCCTCTACTGAAGCCACAAATTAATTTTCTGTTATACCCAGTGCCATAAAGCTGCAGCGAGGGCCCTGTAGTCATGTCTCAGTGGCAGTGTCCCCTATCCCACAGCACCATCTCGTGGGAGACTGCAGTTTGAAAAAACCCACCAGCAAAACCACCAACTTGGATTAAATCCACTTTTAAGAGTCCCGTCGCTCTTCCCACAGCCTCAAATCTCTGCAAGAAGCTGCCATGGCACAGCAGGACCAGCGCTGCAGCTTTGCAGGGCTTGCACCGCCTCCTGAGTGCAACTAAAACAGCAAAGAGTGACAGGGAGCCCCACCATGAGCTTATTTTTCCAGGGGGAAGCAAAGCATCCTGCATCGCATTGCAAAAGCCATGCCCTTTAACATGCTGGGAAGGGTCAAGGCTCAGAGCAGGAGCAGAAGTGCAACAACTATTTAGCCCATCTATGAAGTGCCCTATTGCAGTTCTTTTTCCTTCACAGAAGACCTTCAAGTGATGCCTGCTCAGCTCTCAGGACACGATCAGTGGGAGGAAGAGCCCACACAAGCCCCCATCTCATGTGGTCATGTCCAACAGTTGGCAAAGCCTTCAGCTCCCCAGCTGCAACTACCTTCCTCAAGCTCCAACCAAATATCCCTGAAAAGTCTCCCCAAAGCCATAAAGAGGTTCCATAAAACCTCTCTTTGGGCAGTCTGGGGGATCTTACAGTGGACCCAAATGCCTACATCTCCAGGATATAAAAGAAGTCTGGACCAGAGGAATTTTTAATCACAAAAAAAAAGTTTGTATTTGTGGTTCTGTTGCTTGAAGGCTGTGATTGAAGTGGACCAGCTGTTGCTTGAGTGATCTCCCCCTTATTTAAAATATTTCCCACAACAGGCCTGCTATACACCAAGGAAGAGGGGAACCAGACTGAGTGGGTGCAGGCGAGGCTCCTGCCCAGAGGCTGTGCCAAGCTTAGACTCAGGGCCCGTCCTTCCTCCGAGGTTTCCTGGAGGGCATGTTGGCGGGTGGGATGACCACCCCTCATCAGAGGAAAAAAAAATTGAAACAGTTTTTGACTTATTTTCTGCCTAGTTTTACGGAAAAAGCATGACTTCTCCTGTCTTGGGAGCCTGCCTGCAGCTGCAGATGATTTGCTGGGATACAGGGAAAACCAGAGGAAAGAGCGCTCCCAAGCTTGGGTTCTGCAGGCCACCAGCTGGGTCCTACCATGGGGCACAGAGACACCCCATGCTTTCCACCTTCCAAAAAAGCATCACCTGAGGCATCTCAATGGCATTGCTTTTACTGATGGGCATCCACACCAACTCTCCTCCCCACAGAAACATCTTCTGCTGCCTTTTTAATAAAAATATCACCCTTCTTAGCCAGCATTCCAGTGAGAAAATAGTAGGAGTAGCAAACAGCTGCTATCTGCTACAAACATTTGACATAAAGCATATCAAATTAGCTCTACAACTCAGTAGCTAACGCCTCATACCTACACAACTCAGCAGCACATCGCCCTCGGCCATGTGCTGGGAATCCCGTTTGGTAAGCAGCAGTCCGCACACGAAGGCAGGAGACCCAGATGTTTGGCTGCGTCTCCCACACGCGTACCCAAAACTAGAATTTAGCCTCCAGCTTGCAACTGTAGGAGCTCAGTGCTTCCCGTTTCTTTAGATACCAGCCTCAGAGGGTTATTAATGTGCTCGATTTATACCAGCACATTGGAAATGTGGTGTGTCAGGCATCCATTAAGCTTTCCGGTATCCTGCTGAGGTAACATCCAGGCTGACTTATTTTTCCAAACAGAGCAAGTGGGATCTTGGTGATGGGGAAAGCACTGTGCACGCTGGTCCCACAGCCAGTATCAGGTACAGGCAGCACGGTGAGCACCTTCATCTGCCCATTTAGACCTCTCTGAGGGGGGAGTCAGCAGAGGAATTTGCAGTGGTTTTATCCATCCTCACCTTGCTCACTAGATGCTCTTTGTGCTGCAGTGACTCACAACCACTGCAAGTCCAGCAGGGCAGAAACCAAGGTTCACCCTGCTGCTTTGTCCATCCCCTTAATGAACCAGCCCTTGCAGTAAGGTTTATTATTTCATGTCCTGGAGCCTGTTTTGCACAGATTTTCTTCTCAGCCATGAGCATTTTGTGCTCCCTCCCACCCAGGAAAGGCTGACCTGCCTGTACAGGGAGTCAGCTGCAAGCTTAAACCTCCCAAAACGTCCCAAGAGCCCACTTTCATGGGCTTTCTCCAACATTTTTTCATACTTTTCATACTGTCAGCCCATCATCTCCCCAGTGCTTCCGTATCTCAAACCCACAGTATAATCAAGCCTGGCTCATGCTTTGTTTTGTGGGAAAAGTGGCTAAGAGGCAAAGATGGAAAGGATTTGCTATCAGCATCCAGACCTTGGTGAATTCAAGCCCAACATGGAAATGCTTCAATCACATTTCAAAGTCTGCTGTGATCAGGTGGGAAACTAAAATTTCTAGCTAGACTGTAGGACTTGCTTACAGCTTTATAACAGAGGCAAGATTAGAGATCAGACCCTCTGTTTCAGAAGCACAAATTCTCAGCAATTAAACTGAAATAGGTTTTCCATTAATGAGCAGTAATTAGCGCTGCTGCTCAGAGCCAAGCAACTCCAAGTCCATCTGAAGGTGGTAGCTGTGCCCTTGTGCACTGGCCAACTCATTACGGGGGCTTTATTTGCCATCTTCAGTGCAGGCAGCACTGAAGGCACTTTACCTCATCCCTCCTCTGTCACCAACATCACCATATCATTTCCCACACTGCACAGAAAGGGTGCCAGGCAGAAAGGATAGAGTAACATAGCCTAAACCCTAGATTGGCTGTCTCAGCTATAAGTGAACTGGGAATATACCTTATATTAAGTGTTTGTTTCTTATTCAATATGATTCTTGTTCACAGCATCCACTACTTTAAAGTTGGTTTGATTTTACTGATATTGCATGCTCTGAAGACTTTACAAGACCTAAATCTTAAAAAAAAAATCCCATTTTGTTCAAGCTCTCAAGAAAAAGTGATGCCTGTGTAAGTTTTATTTCTGAAGAGGCACTCCTCTAAAGAAATCCTAACTCCCCTATTCAATACTGATCTGACACAAAGCTGCTGAGACTGGGAGAGAAAAGCTGAGAGCATGGGCCAAAGAAGTGCAGCCACAGGGACAGCAGCATTTCTAGCACTGCTCCTACAGGGCTGCAGTACCCACCTACTACAGCGGAGAGGAAGAAAAGGCACAACTTAAATTGTTAAAAATGGAGCCTTCCTCATACTCTGAATGCAAGCACTTTTGGACACTGAGGCTGTTCAAACCTTGAATTCAGGGGGATTTTGTTAGTGGGCCATTCTCTTGTGGCTGAACTAAATCCCTTTGAACTTTGAGGGCTTGGTGTCTGCACTAGCTCTCCTCTGGATTTTGCAGCCTGAGCCCCACTCTGCTAATTAGAAGTAGTCTTTAAACAGCACATGAAACGGATATGAAAGATGAGGAGGAAATGGTAAATCTAGGCCATAGGGGATGGAGTGCTGAAAGGCTCCGTGAGTTGATCAAAGAGGTCTTCTTACCATATTTAAAGTTTAAAACTCATTTAAAGTTGTTGGCTTGCTTTTCAAATACAGCCAGTCTTCTTCCTCACATGTGGACACTCCCACTCCTCTTCTTCCTTGCAGGAACCTGCTGCCCCAGTCTTCACTCCCAGCCTTTTCCCTTCCCACAAGAGGACAAAAAGTTTCTTCATTGAGCCTGATCAAACAGCTTCACACAGGAAAGCGTGAGCAACCAGCCAACATTAACACAACAGGCCCTAGGCACAGAAAAACATGCAGAACCATTTGCTGCTTATTCCAAACCCTTAAAATTTGTACCCAGATTTTCCCTAGAAGAAGGTCATGCTGAGCAAGATTTCTGGTCACCCAAGCTAACACCAAGCCAAAGCAACCAGGATGACCTGCCCGAGGATATGCATCACAGCCACGTGCCAGAGCCACAGGGTACAGAGCCCAGCATGTCATGGGGCTCACCAAACAGGGGAGCAGCAGCACAGCAACCGTTGAAAGTTTCCCATCAAGAGCTGTTCCTCCTACTAGGAAAAACATTCCTTGCAATGCAGCTCTTCTCTGGGGCCTTCCACCCCTAACAGAAATAATACGGGCATACAACTCCTTAGGGCTGGCAGCCACACTAACAGCTGCAAACATTTCCTCTGTATGCAAAGGTGGCTGTTGACAAGCCAGCTACCAGATTCCAGAGCCATTGCAACAGACCTCACACTTACTGTCTTCTAGGAGGACAGCAGAAGTAGATCAGGACTGCAGCAAAAATTCCTAACAGCATCACCTTCAAGAAGCTGCAAGAGAGAGACTGTCCCAGAAAGCACCACACCTAAGAAGTAAGAGGGGCCTGGGTCTGAGCTCAAATGGAGCTCCAGGACCACAGGCAGAGGGTGGGAGTGGGGTCCCAGGTGAGGCTCATCAGGGGTTCAGGCTTGTTACTACACTCAGGGCACCCTGGTAGTAGCTGGTTAATCAGAGATGCTGCTCGGATGAGTTGAGCCCACATGATGAGCTCCTTCTAGCTCAGCTGATAGATGTTATTGACTAAGGTATACTGGGAGACACAAAAGAGAAGATTAAATCACGGGTATTTTTTCTCCTTTGTGTTCACTTGCTGTCTCTATCCTGCTACTAAATGTTGGCCTGATATTACCTATTTTTAAAACTACAAAATGTAGTTTCAGTCTTTCTTAGGAGACCTTCCCTAGGATAAGTACTGGTGGCTTCTGTAACTCTCTTCCTTTGCGCTGTTCAAGGCCTGCCCTGGGCTTCTGGCTACAAAGCCTTCTCTAAAAGGTGAGTGCAAATATAGCTGGGCTTGCACTGGGGTCAAAGCTTCATGCTCTGAATACTGCTATGGCTTCAGGCTTTGCGGGGTTTCTTTTCTTCCTTTCTACTAGATTTTTTTTTTTTTTAAAGCTAGGTGTATGTACTGGAGACTTGTTAAAATCCAATTTGTGGTCAGCACATCAATGTAACTGTCTGACCCTGAAAACTTTCATATAGCAAGAGGTGATAGTTTCTCAGTGGCCAAGTTAAGAAATGGGAAGAATTTGTTTTGGCTCTTCCTCATGTATTCTTGAGTGCCTTTGGTTGAACCATGGAGTTGCTGTCCTCCCTCCCTCCCCAGCTTGGACCCATGGCTGAACATCCTCACTTGTCTTTGATGGCTGTAGAGGAGAGGGACCAGTGTCCACAGCTGTGCCCTCAGCTCAGCCTTTGGGTTGAGGTAAAACCCTGACCGGGTTTTACACTCGTAATGTTGCCAAATGTTCTGCTGGATATCCAGAAAAAAAATAATAAATGAATAATTAGCATCCTTTAAATATCAGCCTAGTCTTTGCAGTGTTACTGTTTCCCTACCACACCCCCATCAGTGGGACGGGAGCAAAAGGAAGACTTTTTGTCTTGCTAACATGTTGCTGGTAGTGCCCAAAACGGGATGCCAGCGCCCTGGGCAGTGCTTTAGCAGAACTGTGGTCTCTGCCCCTCACTGCTCCCGGGGGAAAGGCACAAAAGCACCGAAGGTATCAGGCATGGGGATGCAAAATACAAATAAAAAAACTGGATGAAGACTGAAGCAACTTTGTATCACACTATGTATAAATACAAACGTAATAGCATTTATGTGTGTAAGTACTCCTGTCTCTGCGGAGTATTGGGAAGTGTCGTTTCAGTAACTTGTTTTTAAGGCACCCATTTCGCAGCCGGGAAGCTGCTTTCCTTGAAGCACTGCTAGCAGCAGCTCAAAGGCAACTGAGCTATTTCACATGGTCACCAGATGGCAATGCAGCCACGCAGCTCCGCCGGCCAGCAGCCCAGTGAGAAATGGGGCAGAAAACACCCATTTGGATGTTTATTGCTTTGGGCTTTTGGGGTGCGGGGTCAGGAGAAGACTCGTGGGTGGGAGGACCCACCTGGCCCATGGTGATGTCCTTGCCCCTGTCCCAAACAGAGCAGCTCCTGTGAAGTTGAGCTGGGGGAGCAGGCAGCCCCTCAGCATCTTGGAGGGCCACTCTGATGCCCTAAATCCCCATGACCGTTCTTGAACCAAGGTACGCATCTCCAGCCTGGGAGAGCCAGGCTGCCTGCTGGGGTCCTGGGTCACAGTGCAGTGGCACTTCTTCTGGTGCCCATGGGGTAAACATGGGTGAGGTGTGTTGAGCTCTGTGTTGGGTTTCTGGAGCAAATTTCTCCCTGTTGCTCCTCATGAACACCCCCATCTTGCCACACTGCGGTGTCACCAGTGTTGGGGACAGCCAGGCCGGGGGGCTCAGTGTGCTGCTTGTATCCAGCCCAGGACCTGACCTTACGCTCCTGCGCTGCTGCCATTGCAGAGCCAGATTGCTCAGCGTGTGGGAGAGGAAAGCTGTGCAAGGGCAGTGCAGCCTGGACCCGACTGTGGTGGCTTGGTACTCCCCCCAAAAAGCAGGTCCTGAGAGCACTGCTGCAGAGAGAGGGGGAGCACTGAGCAGCAGCGAAACAGCCCAGAGACCCCTGGACCATGCCTTAAGGGGAGGGCAGGCTGGGGGGGCTCTGCGCAGCTCTGGGACCTGCACCAAGGGCAGGGTGAGGAACTACGGGCATCGCCAGTGATGGTAAGAGAGCGTGAGCTGCAAAGTCCATAATGCTGGAAGGTGGGATTGGCTCAGGAAGAGGCTGCAGGGCTCGTGGCCAGGCTCAGCTGGCGCCGGACCAGTGGGTGCCGCAGCTGCAGCAACCCTGACACCGGTTGGCACAGGAGTGGGTGCAGCTCGGGGCCAGGGAAGCAGAGTCCAGGGTGCGTCTTGTGTTTTGTTCATCTTTGCATTTTTAATACCTTACTGCAGGTCAGTGAGATGCTGGTGGTATGCCATAGAAACCGGGTGCTGCTCTGATCCCAGCATGCCCTCAGCATCTGGGAAGGCTGCTCTGACACCCTGAATTCCCGTGACCATTCCTGGACCCAGAGCCCCCATTTCCAAACCCCAGTAGCCATTTCAGTGGGCAACACCACCGTGCTCTGTCGTACAATGCTGTGCTGGCACTGCTGTTTGCTTACAGGTTGCTGCTGACCCCAGAGATGTTTGGATGCTTGGCTCTTACTCGCTCTTCCTCCTTCCTCTTGTGGGATCCAGGCTGTTGGTGCAGGTAGGCAGTGCTTCCCACCCTGCTGGTGCTGGATGGAGAGAGCCAGGGTTTGGGATGCCGATCAGGGCTCTGCGGAGACTCGGGCTGGTGGAGAAGAATGTGCCTGGAGCCTGCGGAGCTGCTCTCTGGGCCCAACACCAGAGCCCTCACCTGACATGGGACAGCAGATCCCCAACCTGGGTACCTTTCCCAGGGGCAGATCAGCCCCTCTCTCCTGCCTGGCCAGAGGTTTTTGCCGACATCTCTCAGGCAGCAGCAAATTTGGGAGAAATCAGTATCATTTCTGCTGGGAAAGATGGAAAACCAAGGCAGCCCTGTTGCTATGGTTGCCACAGACCGTCCTTGATGCAACATCATGTCAAGCAGCTCTGCACGCAGATGTGCTGCAGCTGGAAAGCAAAGCAACTTCCCCAGGTGTGAGCATGGCATGGCAGGCCACACACACTGTCCCCTCTGCTCCCATAGCCTCCCCTGGGATGCTGGCTGTGCCCCTGGCTGCGTGTCCCCATCCTTGTCCCTATCCAGGACTCTCCCTGGCAGCAAAAACCCCATCAGCGAAAGCAGCGCTGGGGAGGGGGAAGCATGGCACTTACACTAAGCAATGCATGCAGGTGTTTAAAAATAACACAGTCAGAATATTTGTCATTCAGATAGTGTGTGTATATATATAAAAAGTGCTTAATATCAGGTTCAAACATTTGAACAAGGGGGATGCTGAATATTGGCTAAGCATTACAACCATTTCTAAATCTTTTTTCTCTAAGAAATTATAGGATCATCAATTTATGGGGTTTTCTCGGCTTTGGTCAGTACAGTTTGGGCCAGTGTGTAGGTTCACTGGGTCCTGCTGCACCCTTGGAGGCTGAGGGCTCAGGCTGCCTCCTGCCACTCTCCAGGGCTCGCTGCTCTTTGCTTTGTAGCTCTTTGCTACAAGGTTTTTAGCATCTTAGCCCAAAATGCACCTGACAGCCTCATCAGAGGTCTGGAGCAAAGCCAGCGCTGCCACTGAGAGCCAGAGGAGAAGGAGCAGACAGAGTGCAGAGCCCAGGGCCTGATCCAGAAAGGTCTTCAGGTGTGAAGACCTGCTGCTTGCTAGTGCTCACCTAGGCTCTGCCCTTTGCACTCAGGACACGTACTGAGGGGTATGTCCCCCTGAACCCCCGGGGTGCTTCTGCCCTTGTCCATACCAAGCACAGTGGGATCGACTCCAGTGCAACCCCTGTGAAGTGATGGCCCAGGAGGTGGTGGCTGGGATCTGCAGCGTTGGTGTCCCTGTGCCAGGAGCCAGCACCCACTAGAGACCCTGTGCGGTGCAGCAGGCCGATGTTCTCGCTGGCCACCTCGCCTGTGTCCCCTCTCCCAGGCGCTGGTGGCCCCTGGGAAGACCAGGGGGACTCCTGCCTCGCCTGAGCCCCATCTCCAGCGGCTGAGCTGGTCTGCTTTCCCTCTGCGCTGCTCAGGGATGTGCTGAATCCTGGCTTTGGCTGGCTGCCGGCCAGACCTCCTGAGGGCCCAGGGGGCTGGTTAAGCTCATTGCTTTTCTTTCAGAGGCTTCAGAAAGCCGCCCTCCTGCATTTAATTCAAATTTATTGAATAATTCTCCTGGGAGCAGCTAGTTCAAGACCAGACACTACAACAGATCATCAATGAGATCAGTTGGCACGGCCCCGGCCGTGGAAGGCTCTGCATCCTCCAGCGCATCTCCATGGCCGTGCCAAGGGGATGGTGAGTGCAGGACCAGGTGCCTGGCCCAGGGCAACGTTGGCTCAGCTCTAAACCTGGCTGCCTGCATTGCCTCCAGCCCCAGGGGATATTTTGAGGTCTGTTAATATCCCTCCTGCTTCCACCCCAAACCTTGTTTCTGCCTTTGAGCAGTTGTCCCCCAGGCAGTGGTCCCAGAACGGGCCTGGCTCAGCCCTTGCCTGCCTCCAAAGCCTGTTGCCAGCTCGCTGTGCTGCAAAGGTGGTGAGATGCAACAAGCCTGCAACTGGATGCACATGCACTGCTGGATGCACACCCTACTCTGAGATTCATGTCCACCATTGGGTGCAACAACCTGAGGCCACCTGGACAGGAGTGGAGACAAGCCAGACCCAGGTCAGAAGTGCAGAGATGCGTCCCCAGCTCCAGCAAGTAGGTGGTGGGTGATGAGACCAGCCAGGTCCCGGGAGAAGGGCTTCCCTGGAGGAGGCTGTTCTCCGGGAAAGCCATTTCACTCTGTGGTCAGCCCTGAGCAGTTTTGGGGGCACATGTGCCTCATCCTTATGGCATCCTGGGGGCTGTCCCCAAGGATGGTGAGGCTGGGGACAGGCTGCCTCCATCCCTCACTCCCCATTGCTGTGTGGCTCCACGAGGGCAGCCCACGGCGTGCCTTGTGTTACGCAACTAACCACTGCTCAGAGGAAAAATAATGATCATCTTTAATGAGCGCAGCACTTGTCTGTCAGGGCCTGGCATCCCGCGCAGGGGCATGTGCAGTCATGCAGCAGGGCTGAATCATAACTCCGCTAACGATGCTGTGAGGCCCGTGGGGAGAGAAGCCTTCCCGTTAGCTCTGGGCACGTGTTGCTCTGCAGCACATACAGAAAGGCAGCTCCACGCCACCCTCCGTCCATCCCTTGTGCCCCAAGCTGCAGGATGGGCTTTGTCACAGATCAACCTTCTTTCCAGCAAGGTGTGGGATCAGGTAATGGGCCAGAGCCTGGAAAACCACATCTGTGGCTGCAATTCAGCCTAGAAGGGGCAGGAGTGTGCAGGGACCCTGCCCCAGTGCAGTGGCCATGCTGCAGCGTGGGGCCAGGGCACCGAGCCCCCCTCATCTTCCTGGGGTCCCTTATTCCATCCACATCCCCCTTGTTGTGGTCATCAGCTGTTGACCACCTGGGGCCACCACCTAGGAATTTGCAGAGCCGCAGGAGGGGCTCAACAAGCCGTGGCCAGAGGCACCCACCCGATTTATAGTGCTCACTCAGGCCATGAGCAGCATGGAGCTACTTCTGCAATAAAAGCCTGGGTTTGTTGTACAATCCTGATTTTCCTATGTCGGATGCACGGCTGGTTTAGGGTGGAGCAGGGGGTGCAATCCCACCCCGCCTCCCAGAGGGTGCCCCATGCTCAGGGAGGCTCCCCAGGGAGGGCAGGGGGCTGTGTGTCGAGCAGGGACGGGCGTCAAGCAATGCCCTAATAAACCCCATGTGTGTTTATCTCAGGCAGAAGCTGACCGAGATGTGCGGTGGGCTCTGCACCTCGCCCAGGCTCGCGTTTGCCCCTGGAGAAAAGAAGCTGTTGCCTTGGGGTTGTGCTGCCCAGCATTAAAAGCCGACTCTGAGCAGCGCGGGGGTGCAGGGGCTCTGCATGAGGCAGCAGAGCACCGCTTCCCGCTGCAAGGCCGCGGCCGGCCGCGCTGCCGCAGGGGCAGGCACAGAGGAGCATTTTTCAAACCGAGCTTTTGGATGCTCGCAGTGGGTTTGGGGCCGGGTTGTTAACGTATGAGAGACGCGGGCTGGTGGGTGGGAGCAGACTCGCACAGGCACTCGCAGCTGGCGGCTTCCCCCCAGAGAGGCACTGTGCGGGGCTGTGCACGCCCTGACAGCTTGGCAGGCAGCTGGAGCCGGCCCTGGGCAGTGTGGCGGGGGGCCCCAGGGGACCCCCACCCATGGGGGTGCCTCAGGGACCTCCCACCCATGGGGCACCTCTGCCTCTGAGGATGCCCTGCACTTACAGTGGTGCCCTGGGGGACCCCCACTCACAGGGGTGCCGCAGGGACCCTTACCCACAGGGTACCCTGGGGACCCCCACCTCCAAGGCTGCCCCGGGGGACCTGTGCTTGCAGGGACTCCCAGGGGACTTGCCCTGCTGAGGACACCCAGGGGACCCCCTTCCCCAGACCTGCCCTGGGGGACCCTTACCCTCAGGGGTGTCCCAGGGACCCCCACCCACCGGGATACCCCGGGGCAACACTCCCCCATAGGGGTGCCCCAGCGACCTGCTCTGCAGGGGACACACGAGGGGACCCCTGTCCCCAGGGATACCTCAGGGACCCTCACCCACCGGGGCGTGCTGGGGGGACCTGCACTCACATGGCTACCCCCAAGGACCTGCGCTGCTGGAGATGCCCGGGGGACCCCTTACCCACGGGGGTGGCCCCCCCCCGGGATGCCTCTCATCCATCAGGGATGCTCCGGATCCCGCAGCGCCGGGGGGGGGGGGGTGGTGCGAGCGGGCGGCGCGGCGCTGGGCGGGCGGAGGGGTCGCTGTTGCCGCCAGCACGGCCGTCCCCCCCGCTCTCCCCCCCCCTCCGCCGCCTTTTGTTCGCCGCCCGCGCGCGTCCCCGCCCGGCGGCGGGGCGGGCGGAGCCGGGGCCGCAGCCGCAGCCGCAGCCGGGGCCGAGCCCAGCCTAGCGCAGCGCAGCGGGACATGGAGGCCGCGCCGGCGGAGCAGGACCCCCCCGCGCCGCCGCCGCCGCCGCTCCCGGAGAAGAAGAAGAAGCCGCAGCGGGCGCCGTCGCCCGCCCGCCCCAAGGAGGTGCCCGGCTGGTCGCTGGCCAAGAGCCGGCGCGGCGGCGGCGGGGGGCACCCGGGCGCGGCCCCGCGGCTGGCGGCGGGCGGCGCGCACCCGCACCCGCGGCGGGCCGGCGGCGGCAAGGAGGGGCGCCCCGAGAAGCGGGCGGCGGCGGCGGCCCGGGCCGGCGGCAAGGGGCCGGCGGGGCGCGGCGCGGCGCGGGCGAAGGGGCGGTGCCGCGGGGCGGAGACGGCGGCGGCCGGGGCGCGGCGGCCGGGACCGGGGCCGGGGCCGGGGCCGGGGGCCAGCCTGACCGACAGCAGCTCGGAGGTGTCGGACTGCAGCGGCTCGGAGGAGGCGAAGCTGCTCTCGCTGGAGCTGGGGCTCAGCGGCAGCGACGGCGAGTCCCCGGGCAGCGCCCCGCCGCCGCCGCCCTCGGCCGGCGAGGCCTCGCCGCTGCCCGAGGAGCCCTCGGCCGCCTCCATGGCCAGCAGCCGCCTGCAGCTCAGCACCTCGCTTGCCTTCTCCGACCTCACCGAGGAGCTGCTGGACGCCGGCACCGATGGGCTGCTCCGCGAGCTGGAGGACCTGCGCTCTGAGAATGACTATCTCAAGGTGGGCACGGCGGGGCAGCACGGGGTACGGCAGTCCTGGGCATAGCGTGGCACGGTGGGCATCATGGGGCATGGGTCAGCATGGCACAGTATCCTTGGCCACAGCGTGGCTCAGCATGCCAGAGCATGGCTTGGCATGGCACGGTGCAGCATCTTAGGGCATGGATCAGCATGGCACAGCATCCCTGGACACAGCATGGCATCCCAGAGCATGGCTCAGTATGGCATGGCACCCCTGATCCGAGCATGGCTCCGTGGCTCAGCATCCCTGGACATGGGTCAGCATGGCACAGCATCGCTGGCCATAGTGTGTCTCAGTGTCAGCATCACTGGGCATGCCATGCCATGGCATGGCACAGCATGGCATGGCAGCCCAGGGCATGGCTTAACACGACACAGCATCCCTGGCCGTAGTGTGGCATGGTGTGGCATCCTAGGACATGGTTCAGCATGGCACAGTATCTCTGGCCTAGCGTGGCTCAACATCCCTGGGCAGGGCATGGTGTGGCATCCCAAAGCATGGCTCAGCATCCCTGGGCACAGCACAGCACAGTGCGGCAGCCCTGGGCATGGCTGGGCACAGGGCACAGCTCAGCCCAGCATGGCCTGGCTCAGCCTGGCATGGCATCGCTGAGCATAGCCTGGCCTGGCTCAGTTGGGCAGCGTACCATGGCATGGCTCAGCCCAGCATGGCATCACCAGGCATGGCCGGGCATGGTATAGCTGGGCCTAGCTCAGCGCAGCATGGCATAGCTGGGGATAGCCTGGAAGCCGTGGCTGGGCTTGGCTCAGCTCGGCACAGTGTGGTGTGGCTGGATGTAGGGCATGGCTCGGCTAGGCCCATCATGGCCAAACTGGGCATAGGGCAAACCTCAGCTTGGCACAGCGTGGCCCAGCTGGGCATGGTCCAGCATGGTGTGGCATGGCATGGCAGGGCACTGCCTAGCTCAGCATAATGTGGCACGCTTTGGCACAGGGCGCATGTTGGCACACCATGGGCCAACTTAGCCTGGTATGGCCTAGCTGGGCATGCATTGCCTTGGCATGGCGTAGCCGGGTGCAGCTCTGCTTAGCACAGCATGGCTCAGCATGGCCAAGCCTAGCATGGCCCAGCTTGGTATGGCTAGGCTCAGCACAGCCTGGGCTGGCGCAGCTTAGCAAAGCACAGCTCAGCATGGCATGGCCGTGGTCAGCCCAGCTTGGCATGGCTGAGCATGGCACAGTTTGGCTCAGCCCGGTTTGGCATCCTGGGACACAGCATGGCACGACCTGACCCTGCACGGCTGGGCACAGCTCGGCCCGGCACAGGGTGGGATGCTCCCCGCTGTTCTCCCTGCCTGCTGACGCTGCCAGACCCTGGGGAAATTTTCCAGCTCGCTTCTTTCCACCAGTTCCCATGCTCCCCGGGGCCTTTTTCCAGGCGTGCGGCCTGGCTGCCTGGTTCACGGGTGCATGGTGAAGCCGGGGCAGATGTGCTGCATGGGGACAGGGGCGCGGAGCCTTTCTGCCTCTGGGCACACATCAACCTGATGCACCCTGGCACGCATTGCCTGCTGTGGGATGGGCACAAACACCCACCAGGTACCACGTCCCGGTGGGCTGCAGGCATTTTGCACCCTCTGCTCTTCTTCAGGGTGGAGCTCTGGATGAGATGCTTGGGCAATCACCTGCTGGGGGGTTCAGGGCTAGGTGCCGCGTCTCGCTGGCTGCTCTTTGGATGTCGCAGGTTGGACATCAGGCCAGCTCCCTACCACTGGTGCCAAAGTTTGTAAATGTGTTGGGATTATAGCTACGAGGTGGGAGCTAGGCGTTGGGTGACGCGCTCGAAGATGCTCAGTCAGGCCCTTTGTCCATTAACAGAGCCCCGGTTCACAGCTGGTGTCCCAACTCCTGCCAGAATTAGCAGCAAGAGCTTAAGGGCTTTGATTTACTGAGAGCTGGAAAAATACAGATGAGGCCCCTCCAGTTTCCAAGAACATGCATGCAAACGCTGCCATTCCTGTGGATCGCACTATTGCTTCCTCCATTTCCATGTGATCTTCTTCCCGGCAAGCTGCAGGTGTGCAGGGTGCTGGTACTTTACCTGCCATGAGGGATGGCAACTCAAATCCCCTGGCCAGGAGCGGTGGGGAAAGCAGAGAGCTGCTGGAGGCGTGCACCAAGAAGCGCCATCGGGGTGCTGGTGGCATCCTCCGTTCTTTGCTGCGGCATCTCCTATGTGTGCTCGTGCCAGCATGTGAGTCCCTCTGCTCACACCTCCCTGACGTTCATCCTGCTTATGTTTCGGTGTTGTAGCTCGCACCTCCTGAAACTTGAGCAGGAGACCGCCGGGGTGGTACCCTGGCTGCAGCTGGACAGAAGCTGCAGCTGGACACGCTCACCCCTTGTGCTCCAAAAAAAGATGGAAGATTTGCCCAGTATCTCCGGCAAGGAGCAGAAAACTGTGCTGGGCTGCAGCAGGGTGCTGGCTTGTGCTGTCTCTGCTAAAAATTCAGGGATCTAGGACCTTATGGCAAAAATAAAGCCCTAACCCAAGCAAACGGCATCAGCCCAGGTTGGAGAGCAGCATGCAGGGAGCCTGCAGAGATGGCCTCTGGCCTCGGCAGCTCCCCTCCCCTCGGGTATGGATGAATCAGACTTATCAGAGGTGACTTACTTCCTAGGACTCACCCAAATAGCTGCAAATGAATATTTTTTTATTTATTCATCAGAGCCAGGTAAAATCTGGTGCGTTTTTAAAGAGAAATGAGGATTTTTTGGGGTGGGAGGGTTTTGGTGACGTTTTGGCAAGGGCCAGATGTGCGTGGTGCTACTACATCTGTGTGATGCACGCTGGCTTTTGGAGCTTCCCAGCAGAGCTGTTCTGAGCACATCACAGCCCTCTGTAGCAGTGCCAGCTCACGTTGCATCTTTCCTTGGCTGCCATAATAAAATGTACATATTTAAGCACACTTCACCCATTTCTCTTTGCAACCCAGATTTTTGCAAGGCTCTACCTTCCTCCTCCTGCTCTGAGCATAGCAGGCTGGTGTCTCCTCTTGCCCCTGCTCTCGGGTGTGTGCACTTGCTGTGACCCCCTGTAAATGGGTTATTTCAAGCGTTTCCCCAAAAAAGGGCTGTTTCTCACGCGCAGGTTGGCAGCTGAGCGAGGGAGGAGGCGTCTCAGGTGTCCTTGCCCCATCTCGCTGTTGCTGAGCTGTGCGGTGGAGAGCAGCTCCTGGCCCTGCTCAGCGGGCTGGAAAATGTGAGATGCAATACGGCAGCAGCTGCGGAGGGACAGGCAGACAAAGAGTGGGCACGGGAGAGGGTTTGGAGCGAGGGGAGGGGATGCCTGCAAACCCTGTCCTCTCTGCGGGAAGGGGCTTAGGCGAGAGCCACGTAACATCGTGAGTGCAGTCCTGCCTTCCCCCTCCTGCTGCCTGCCCTGCATCACCCCGCATCCCTCAGGGTTTGCGTGCATTTCCCAGCTCCGTGGAGAAACACGTAGGGTGGGTGGGTGCCTCATTTCCCCCAAGGCAGCTGGGGCCTGGTGCATGCCACCAGCGAGGGCTCGCTGAGAGCATCCTGTAGGGGCACCCGGGGCTGCGTGGGGGACCCGGAGGTTGTGTCTGGGCAGCCTGGTTGGCGCTGGGTCGCAGCTCTGCTGCTGTTCAGATCCTGCCAGGCCATGGGGGCAGGGACCGGGGGTCCCGGTAACCGCAGGCAGAGCCGGGGCACAGGGCTCTGCCATGTATCACCCCACCAGCAGCCACCCTGGAAGGGGCTTTGCAGCCTCTTGCTTTTTTGGATGCTGCACGACGCGGGTTGCGCTGCAGAGAGCCCCCAGCTGTTTGCCTGATAATTTATGGGGGCAGGTGTAAAGCTGAGAAATGTTGATTTTTCCCTCGCCAACGTGCTGTGCTCTCTGCCGAGCGGGAGCTGGCGTGCCGGCCAGGGGCAGGGCACAGCAGGGTGCAGCGTGCAGGCTGCTGCGCTGAGCTCCAGCCTGACATGGAGGGAAGGTTGGCTGATGTTTACTGTCAGAGCTGGGCTAGAGCTGCTGTTAATGCACCTAAAGAAACCCCTGTGTGTGACACATGGGTGTCCCTTACCCATCCTTTGACCTGTTGCACCCCAGCGTGGGCTCGGGGTGAGCTGTGTTTGCTGGGACATGCCTGGACACCCCGGGCAATTTCCTTTAGAAATCCCCTCAGGTTTTATTTTTTCCCTAGCAAATTCTAGCTTAATTCCCTCTTCTGTCTGTTGAGTGCTCAGAGTTAATTGAAAGCTGCTGCTTTTGTCCTGTAATCTCAGAGGAAGTGGTGCTTGTTGCTCCTGGACGGTAATCCCCGTCTTTGCACGAGGAATTGCAGGCTCTCCTGTGGGCGCACCCACTGCCAGCGCGGCCCCGAGCTCTGCACAAAGGCATCGATGCAAAACATAGAGGCACCTTCCACCCTTTCTCCTCCTTTGCATCTTGCGTTGAGGTTTGGGGGTGCGGGTGGAGGGTGCGAATGCAGGCAGGGCTGTGCTCCCCGGAGGGCTGCCTGTCCCTCATGGGCAGGCAGCTGCTGCTGCTTGGCTGTGTCCCAGAGCCTGGGGCTGCCAAAGCTGAGGGTGTATGTGCTGTCAGCAGCACAACAGCCAGCCATGTCGTTATTTGCATGATCCTGTCTTGTATCCGTTGCTGCTTTCTGCTTCTAAAAGATAGTGGATCCTGCTGAGGAGCTGTGAGTGTTGCACAGCGCGAGTCCCCTGGTCTGGTCTGAGCTTGCTGCATTCTTGCAGGCGCCTAAGCCAGCATGTAACTCCCCTTGAGCAGGAGATCCAAGGGTTTAACTCTCCTGCTGTAACCCTTGACAGGTCTGATCTGCATTTTGAGGTGTGCCCTGCCATCTCCACTGGTCCCCCTCCTGCCATGCCACTGTTCAGGGCCATCACTCTAAAGCTCAGCCCCTTCCAGGTCTTGCCCTTCTTGGAGGAGCTGATGCCCTGCAAGTGGGAGTGCGGACACGGCTGTAGCTGTTACCTTCTCCTGCTCTGAAAATGCATGGGTTTTTTTCTGAACTGGAACCAGGCAGTTTGCATCCCACCTTGCCACTTCTTAGTTTCCTTAATAATCTCCCCAGGTAGAGACAGTTTCTCCGAGGTTTGCTCGGAGAAGGTTGAAGGCGTATGTTGTCTCTTGGGTTCCTCTGTTGAGTGTAACCTGGCTCCTGCAAACACAAGTGGGGTGTTTGCTTCTGCACGCCATCATCCCTTGGACATTGAAACCAGTCTCCCTGGACTGCAGATCCCCAGCGTCTTTTCCAAGACAGGTGACTTCTGGCCTAAAAAACCCATGTAACCTTTGCTGCTGCAGAGATGGGGTGAGCGCGGATGCAGTGGTGGATAATCCTGGAGGATGGAGGGGGTGAACAGCCCATGGGTGCTGGGAGGCTGTGACTCCACGTAGGGGTGGGCACCTTTTTGTTTATGGGACAAGTGGCTGAGCCTGGCAGCCCCCACGGGCAGTTGTGTTGGAAAGAAGTAATTTATCTCGTCCTCAGCGTTGCCCACCTCGTCTCCGTTTCACACTTTATTTAGCATCGCTTATGGTGCTTCATGCTTGCAATGCCACCCCTGAATTTGGGATGTTTCTAGGAAATTCCTCCCCACTCCTGGCTCTGCTCTCACCTTTATCCAAATGGATTTTTTGCTTTGATTTTGCTAAGTTGGGCACCATCTCCAGAAAACATTCAGATGCAAAGGGCAAGGCTCAGTGGCTGTCATGGACCCCCAAAGCTGTCAGGGGACCTCTGTGCACCCCATGCGCTGCCTCCAGGAGCCGCAGGGCTCTTCTGCCTGCCGCAGCCTGGCCGCAGATGGGGTCAGCTTTACCATCCTAAGCTCTCTTCCAGTTTGCTGGCACTTTTCTGCTCTCCGATCCTAATCCAGTTATTATGGCTTAGCAGCACGGCTTGCCTCCAAGGGACAAGCTCGGGGCGGGCTGTGCGGCTGCTGGGCTGCAGCTACTGCGTGGGTTTATTGGCATTGCAGGAGGCGGGTGAATTCCTGCCACTGGAGCAAAGGGAGGCACCGCTTTCCCGGCCCCCCCAGTGCCAGCCGTGCTGCAAACCCCCCAGCCCCGCTCCCCACGGGAGCATCCTGCGAAGGAGCAGCTCAAGGCTGTACCACCAGGCTCTGCCCAGGCAGCGGCTTGCGCCAGACACGGCCTCCCCCTAAAATAACAGTTGCTACAACCCGAGGTATAAACAAGCAGGAGTTCTTAGCACGGTGAGCCCAGTCTTCCTTCCAGCAAATGTAAGGTTTGGTTGGGTTTTTTCCAAGGTCCCTGCTCCCTGCCCTGCCTGGCTCCTGCCTGGGGAAGCCTCATGGCAAACAGGAACCGGTACAGTCAGCGCTGGAGTGGGATGCAGACAGCCCCGCGTGCCTCTGCAATCGTATTCAAGCCACGATTCGCATGACTTTGGTGGTGAAAGGTTGTTTTCCCCCATCCTGTTGCAGAGCGACTGCTCACCTGCGACGCATTACGCAATTTTTCCCATGAAAGCTCCCAAGGAATAGATCCCATAAACCAGCTCCCCGGGCTGGTTTGGCTTACAGGGGTTTTGCTGGTGTCCCTGGGGCGGTGGCACTGCACTGTGGGGTGGGCAGTGCTGGTGGTGGGTTTCCATCGGGGTCGTCGCCCTGGGGTGCACTGCAGCCATCGCAGGGCTGTCTGCCGGCACGTGCAGTTCGTCCGTGGGGAGTTTCACACCTGAGCTGTCCAGGGGGGGGTTTCTGAAACATGCCTGCAATGATGCCACTTCATGGGACGGTCTCTGGCTGTCCCTGGAGCAGCCCAGCCGGGTGTCCCTGGGATACCCCGCTGCCCATCTCGGTGCCTCAGGACTGTTTCTGCCCTGCTGTTGTTCTCAAGACCCCCCGGCAAGAAGCAGAGTGGTGGAGAGTGGCAGGACGCTGGTGGCTGCAGTGCCGCCGCGCTCTGGCAGCCTGGGCCAGGAGATAATCCAGGATTGTCTAATTGATGTTCCTTATTTGTCACATAGTGTTTAAAGCCAACAGTGAGCGACTGTGTTGACTTGTCCCCTCAGCTGCTGCCCCCCCTCTCTGGGCTCGGCTTTGCCTTTTGGGGGAATTCTTGCAGCTGGGGCTTTGTCTCTGCCGGGCGAGCACGGCAGCGAGCGTGCCAGAGCCTGGCAGAGCCAGCGCGGTGCTGCTGTCTCAGGCTGTAGGTCACTGTCACGGGCGGTGTCGGGAGCAGCGGGGTACTGTCCCCCTTTGCCTGGGGTGAATCGGGGCTGTGCATCCCCGCTGTCTGTGCTGGATCCTCATCTTGTCCCTTCCCGGGCCATGCTGCAGTGCAACACGGCAGCGTGAGCCCCTCACTTCTCAAGTGGCAATTGCATTTGGCAGTGACAGGGGGTGTTTAGTGGCGGGGGTTTTTTGGCAGGAAAGCAGATGCTTGATCCCTTCCCAGGAGTGTGCTGGGTCCACCGGGTCTTGTCGAGAAGGAGAACAGTCAGTGTGACAGCTGGAGCGTTTGCTTGGAGGATTTGGGTTGAGACCATGTTCATGGGGACCTGAAAAGAGCTTTGGGCAGCGCAAGCCTGTGTGGGTCCCCAGGGACCGAAGGGGACAGTCCTTGAGCATCCCCAGTGGCCATAGCTCTGTGCTGGACGGGGAAGTGGCACTGGGGCTGCGGCTGTTACAGGGGGTCCCACAGCGGCTGTGTGCCGCAGACCCAGAGGAGGCTTTGGGTCAGCACTGGTGCCAGCAGGACGTCACCCCTGGCCCTGCTGCGACAGCGATGCCGCAGCCCCGCAACGGAGGCTCTGCTGGGCTGGGAGAGGTTTGTCACCATGAGAGTTGATGAGACCAGGAAGGGGTGGAACGGGGACCCAGCGCGGCAATTGCTGCTTGGTGGCAAATCGAGGGGCAACTTCTGGTCCCCAGCGCTGGCGGCATCTCACTCGTCCCCACATTGCCTCCCCTGTCCTCGCCTGCCTCCCTGAGACATCTTTTCCAAAGACAACCTACGTTTTTCTCGACGTGGCTGCCGCCTGTGCTGCTCCTGCAGCTCCTCTCCCTCCCCCACCTTCCTCTTTCTTTTACTGCAAATATTTATAGGCGCCCATGTTGGCTGTCCCCCCCCGCCGGGTGGCTGGCTCGCCGGTTGGGTGATGGTGCCCAGCTGGCTCTGAGTCCTTTTCCTGCAAGTATGGGGCTTGACCCGAGGGGTTGAAGGTCTGTGAAAATGGCTCATGGGATGGAGGAGGGCAGGGGACCCATGGTGGGGAGGTGTCCCAGGGGCAAAAGAGGGGAGAGCAAGCTGCGGAGTCTGTCGCCTCTAACACGCACCTCCCCACAGGATGAGATCGAGGAGCTGCGCGCCGAAATGCTGGAGATGAGAGATGTCTACATGGAGGAGGACGTCTACCAGCTGCAGGAGCTCCGGCAGCAGCTGGACCAGGCCAGCAAGACCTGCCGCATCCTGCAGTACCGGCTGCGCAAGGCCGAGCGCCGCAGCCTGCGCGTGGCACAGACAGGCCAGGTGGACGGCGAGCTCATCCACAGCCTCGAGCAGGACGTCAAGGTGAGGCCAGAAGGGCGACATCCCCATCCAGGCAGTCCCCAGGTCCCCCAAAGCGTTTTTTGGTGAGATGTGGACATGGTGGCTGGTGAGGCACGAGGGGGTGGCGGGGGATGTTGGGGTGCAGGGACCTCCGCGGGGTCATGCTGTTTATGGGGGCCGTTAACGGGGGCATCATGATTCCCCGTTTGCAGCGGTGACAGGAGAAGTGGGGAGCAGTGCTTTCAGCTCATAGGTGGTCTGGGCGTGGGGGCGTTTGGGGGGATCCTGGGGGTGGAGAGGGCCAGCGTTGCCCAAGGATGGGCATCTTGCAGTACCATACATGGGATTCGTCCTGTGTGGCTGGTGCCCAGCCCAGCTGTGTGCCCCGGGGTTGAGCTCCCTTATCCTGCACTGATGGGGACGGGGCCACCACCATGGGCTGGAGCAGCACGAGTTGCGGAGGGAGGGAGAGCAGGGACTAGGACCCTGGGGACCTGGGAGCTGCTCCTCTTGGCCGTCAGGGAAACCTTGCAGAGCACGCTGGGCTGGGGCAGGGACAAGGGAATTTCTGCAGGGTGACATTGCCTCGCCCTCGCCGGGCGCTGGCCCTCGAGGAGCCGCCGGTGCCGGTGAGTGTTTGCTGAGGGCTCTTGCCGACACAGCGCTGACAGGAGCGGGGTGCGGTGGCAGACGGAGACGGCTCGGGGGGGATGGGCAACAGCTCGAGGACTAACTTAGTTTTTTGAGCAGAAAACAGCCAGCCCCAGAGCTGAGATGTGCCACAAGTGCGGGGCTGCGAACCCGCCTTGCCCTGCCTGTCCTTGCCGGGGGCCCGGCCCCCTACCCAAACCACCCAGCAGCCCCCAGCTTGGGGTGCTGCTGCCAAACCCCCCCCCCCTCCAGCTTCTACCTTTCTGGGAAAGAAAGCGCATCCCATCTCGGGGGAGACAGGAGCCCAACCCCATGGCCGGAGCCCCCCCAGCCCTGCAGCAGGGCTTGCTGCATTGGTATCCCGGGCTGGGCAGGGGACCAGGGGGACTGGGGACAATTTTTCCCTTCCTGCAGATGCAGAAGCGAACGCTTTGTGCTGTTAAGCTCCCTTTATGCTGGGAGCTGCCCTCTTGGAGGGATCTGGAGGGGGGGCTCTGGGCTGTGCCCGGGATGGATGGAGGCACTCTTCACCCCGGGGGCAGCTGCCTTTTTTTTCCGTAACATGATGCAGCAGCTCGCCTTTCTCCCAACCGGCACAGCTGCTGCCCGCGGCGAGAGGCTGCCTGCTCTGGTGCTGCCCGCTGGCTTTTCCAGCTTTGTGGGGGCTTGTCCAGCTTCGTGGTGTGGGAAAAAAGTACGAAAAGGCGACGAGCATCCTGCAGCATCGTGTTAAGGTTGGGGAAGGGAGGGTTTGGCCAGGGGGTGGGGACGCAGCCGGCAAAGGGGGAACGGCGGTCATGGCACCCGATGGAGGGGACACACACGGGGGCCAGCACGATGTCTGCTCCAAAGGGTCTCAGTAACAGCCTGACGATCTCCGTGGGTGCTGTATGAGGACTGTAGGTGCCCAGGCGCTGCGGTCCCAGCCCTGTGCACACTGCACCCAGCCTGATGACAGCTCCGTTGTGTCCCCAGGTGGCCAAGGATGTCTCCGTGCGGCTCCACAATGAGCTGGAGGCGGTGGAGAAGAAGAGGATCAGGCTGGAGGAGGAGAATGAGGACCTGCGCCAGCGGCTCATTGAGACAGAGCTGGCCAAGCAGGTGGTGCAGAACGAGATGGACAAGCTCCGAGAGGTGAGTGGGACATGGGAGGGGGGACCGGGAGGCGTCCCCAAGGCTCTGCCTGTAGCAGGTGTCCTGGCCCTGCACTGCAGGATCCCCCATCCCTGCTCGCATTGCTGAAACCCAAACCATGCTGCAGATGCCTGCGAAACCCGAGCAGCGCCTGCCCTCAGCGAGGCATGCTTCATCCCGCCCTGCGGGCACCGGGTGGCTCTACCCCGTCCCGGGGGGGGCTACGGGACTTCTCCCCTGCACTAGAGCCACTTTATGGGTCCTCAGCCACTTGCTCCAGCCCTGGGACGTGCCAAACTCCCACAAGCCAAAGCTCTGCATGATGTGTGGAGTCCGCTGTGCCCCTGGCACAGTGCCCGGTGCTGGCTGTATCCTGACCGCATGCTGCTGGTTCAAATTGAGCTCAGCCGCGGGGCTGCATGGCAGCAATGTCCCAGTGGTGCTGCAGATGTGGGTGGGTGCACAATCCCATCTGTGTCCTGGGAAGCCATGTGCCACGCATGTACCTATATGCACGGGTCCAGGGCGCTCCATGCCATGCTGGGTTTGGGACCAGCTCCCAGCCAGGAGCGATGTCATCCTCAGTGACAGGAAAGGCATCCCGGTGACAGCGTGGACTTGTGATCCATCGCAGCACTTGTAACCCACTTCCCTACTGCCTGGGATGCCTTTGGTCCCCGGGGAGCCTTAGGAAGCGTTGCTGGCTGAGCCATCAGGACAGCGTGTGGGAGGAGATGTGCCGTGTCAGAGCTCAGGCCTTGCTCCCACCGAGGATGGGGACATGACGCAGGGAGGGCTCTCTCTGCCCCCAGCCATGCTCCCCTGCGTGGCAGGGCAGGGAGCCAGCACACAGCTTGGCATCTCTGTGGCCAGCTCCAGTTAATGCCGGGGCCAGCTCCTGGCGAGCTGCAGGACCTGGCTACAGTTGCACCCATCCCCTCTGCAGCCACCTTCTCGCAAAGTGGCACGGAGCAGCGTCACCCCAGACAGGGTGTCTTGTCCCTCCACTGCACAGCCTCTGCTAACAGGCGTGAAATGGGTTTCCCTGCAGCCAGCAAGCGTGGGCTGAATAACAAATGGCAGCAGCGGGAGCTGGGCTGGAGGACTCTCGTGCTTGAAAAACAGGCAGAGAAAACGTTTGCATGGTCAGTGTGCAGGGAGACCTGAGCGCCAGCTGCTGCCTTGCCCTGGCAAAAGAACATGGGACAGGATACAGCCCCTGTCTGCGGCTTCGTGAGCCCGAAGGGGACGCTGCCGGCTGGCACGAGACCCAGCACAGATCAGAGCACAGCTCCCCGAGCTCAGGATGGCGTGTCCCCAGGCTAGCAAGGGCATTGGGGTTACTCACTGATTGCAGAGCGCTAATTAGACAAACAAGTGAGTTAACAGCCCTCCTCCACCTCCTCCCTGCTGCTGGAGGGCACAGAGCGTGGCAGAGCTTGTTAGCAGCCAAGCCAACATGGAGCGGAGGCTGTGCAGGGCTGGGCTCACCTCTCAGGGGTGATTATTTCTCCCTTCCAAGAGGTTTCTCTCGTAATTGGATAATTGTTGGGATGGGCAGATCCATCCCCAAAGGCGCATGCATTTGACCCTCTGGCTCTACCCCTCCATGGCATCTCCTGGGGGGCAGGAGAAGAGTGGGACCAGTCCAGGTACCCTGTGCCAAGTCTGCCGCATCGAGCTTGGCCGTGATGAGACCCTTAGGCATGGACATCCCAAGGGATGCACCAAGGTGGAGAGATGACAGCCACCATCTGACCCAGGGTGCTGTGCTTGGGGCTGCTTGGGGCCGAGCGATGCCCTTTGCCAACCCCGGTCCTCAGCGCAGTGGGGGTGAGGGATGCCGACGTGGCACAGCCAGCCCCCGGGAGAGGCTCTGCAGCAGCAGCAGCTCCAGCGATGGTCGTGGCCTTAATAGGAAAGCCTGGAGCCCAGCACCTTGGCACAGGCCGCAGCTTACATTTCACAGCTGCTTTCTTTGGCTGCTGGGCCTCAGTGCCAGCTTGGAAGTAGGTCCAGGGTAGCCGCACGGATCGGCCAGCACCCATGGGGGGCTGCGTGGATGTTCTTGAGGGTTTTCCCCCAGCTCCTCTCCCCAGATAACTGGCCCTGCTCTGGGCACCTGCTTTTTTCCCCCCATTCCGGTGTCCCTTATTGCTCTGTCTGGCCTCCCATCTCCCAGCTGTCCTCAATAGCCTGGAGATCATCCCTTGTGTCCCCAGAGACCCTGAGGGCAGAGTCAGCATCATCCTGCTGAGGAGCCCTCCCCATAGCTAAGCGACCGGGACATGTCCCTTGCTTGGGGAAGAGGCGAGGGGGAACGTCATCATCTGCTGCTCCCACACTGGGATGCCCCAAGAGCCATCCCTTGGCCTGGGTGTTGGATTACCCGCTCCATCCAGCCATGACAGGACTGTGACTTAGCCTCTCCATGGCTCATTTCCTGCTCACTCCTGCTCTCTCACTGCTCGCTTGCCTGCAGGGGGAATTTCTGGCCAAACATGATATGATGCTTTCCAGTCCAGCTTCCCCAAAGCAAAGGGCCTCAGCCCACTGGGGCTCTGGTGTTTTCCTGGGGTTCACAAGTGGCTGGAGAAGTCAGCATCGATGTCCATCCATGCTGGGTCTGTCTGTCCGTGCCGGGATGCCGTGCCATCGCTGCGGGTAACAGCGCTCTCTTCTCTCTGCAGAATTCCTTGAAGAAGCGGGCGTCTCGCTCCATCGGGAAGACCGAGAAGAAACCGTCAGTGCAGGTATTGGCGCCGGCGCGTCCAGGGCACGCCACGGTGGCCCACCGGCACCCCAGGTCATGGTGCCAGCTGGAGACTACGCCTGGCCCAGAAGTAAATCTGGGCATGGCAGTGCCATCCCCTCGCTTGCAGGGCTTTCCTGCCTTTCAGAGACCCTGCATAAGGGAGGGATTGATGTGCTGGGCCATCCTCATTGTCCTCAACCACTCCCTTGTGTCACTTATGAATGGAGCGTGAGTGGCCGGCTGGTGGCTTTAACCCTTTCCGTGTGTCAGGACTCCAGTAAGGAGCTGAAGGACTTTGGCTTTTACATTGCAAAACTGCTTCTGCTCTTGGGTTGTGGCTGTTGCAGCCTGGGTCCCTCCTGCCTGCACCAGCAGCTCTGCTTGAGGATAGCCTGGGAGCCCCGCGGGGTTTGGGGGAGCTGAGGGTCCCTGTGGGGAACGGCTCGAGGCCGAGCTGTCCCTGCCCTGCGCCAGGCTGCTGGCGTAGAGCAGGGGAGGGGGGATTTGCCGGCGGCAGCAGGATTTCAGCTGTCATTTGCTGTTGGGCTGAGCTGCTGTGACTCACTAATGCTGTTACTGGGGCTCAGAGGAGCAGAGCTGCTGTTGCGGGAATAGAAATGCAAGTGTTTTAATACTGGAAAAAAATTATTTCAAAGGCAAAAGACCTGAAAGGTTTATTTTGGGGAGTAGGTCTGCTCCCCCAAACCTGGGGCAGGGAGGGGGACCCTGTCAAGACACTCCTGCCACATGCTGCTGAGAGCATCTCATGGCGGGGACCCCGAGCACCCTGAGGGTTTCTGGGTGACCTGTGTCATTGCTGGCACAGCCCACTCTGTGCAGCCATGGGACGGGGATCCCCAGGCCCTCAAAGACTTTCCCCTTTGGTCTTTTATTTATCATCTCCCTTTAACTCCATTGTTGAGAGCCCTTTCAGGCCAGCTGATGGTCCCAGCGTCCTGCCCCTCATTTCCCCAAAGAGCAGTCCGTGGCTTTGCACCTACACCCGGCTGTGCCCTGAGCCGAGGGGGCTGTCCGGGAGCCCCTCCATCACCCCCCTTCCCGAGGCTGAAATACAGCCCCTCCTCTGCCTCTTCCCTGGGCCGGAAACAAACCCCAGCCCTGGGCTGCAGTAAAACCCCCCTCTGCTTCCCACATCCCCGCGGAGCCGAGACCCCTCAGCCTGGGGACACGGGGCTGGATGCGGCCCCAGCTCTGCGCTGGGACCAATGCTCCAGGAAGAAGCCGGCGCTGGAAAGCAAACCCCGAGCTTCCCCTGGTGCAAACGCCCCTGGCTGTGGCCCCCCCAGCCACTCCCTCTCCCACGCAGCCGTGGTGGCCCCGCAGGCACAGATGCTGGTGACTCATCGGTGGCTTCCTGGGCCCCTTTCTTGCCTGGCCGCGCTGGGCGAGCGTCGGTGCTCACCGAAAATGGAGCTGGGGGGACAGACTCAACGCTGAGTTCTGCCCCAGACCCCAGGAGCACTCGAGGTGGTTTTGGGGACGTGTGTGTCCCTCCAGTGATGCCAAAGGGCAGAGGGACACGCCGGGCTGCTGCTTTTTTTTTCCCTGGAAAAACAGGAACTGAGGTCATGTCTGCCCCGGCGGGGAGAGCTGCCCGCGCCAGCCCTCCCCTAATCTCCGCAGCTAATTAGGGGGGGGCACAGCTTTAATGCGCCTTAGCGAGGCCGCATCTCAGTGCGCGAGTGCGGAAGAGCAGCAGGGTGGTTCCTGCAGTCACAGCAGGGCATTTGGGGAATAAAACAGCACCCCAAACTCATGGGACCCCCCCATCGCCCCTGGCCTCAATATGAGCAGCCCAGGAAGTTTGCAGAGTAAATAGCTGCTGCGGGGTTTGGGGGGTGTGAGCGTGGGCATGGCTGGACGGGGCTGGGGGGTCAGGAGCACCCAAAGAGGGGGATAGCTTGTTTCTGCCAGCCAAGGAAACAGGAAAGGGGATGAGTTCAGCCAGGCAGAGGGCTGCTGGGGCCAGCAGCCACCCGGCCAAAGGGCTCGGCCACCTCTAGCACCCGCCCAGGGCTTCAGCACGTGCTGCGGGGCGAGAGTCACAGCCCGGCAGGTCCCCTCCTGGCAGTCACTGCGCCAGAGCTTGGAGCACTCAAGTGACCCCACGGCACGGGAAGCCACGAGCTGACGTCAGGAAATCCTGGTCCTCCATCCAAAAAGCTTTCCAAAGCAGAGAAACGGTCTGCCTGGGCAAATAGCCGAGATCCTAACTGCTAAATTTAAAAAAAGCACGTGGAGAAACGGCCCCAAGAAGCAAAGGGGCTTGGGAAGGGACCAGCGAGCTGATGCGGGGGGTGTGCCTGGGTTTTCTGTCCCCTGGCAAGGTGGTGGCAGCAAGGACGAGTGCTGGGCGAGGGCTGGGACTTCGGGAGATTTCCAGCTGAAACCGCTGCTTCTCTGCCCCGTGATGGAGTGTTTGGGGCTGAGCAGGAGGAGCAGAGCCCCGGTGGGGGGGCTGCAGCGGCAGCAGCACCAATTGTTTCAGCGCTTGCCAGCTTTTGGGAGGAAACCTTGGTGACTTTTATTTTGCTCTGTGGAGTCTGACGGCTTTTCCTCTCCCTCTTCCCCGTGATGGATTGGGCTGCGGCAGGGCTGGGCTCGGTCCCCGCATCCCCAGCAGCGGCTCGATGTCCTTCCTGGGGCCGGAGCCATGGGTCTCCTCGTCCAGGCATCCTGTCCTGTGTCCGGGCTCTCCCTGAAAGCCTCCAGGATGGATCTCAAAGTTTTTTCCCCTTCATGAGCAGGGGCTGCAGCTTCCCTGGGATCACCAGGGTGGGAGGGTGGCATGTCCCCAGGGCTCGCTCAGAGGCACTGTGGCCCCTGAGAGTGCTTTTCTAATGCCCGTGCCCTCTCGGTCCCCAGGAGGACAGCGCAGACCTGAAGTGCCAGCTGCATTTTGCCAAGGAGGAGTCGGCCCTGATGTGCAAGAAGCTGACCAAGCTGGCCAAGGAGAACGACGGCATGAAGGAGGAGCTGCTGAAGTACAGGTCCCTGTACGGGGACCTCGACAGCTCCCTCTCCGTGGAGGAGCTGGCCGACTCTCCCCATTCCCGGGAGGCCGAGTTGAAGGTCCACCTCAAGCTGGTGGAGGAAGAAGCCAACATCCTCAGCCGGAGGATAGTGGAGCTGGAGGTGGAAAACCGCGGGCTGCGGGCGGAGATGGACGACATGAAGGGCCAGGGGGACAGAGAGCTGCCGGGGCAGGACGTGCGGTTCCTGGCGGGCATCTCGGGCTGCGGGGACGCGGGGGACACGGTGGCGGAGCTGCGCCGGCACCTGCAGTTCGTGGAGGAGGAGGCCGAGCTGCTGAGGCGCTCGCTGCTGGAGCTGGAGGACCAGAACAAGCTCCTCCTGAACGAGCTGACCAAGTACAAGTCAGACCATGAGCTGGATGTGACACTGTCGGAGGACAGCTGCTCGGTGGTCAGCGAGCCCTCGCAGGAAGAGCTGGCCACGGCCAAGGTGCAGATCAGCGAGCTGAGTGGCAAGGTGAAGAAGCTGCAGTATGAGAACCGCGTGCTGCTCTCCAACCTCCAGCGCTGCGACCTGGCCTCTTGCCAGACCAGCCGGCCCATGCTGGAGACCGACGCCGAGGCTGGTGACTCAGCGCAGTGCATCCCTACCGCCGGCTGGAGGGATGGGATGGGCAGCAGCGAAGCCGATGGGCAGGACAGGGTGCCCGGCGGTGGGAAGGTGCCCGATGGTCCCACCAAGCTGCTCAAGCCCAAGGACCTGGAGATCTTGCTGGGCATCCGGGACCAGGCAGCACTCGTCAGCAAAGCAATCGACATCTTGATTTCGGATGCCAACGGCTTCACCTCCGGGCTGAAGGCTTGCTTGGACAACGAGTGCGTGGGGGGGCTGCTGGGCGAGGCAGTGGGTAGCGGCGGTGAGAGCCCCAGCGATGCCAAGCTGATGAACGTGCTCCTCATGCGGCTGGGTGTGCTCCAGCAGGACCTGGGCTGCTTCGCAAGGAAGGTGGACCACCTAACCGGCGGCCTCAAGGAGCACACGGACTCTTTCCCCTTCTCTGGCCCCGGCAGCCACGACACCACCAAAGAGGGGCTGCAGAAGGAGCATGCCTCCGACTTCCAGGTACGGGCTTCTTCCCACGTCTGCCACAGCTGCCGCCGCTTTATTTGCCGCCCCGTTTCCTCCCGCTTTAACGGAGCAAACCCCAACCCCCAACGTAACCTCCCTCCTGCCTCTCCAGAACAAAACCCAAACTAACACCTCGCTGCATGCCAGTGGCACCGGGGACAAGGTAGGACTCTGCTCCAACAGAGTGTGCCCAGGGCAGGAGGCGGTGGGCATCCTGGAGCATCCCGGCACGGGCTGGCTGTGCTGAGGCTGCCCTGCCCATGGCCAGGGGCTCTCAGGTGCGATCCCGCCTTAGCAGGCGTTGACGTTTCAGCTGCTTTCCACCAGCTCAGCCCAACATCCCCAGCTCGGAAGCTCTTTGCTTATTGGGGATGAGCTGGGTGGGAGGAGAGCAACCTGCAGCCTCCTGAAAGCAGCCCAAATTGCGGGGACCCCAGTTGCAAGAAGCCTCAGCCCCCACTGGTACCCAGGCAGGGTAATTTGGAGAGCAAAGGCTCCTGGGCAAATCTGCATCTGATGGGGAGCACCTTTGGAGCAGTGGAGAGCAGCTCATGCCCTGCCGTCCCTCTCCTCTCTGGGGGGCCCAGCTCATGCCGGGGGCCAGGGATGTCAATAGTGGTTGGGGCTGCCGGCACAAGCCCCTTTCTGGAGCACACTCGCTTGTTCAGAGTCCTATTTTTCTGCATGTGGTCCCACCAGCCCCAGGTCCCAGTCTCCCCCAGTCACTGCATGGCACCATAACTGGTGTTTGCACATTTTTTCCCTCTTTCTCTCTTTTTTCCCCTTTCCCCAAACAATCCAGGCCACGTGTCTCCTCATCCTGTGTTTCCTTTTGGTTTCCGCATTGTCTCCTGCCATGGTGATGAAGCTCCTTCTCCTCATCATCCTTTTTGTTGTCTTGTAGTTCTTTACTGTTTCGGAGACCCATTGTTTTGTTTTCTGGCTTTTTTTTCTTCCCGCTCTTTTGGTTTGTTCTCATTAACTTGCCCACGCATGCAGCAGCCTGATTTTAGGGACGCCGACCCTTACCGCATCCCCCACGCCAAGGACACGGACCCCGCGCATCCCCGGAGCTACAAAACCTGCCGGCCTGAGGAGAACGACTCCTACGCCACTGAGGTACGACGCAGGCAGGGAGCCGTGTCCCCTTGGCCAGCGGGGTTGGGGACAGGGCTATGGGGACGGGGCTGATCCTCTTGAGAGCCGGGGACAAGGGAAGCTGCAGACCCCCATTGGGGAGGGACATGGGGAGGCGCAGCCAGGTGCAGCCCACCGTCCCCATCCCTTCCCCGGGCCGTTGCAGATGAAGGAGCTGCAGCTGGTGCTGTCGGAGGCCAACGAGAGCCTGCGGGGACTGCAGGAGCAGCTCTCACAAGAGAGGCAGCTGAGGAAGGATGAGGTGGACAACTTCTCACAGAAGATCTGCCAGGTGAGTAGGCAACAGCCCCGATCCCTGAGATACAGGTGTCCCCACGCCCACAGCTGTGTCACCTCCAGCCACAAGCTGATGACCCACTTGGGGACCACAAGTGTCATGCAGGACCACATACAGCGTGTCCCAACTTCAAGGGGCACAGGGGCTGAGCACACTCCTCCTTGCACATGAGTGTGTAGCCATGCAGGGCTTCCACCCATGGTGATGCCTCGATGGCACCGCTGTCCCCAGTACGCTGCCAGGGCATTGCAGCTCTCCAGGGGTGTTAAATATGGGGCCAGCACCAGCCTCAGCCCAGACTCTGGGGCGGAGGCACCACACTGCTGCCGCCAGCCCCTGTCTCAGAGCCCGCATGTCTCTCTGCAGCTGAAGGAGGACCACCAGAAAGCGCTGCTGCGGCGGGAGTTCGAGCTGCAGAGCCTGAACCTGCAGAGGCGGCTGGAGCAGAAGTTCTGGAGCCAGGAGAAGAACCTGCTGGTGCAGGAGTCACAGCAGTTCAGGCAGAGCTTCCTCCTGCTCTTCATGAAGCTCAAGTGGTTCCTCAAGCGCTGGCGCCAGGGCAAGATGGTGCACAGCGAGGGCGAGGACTTTTTGGAGGTACTGTGGGCTGAGGGGCTCCCACCTCTGCCGTGGAGGGGGGACCACGCTGTCGGGCATCCCCGGGGCTGTCCCTCGTGCCTACATGTCCCACCCAGGCCTGCTTGGGTGTCCCCCATCCCTGGCCGTGGGCTGTGGGTCCCCTCATCACCCCAGCCGTGGTGTCTCCCGCAGGTGAACAGCATGAAGGAGCTGTACCTGCTGCTGGAGGAGGAGGAGCTCGCCCCACAGCAGCAGGCTGACAACAAGACGTGCGCTGGGGACACCTGGACCCCCAACACGGTGAGCGAGGTCCTCACGAGCCCAGGGGGTGGGCAGGATCAGCCCCCGCTGTGGCTGCATGGCATGGGGTGACAGCTCCTCTCGGGGTGCATGGCTGGGAGGGGATGCTCCCCGCTGGCATGTCACTCCCAGGGGTGGTTCCCTGCCCTGGTGGCACCCCCTGTCCCTCACCCCAGGGGTGAGCAGCCTGTGGGGCTGGGTTGCAGAGAGGGCAGCTCCCACGGGGTCCCACCCTGTTGGGTGCCCTCCATTGCGGGGCCCCAGCTCCCTCCGCTCACCCCCGATCCCCCGGCAGCCCAACGAGTGCATCAAGACACTGGCGGACATGAAGGTGACCCTGAAGGAGCTGTGCACAGAGCTGCGGGAGGAGCGGCACGGCGCCAGCGAGCTGCAGCAGCAGTTCACCAAGGCCAAGGCTGCCTGGGAGATGGAGCGCGCCGAGCTCAAGTGCCATATCGCCCAGGTGGGAGCCCCAGGCACCCCGTGGGCTGGTGGAGCTCCCCCTTGCCTGGTGGGGATGTGGGGCTGGGGGGCTGCCTGCGCCGTGTGCCAAGTGCTGGCTGTTGGGCAGGGCTGGGAGGCAGGGTGGCACTGTGGGAATCTCAATTAGCAGCCGCTCCAGCAGGCGAGTTTCTATAGCAACGGGGCTGGCATGAAAATCTGACTGTGGAGCAGCAGAGGATGCTCTTTATTCCTCCACTGTGTTTGTCTGGGGCGGGCGAGATGGTACCAGGGCTCAGCATCCTTCCCCAGGACAGGCATCTGGGAGTGGCATCAGAGCCCTCCTCTCCTCCCCTGGGTCACGGCGCAGGTGGGGGCTCTGCACCCCGATAGATGCTGCAAGAGGGATCTACAGCTGCGGGGAGGGCAGCCTCGGCACTGGGGGAAGCTCCTGCCTGCAGAAGCAGTCCCATCAGTCTCCCAGCCCTGCCCTCACAGCGATGAGGGTTTTCCGCTCCCTCACACTGTGCTGGCAGCAGCCTGTGGCCGTACATCAGCGCCGTTCCCCAGAGTGGGTGCCAGCACCTTCCAGGCAGGATTTCTCCAGGCAGAGCTCAGCGGTGGTCCCCAATTCCCCTCTCTCACCCCCAAAAGAGAGCAGAGCTACCGCGGTGGCAGCACCCCAGTTTCAGGTGCCTTCCTGGCTGCCAGCAGCAGCAGCATGCTCGGGATCTGCTCTGCCAGCCCTGCAGGTGATGCTGCCCCTCTCCAGGAGCCGGGTCCAGCAGGCAGGATTGCAGGCAGAGCATGGCCGAGCAGGCAGGACATTCAGCCCGTGTCCCACTGGGTGACCGTCTGACGGGCCGTCTGGCATGACATGGCTGCAAGCCAGGGCTGGCTGCAGCTCGGCTGTGCCCACGGGCGAGCCATGCTGTGCAACAAGGCCTTGGGGACACGCTTATTGCCCGACCTGGGCAGCATGGGACCTGCACTGGGAACCGGGATGCCCGCAGCCTTGCCCCTTTGCTGGGGGCGTCCAGCACCACGCTGGAGCCATGGGTCCCCCACAGCCACCAACGTGTTCCTGCAGCTGGAGTCGAAGGCAGGCAAAGGGATTGCAGAGCGCGCGCTGCCGGACTGGAAGGTGGCATTGAAGAGGGAGCGTGAGGAGCACCAGCATCTCCTAGCCGAGTCCTACAGTGCTGTCATGGACCTCACCAAGCAGCTGCAGATCAGCGAGAGGAACTGGAACCAGGAGAAAGTGGAGCTGCTGGCCCGCTTCAAGGAGGAGCAGCAGCAGGCAGAGCAGCAAGCGAAGGACCTGCAGAACAAAATCAACCAGGTATGGTGTCCCATATCATGAATATGTCCTCCAGCCTCTGCCACTTGCCCCCCCTGTGGGCCCCAAGAGTGTTTGCATGCTCTTGGGGCACGCACCAGGGGCAAGGACAAATGCTTTTGCTTGCCCAGAGGGGCACGTGTTGCACACGTTGAGTGACCAACACATTCTCCAGTTGCAGAAAGGAGCCAACCCATGGGCATTGAAGCATTCTGAAATGGAGAAGCACGGCAGCAACTGGAAAGAGGTGGGCAAGAGAAGGCAGAGGGCTCTCGGGGTGCTCGTTGGGCTCAGGTCTATGCTAAGGGTTAGATGGGAGGTCATGTGAACCCCAAATAACACCCCCTTGAACAGCAAATGAGGCTGCAAGGGGGAGCACCAGGGATTGGGGAGAGGGTGGAGAGCGTGGCTGAACCCCAAGGGCTTCAGTGGAGTTATAAAAAGTTGATTTAGAATACATGTGGGCACAGTGAGCCCCATATAGCCCTGGGAATGGGATGCCAGGCCTGGGTGCATGGGGGAAGGTGGTAGTGCTGGAGAGGAGCAGGGTACAGCCCCTGCTCCAACCCATCTGTGTACTTTGGTCCTGTGCTTGCTGACACCAGAGCTTTCTTCTGTGTCCTCCTAGGCTCTCAATGAAAAAATCACAGACAAAGAGACAATCTCTGAAGCAGAAGCCAAGGGAACCAACCTCAAAAGGTGAGTGCGCTGGTGCCTGCATGGTCCCCGGGGCACGGAGGAGGCTGCGCGGGGCTGTCCCTGGGCTTGGCAGCCCCAGCAACTGGGGGGAGATGCAGCCATGGTCCAGGGTTGTCCTGGAGGCCAAGGGCTCCAATGAGGAGCAGGACTGGGTGCCCAGGAGGGTCCCATTGGGGTAGGAGCAGGGTGCCTCCAGCTGCCCCGCAACCCGCTGCCCTGTCCCCTTGTAAGCCCTGTTCTCTCTCCTCCCACAGGACCAAGTCCGTTTCCTCCATGTCAGAGTTTGAAAGCTTGCTCGACTGTTCTCCCTACCTCCCTGGAAAGACTGCGCCGGGGCTGGGCGACCATTCCCGGGGCAAAAAGGCATCCGCAGCCACCCAGCTGCTGCCCAACGGGATCCGGGACAGCGCCGGTGTTCCTCCCTCAAACTGTACATATGTGAATATTGAGCAACCTGCCCCCGACAGCCTGGCCAAGGAGAAGCTGGGCATCTCTTCCTGGGACTACTCGCGAACAAGCAGCCTCTCCGGGCACGACCCAGCCCAGAAGCAAATGCAGAGAAGCTACACGGCGCCCGACAAGACAGGGATCCGCATCTACTACAGCCCGCCAGTGGTGCGGCGGCTGGAGGCGCCTCTGGTGCACAACAAGGAGGGGAAGATCATGATCGAACCCGGTTTCTTGTTCACCATGGCCAAGCCGAAGGAGCCGGAGGAGTCAGCCAGCGCTGAGAGCACCTACAGCCAGTGGCTGTGCAACTTCTCCAAGCAGCAGCGGGAGCTGCTGGACGGTGGCACGGTGGAGAGCGTGGTGCCATCAGTGCCCCGCTTCCCCCCATCGCTGCACGACCTGGAGATCTCTGGCAACATGAGCGATGACATGAAGGAGATCACCAACTGCGTGCGGCAGGCCATCCGCTCCAGCTCGCTGGAGAGGAAGGTGAAAAGCGCCTCCAGCCAGACAGTGGGGCTGGCCCACGTGGGGACGCAGACCATCCAGACGGTGAGCATTGGCTTGCAGACTGACCTGCCGCGCGGCAGCGGCGTGCACGGCAAGAGCTGGTCCCCACGCAGCTCCTCCCTTGTGTCTGTGCGCAGCAAGCAGATCTCCTCCTCCCTGGATAAGGTCCACTCCAGGATCGAGCGGCCATGCTGCTCCCCAAAATATGGCTCTCCAAAGCTCCAGAGGAGGTCTTCCTCCAAGCTGGACGCCTCCAAGGACAGGAGCCTCTGGAACCTGCACCAGAGCAAGCAGAATGGCTCTGCCTGGGCCCGCTCCACCACCACCCGTGACAGCCCCGTCCTCAGCAATATCAATGACGGCTTGTCCAGCTTGTTCAGCGTGGTGGAGCACGCAGGCAGCACCGAGTCCATCTGGAAGCCGGGCTGCCCCGAGAGCAGCCGGACCAAGCCCGAAGCACCCAAGTACGGCCTCGTGCAGGAGTTCTTCAGGAATGTCTGCGGGCGGGCGCAAAGCCCCACTGCCCCCCCGGAGAAGAAGGAGGCCACTGGGGAGGAGGGCAGCAAGAGAGCTGAGCACCCCAGCCCAGCGACCCACCACCCGGCCGAAAACATCTCCCGCGTCTTGAACAAGAAAGTCCTCAAGCAGAGCAGCTGCGAGGACCCCAAACCCTTGTCCCCCAGCCAGGGGAGTAAGGACGCAGCCCTGCGGGACCCCGACCTCATCTCGGCCATAGCCAGCGAGGTAACAAGGCAGGGTGCCCCCCTGGGTGTCCCGCCATGGCAGGGGACGGGGTGCCCGACCCCTCTAACCCCCCTGTGCCCTGTCTGTCTTTGCAGGACATGGCGTGTGACTGCAGCTCCCAGTCCCTCACCTCCTGCTTCGCCCGGCCGTCCCGCTCCACCGTCCGCCATTCCCCCTCCAAGTGCAAACTGCACCCCACAGACCCCCCCAGGGCGGAGGAGAAGCCGGGGGCCTCGAGTGAGTGAGGACGGGGGGCCGGGGGACACAGCGTGCCTGCTATCCACTCTCCTGCCGGAAGAGCGCCCACGCTGACGCCCCACGGGGGCCCCTCTCGGAGGCGGCACGGGCGCATCTGTCTCCTAACCGTCCCCTTGCCCCCGGGGACGCTTACGAAGCAGATGTAGAGCTGGCGGCAGAGGCTGCCGGCAACCCTGGGGTGTGCGGGGACATCCCGCCAGGGTGGCTGCTTCACCTCCCACCTGTGCGGAGACTCGCTCCCTTGGAGCTGCTGCCAGCACTGGGGGGTCCTCGCCAGTGCCCACCACCCTGGGAATGTCAGCTGAGACCCCACTATGCCAAGGGCTCGCCGTGGCCCCAAGAAGGGGAGAGCAGTGGGGGCAGGCTGCTCATGTAGATAGGGCAGGGCTGGGGCAAAGTGCAGCAGGGACGCCGTATGGATGCAATGGATGGAGGTGTGATGCTGTGTTGGCCCTCACGGGCGGAGGGTGCTGGCTCCGGCCCCCGCAGCTGCTGCCAGCGCTGCCCGCCCTGCCCGAGCTCCAGCGCATCCCTGCCAGCCCCGATTGCAGCGCGGTTGCATCAGCCGTGGGGCTGCGCGTGCTTCACCGGGCAGGAAGGAGGTGGGGAGGGTCCCTGCGGTCACCCAGGCTGGGCTGGGTGTGGGGGCCCTCCCTGGCTACCCTTCTGCTCTGTGGGGGGGCTGCTGAGGTCCTTCACTGCTGGGAAGGGTCCGGGCGGTCCCCCTGGCTCCAGCTGCAGAGATGGGGTCGCTGGGTGCACAGCGTGGGGAGAGGCAGTGTGTGCATGCGTGTGTGTGTGCACACTCACGTGCGTGCGTATCTCCTGCCACCATCCCGAGGGGCCATGGCTGTGGTGCCCCCCTGCATTGCACCCACCTCCCTGCCTGGGGCCACTTGTAGTTATTTGCTCCTCTGAGTGCTGAATATACAGAATATACATTTCTCTTTTTTTTTTCTTTTGTTTTCCCTCCACTTTTGGCTCTGCCCAACTCCGGACAGCCTGCAATGTAAAACCAAGTGCATTTTAAAAATACCGAAATGAGCTACATTGGAGATGCACCAATTGGATTAAGAGATTGTGGGTTGGGAGGCTGCAGCATGGCCTGTGGTCTGCGCCACGCGTCCCTCGGTCACCACCAGAAAAAGCCTTATCTGGGGAGGGAAGGGGACAATGTCCGCAGCCCCCATGGCGGTGCAGAGCTCCTGGGGCTGGGGAGCTGCATCCCAGCTCCACGCAGAGCAACGTTGGTGCCCCTGTGCAGCCCCAGGAGAGAACAGCAATTTTAGAGGAGGCTGCCTGACCTATTTTCGAGCTGCCTGCCAGGGGCCAGGCAGGGATTCACCCAAAGGGAGCTGCCTGCAGGTGCCCATGCCTCCTGGGGCTCTGTGCATTGCTTGGGGGTGGTGTACCTTGTTCTGGGGGGCTCTATACATTGCTCCAGGGGCTCCGAGCATTGCTCTGGGGCTCTATACATTGCTCCAGGGGCTCCATGCATTGCTCTGGGGCTCTGTATGCTGCTCCAGGGGCTCTGCCCGTTGCTCTGGGGCTGTGTGCACTGCTCCAGGGGCTCTGCGCATTGCTGTCATCTTGCAGCTTCACTTAAAAAATGCTCCTGCTGCCGAAGCTGCTGCCCCCTCCCGTCCAGACGCACCCTGCCTGCAGCAGGCAGGCTGCATCACTGCCACGTCGCAGCCTCCGTCAGCATCTCCGCGACAGCCGCTCACTGCCTGTGTCTCCGGACACACCAGCATCAGCCGGGGCCCAGCAGGCCCAGCACCGATGGCCTTTTGCTCCTGTGGCGCCTGTCCGGCCCCACGGGGACCCTCGTCACCCGGGTGCAGGACATGCGGGCCAGGCGCTGACCACCCTCACCAGCAGCCGGGGCCAGGCAGCATCCCTGCCAGCCACGGAGAGTCGGGTCCCTGCACCCCGTCAGGCGCAGCGCTGCCACGGGCAATCTCCTGCTGTACATAGATCTTTTGGGGGTGGTTTTTAACATTTTCACTGATAACTGGGGTTTTGGTTTTGTTTGTTGTTTTTTTTTTTTTAAAAGACTCTCTACTTTTGGAATGTGGTTTCTCATTTTTACAACTGCCTTTTAATTATTTGTAACATTGGTCAGTTCTGTTATACTCTGTAAATAGCGGTGCTGGGCATTACCCGCGGGGCCAGGGGCCGGCAGGGGATTCACAAAGGCGACGGGGAAAATTTGCTTGAGGTGTGGAGGTGGCTTATTCGGCCCTGGTCCCCACGCAGCCTCTGCCCCCATCCTCCTCGCACGCCAGCTCCTGGCCTCGGGAGAAGTCCGAGGTGCTTTGGGCAAAGCCACACTTGCCCCTGCCCTGTCCTCCTGCTTCCTCTCGCCATCCCATGCCAAGGTTGCATGAAGGGTATCTTCTGCCCCGATGACGGGCCCCCTGCTTGCCCCATCCTGCACCCCTGTACCATGCCTGCTTGTCATGTGATGAATAAAGGCCCTGCAACCCCTCACCCACACCCTCGGTGCTGCCTTCCCAGGCTGCGGCAGGGGGATGGTGATGCCTGTCCTGTCTGGGGAACCGGTGCCGCTGTGGAGGGGAATGTGGGGTGGCTGGGGCATCCATGGGTGGGGAGATGCACCTAGCTCCTGTCTCTCCATCCCGCCAGCTGCCCAGCCCACACAGTGTCCCATTGTCTCCTCGCCCACCGTCCTCTCCCCAACCCCATCCCCGTGTGCTGACCCCAGCTGTGCCACACCACCATGGCTCCCTGTCATCACCCATGGGTCCCCCACAGCCTTGCTGCCAGGGCTGTGTCACCCTGCACGGGGCTCCTCTCGGCTCCACGTTGTTCTTGTGATGCTGGTGCTTCTTACGCCTCCCCTGTCCAGTCCCATCCTCCCCAGCCTGCATGCGGACCCCACATCCCCTTTCCCATCGCTGCCCATGGCTTCTTGCCCTTGTGCCCCTCATCACCTGCAGGTGCCAGCCTCCTCCAGGCTCACTACATTAAACTGTCCCTCCCTGAGGTCCTCCATTGCCCACCATGACCCACCCCTCCTTTTGCTCCTCCATCATCCTTCAAGTCCCATCCATTTTATCCCTGTTCTTTGATCCCCCATGTCCCATCCTTCCTTGTTATCCCCCATCCTCAATCACACCCCTTTCTTCATGTGCTCTTCCATTGCCCACCATGTCCCGTCCCTCTTTATCCTGCTCTTTCATCACCCACCTAACTCATCCCAGCCTTCCTTCCTGTGCTCCTCCATCACCCACCCATCCCATTCCTCCTTCCCATGCTCCATCACCCACCATATCCCATCCCTTTTCCTGTGCTCTTCCATCACCCACCATATCCCATCCCTTTTCCTGTGCACCTCCATCTTTCATGTCCCACCCTTCCTTCTGCTGCTCCTCTGTTGTCCACCCATCCCATCCCTCCTTCCTGTGCTCCTGTCACCCACTGTGTCCCATTCCTCCCTGCCATCCTCCTCCATCACCCACCACGTCCCATCCTTCTTTTCTGTTGGCCACCATGTCTTGTCCCTCCTTCCTGTGCTCCTGCATACTCCATCATGTCTTATCCCTTCTTGTGCTCCACCGTGACCCGCCACCTCCCATCCCTCCCTGTTGTCCTCCACCCCTTAATATCCCATCCCTCCTTCCACACTCTTTCCAGAGTGTGCTGCTCTGTCATCCACTGTCCCATCCCTTCCTGCCATGCCATGCTCCATTACCCACCACGTCCTGTCCCGCCCTCCTGTGCTCCTGCATCCTATATTGCGTCCTATCCCTCCTTCTTGTTCTCCTCCATCACCCACCACCTCCCATCCCTCCTTCCTGTGCTCCTCCATTGCCCTTCATATCCCACCTTCCTGTCTTCCTGTCACACTTGCATCCCAACCCTCTCACCTGCTCCTCCTTCATCTACCACATCACATTCCTTGTTATCCTCATCCACCTCCCACCATCTCCTCATGCTTCTCTTCCTTCTCCACCTCCACCCTGTCCCATGCATCCTCATCCTGCTTTGCCTCCAGTTTCTCTTTTCCTTTCATATTCCTCCTTATGTCAACATCTCACCATCCGTCCTCATCATCCATCAGCTCCCACCATCACTGTCCTCCTCTATGTCTTACCATCTTCTTATCCCTGCTCATCCTCCATTAGCTCCCACCATCACCCCAACCCGTTTCAACCTCCTCCACTTTTCATCTTTTCCCCATCCTTCTTCATCCTCTTCTGCCTCCTCCTATCTCCTCATCCCCCTCATCCTCCTCCACTTCCCCATTCCAAAATCTATCCTCATCTCCACCATTGCCCCATCCCTCCAGCTGCCAACATCACCCAATCCCACCTCCTCCTCCTCCTCATTTCCAATCCTCCCCCCTTGTGCTTCTCCATTTCCCACCATCTCCTCATCCACCCTCTTCCATTGCCCACCTATCTTTGTCTTCCTCTAACCACTAAATGTCTCTCCATCCCTCCTGTCATCTTTGTCCATCTCCCACTGTCTCCTCATCCCTCCTCTTCTTCCTTCATCTCCGTCTCCCCCTCCCTCCTTGTCCTCCACCACCTGCCATCTTATCTCTCATTTCCCTCTACTGCCCATCATTTTGCCCACCTTCTTCATCCTCCTCCACCTCCCACTGTCCCCCATCCTTCCCCATGCCCCAACACCGCCCGCTATTTGCCTGTTCTTCCTCATCCTCCACTTCCTACCGTCTGCCCAGTCGTCCTCATCCTCCTCCAACCTTTCTTTTCCTCTTCATTGTCCTTCACTTTCCACCATCGCCCATAACTCATTGTCTTCCACGTTCCACCATCGCCCATACCTTCTCCCTCCTCCTCCATCTCATGCCTCTTGTTCCTCCACCTCAGTCTCTCTATCCTTCCTGTGAATCTCCACCTCCCATTGTTCCCCATCCTTTTTCATGCTCTTTCACCTCTTGCCCTGTCCCTCCTCATACCTGACCTCTGGCTATCTCACCATCCCTTGTCGTTCGCCTCCCATAGTCTCCCTGTTTCTCCTCATACTCCTCCATCTCTCCCCATCTCCCCATCCCTCCTTTTCCTCCAAGTGTCCCACCTACCTCACAGATTTCCCCTCTACCCCTTCCTGACCTCCAACCATCCTTCCTTACTTCCAACCATCCTCCTTCACCTCACACCTCCCTCTCTAACTGTCCTTTCATTCTCCTTCACCTCCCAACTCTATCCTGACCTCCCATTTTCTCCCAGCCTGACCTCTCCCATTCTTCCTCTCCTCCATCCTCGCTGCACTCTTACTCCCAGCCCGTCTGACTCCTGCTGTTATTTTCTCCCCCTCTTCCTCCTTCCCCTGCCTTGTATCCCGTCCCTTACCAATCCAGGAAAGCCACTTCCAACAAAGCCATCCCTGATGCAAGCAAGAAGGGCCCTTACTGTTGGGGATGGGATGTATGGCTAGGTTAGATGGAGAACCAGCCTCCCACCCCATTCCCACTACTCAAGGCACTTTCATAGTAGAGTTAATGGCCACAGCTTGCAGGCTGGGAGATTCATGCTGGACATCAGGAAACACTTCTCTTTAGGGCTGGTCCAGCTGAAACTGATCACTGGGGAAGTGGGAGGATCTCTGCCCTTGGAAGGTTTCAACGCTCAGCTAGGCAAAGTCACCAATGTCCTGATTTAGCATTAGCAATAACTATTTTGGAACGCAGAGCTTGACCAGAGGCCCCTGGAATCCCTTCAAGCACACACAGCTTTGGGAGGCTTCTCCAAGCAGTGGAGGATTTCCAACAGGGGCAAAAAGGCCAGACATGGCTTTGAATGCAGTGCTTGGGATGCTGCAGGACCTGAGGAACCATCCCTGCCACTTGCAGCTGCTCCATGGTGCTCAAGCAAGATTGCCCCATGCTGCTCAAGCAGGACCATCCCACACTGCTCAAGCAAGCCGCCCTATGCTTCTTGAGCAGGACCACATCAGCCTGCTTGAGCAGGACCATCCCACACTGCTTAAGCAGGACCACCCATGCTATTCCAGCAGTACCATTCCATGCTGCTCAAGCAGAACCACTCCAATTTGCTTGAGCAGGACCACCCTAATGCTGCTCAAGCAGAACCATCCCATGCTGCTTGAGCAGGAACACCCCACGCTGCTCAAGCAGGACCTCTCCAGGCTGCTTGAGCAGAACCTTCCCATGTTGCTCAAGCAGGATCACCCCACATAGCTTGAGCAGGACCACTCCAAGCTGTTCAAGCAGGACCATCCCAGGCTGCTTGAGTACCATGGGCCGGGCCAAAGTGGCTTCCTGAAAGACTGCCAGATCCCAGGCCAGTGAGCTATCCCTGAGATGACCCCTCAGACCCTAGAGCCAGGGACCCTTGCATCATCTTTGTTTTCCTTCCCTCAGGCTAGGCCATGCAGGAACATGGCCATCCCTTTCCAACGACCTTACGGCTGTACCAGGGCATGGGGCTGCTGGCACTGCTGCCAAGGGGAGGACAGGTCTCTTCTCCATCCCAAGGGAGCTCCGTACCCTGAGGGACCTGCACACAGGGCCCATTCAAAGCATCCCACATCACACGCACAAGGGCCAGCCAGCCTTGCTTGACTGCAGACTTTGCCTTTCAATGTTGGAGGCTCCCAGCCATCCCATGGAGGGGACCCCACCCTTACCAAGGTGATGAGTCTGAGGGACCATCCCACTGCAATACGGGCAGGGACAGGGCAGCCAGTGTCTTGACAGGGTGGGGGTGATGTTTGTAAAGCGTTCCCATCCACATGCCTTCCTGGCTAGTGAATTTGGGGGAGGGTGGAGGGAATTTGCTACCTGTGTTAGAAACTAGCTGAACTTACGTGTCTCCCCAAGCTGGATTTCTTATTCCAAATGTTCAAACTGTTGTATATTGTACTGGGATTTTTACATTGAATTATTGTAGAAAACAAAAATTTAAACCAAGTCTGTTAAAAAATAAACATTAAAAAATCTCTATGAAAAAATAAATAAAAGCTGTCTCCAAGTTCTCTTCTTACAAATGTGACAGAGTAGTGATGTGTCTCCAGCAGCGGCTTTCCTGTTCCCAGCCCTGCCTGTCCCCTGCCTGCCACAGCCCCTGGGGACACCAACTATGGTGAAGATGCAGCTCCTGTGGTTTTGTAATACTCTGGGCGATGAAGGAAACAGCCCCCATCTTGCAGCATCTGCCTGACTCTGTGGAGAGCCCAAGCCCCCAGTGCCTGGCAGCGTGGGGCATTTGTCGGTGACTCCCTTGGGTCCCCAGAGGTTGTGCCCCCCACCCCGGGCAGGGAACAGCCAAGGCCACAAGTGAGCAATGCCTGGAGCCCAGTTTTGGGGTCCTGGGTACTGAGGGTATGGCTGGGGTGAGACAGGCTGCTGCTGAACCTGGAGGCAGCTCCCGGACGAGTCACCCACTGCCTTTTACCCTGGCCCGTGGTGCTGCAAGGTCCAACAGGTTTTGCAGCAAATGGCCGGTCCCTGGGCCAAACCGCAGCCCCGAAGCCTCAGCAGCTCAGAGGGTTTGGTGCTGGGGATGTATGAAACCACAGCACCCTCTGGCGTCAGCACCGACCTCAGGTCCCTGCCGGCCCTGCTCCAGCCGTGTCCCTTTGCTTCCCAGGTCTGCCCGGCTACCAGTGCATCCTTGCACCACCCTAAATCCTCCTCGCTCAAAGCAGGTCCCATCCTGCTCCCAGCATACGGACATCCCCACGTGGTGTGGGGCAGGCATGGCCAAGCCAGAAGGAAGCAAAGCAAGAGCAAAGCAGACCCACTTTATTGGGTGCTGTAATCAGCCCTCGCAGTCCCACCAAGCACTGGTGCAGTCCTGCTACCCCCTAAGCTGGCTGAGCGTGGGCCGTGCTCCTCTGTGCCCTTGTCTCTTGCCTAAGCTTCATGTCTGAGCGAGGTAGCAGGGTGCAGGGCTGGGCAACAGCCCCGGGCCCCCGCTGGGCAGATAGGTAATGCCTTTCTTGCTGTTGGGTACCAGAGAATCATCCCAGTGCAGCTCAGCTCCTGGCTGCTCCAAGCTCTGGGCAGGGCACAAGCAGACGGTGCCAGGGGACAGTGCAGTGATGCATGTGCCCCGACCCCATGGCTGGGATGAGACCCAGCACTGCCAGCCCATGTGCTGTACCATGAGACACGGTTGCAGCAAATTCATGCCTGGATCCTGCATCGCTGGCACTTTACAGCCTGCTTTGCTGGCACCTTGGTCACTGCACCAGTGCCACCACAGACCCTGCACTGCTGCCACCTCAGACTCCACATCACTGGCACCGTGTGCCCTGCATTGCTGGCATCGTGGGCCCCGCATTGCCAGCATCTCAGACCCCACATCACTGCCACTGCAGACCCCACATGGCTGCCACTCCATACCCTGCATTGCTGGCACTGCAGAACCTGCACCACTGGTGCTGAGAACTCTGCATTGCTGGCGCTGAGGACCCTGCACGGCTGGCATTGTGGGCCCTGCCACAGCAGACCTGCATGGCTGGCAGCTCATCAGCAGAGGGCACGCCACTGCTGCCTGCCTGCCCAGGCTGCGTGGGCCTGCGCTACCCAAGGACATGGCTGCTCCATGGGCTGCAGTCACCGAGCACCCCAGAGCTCCAGCTATCTCTTACTGCTCAAGAAAACAGGGACAAAAGAAGGCGGCTACGTTTATAGGTAGGCAAGGACACTCTCTGAAGCCTGGGGACAGCTATGAAGCCACATGGAGAAGCCAGTTATTAAACTCCAACCCCTCTAACGTGTCGCTGATGAAGACACCATCTCTCCTGAGCCCGGTTTCCCTTCCTCTGCAGCCCAGGCCTCCGCCAAATCTCTTACTAACCTGACCCGCTCTTCCAGAATGAAAATAGCAGCAGCCGGCAGAGCCCAAGTAAACAAATGAGCCACTGTGAGAGGAGAGTGCATCTTTATAAGGTTAATTGGCCCCATCTAGGAGACAGACATTTTCTTGTGGCTAGATCACTCAAAAAGCTCAGGCAAACAGCAGTAACATGTCTCCTGGGTTTGATTTATAACCCTGATTGCATTACCAGCTCATCTACATGTAAAATGATTATGAATATATTGTCTGTATTCTGCAGAGGGCTAAATTACCAGACTGATATTCATCAGCTACTCTTTCAAGCTTAAAACAGCCTGAAATTCAGAGGTGTCTCTTCCAGTGACAGCAGAGGCAGGAATGAGATGGCTCAGGCTTGATCTTTGTGTTCAGCACAACCTGGCCTGTTTTAACACCCTGATACCCCGATAGCTGGGAGCAGCGGGCCAGAGGGGAGGGAGGCTGCTTGAGCCAAAGGGCTGTGGAGTGAACCATTGTGTGCCGCAGCCCAGAGCTGTATTGTTATCGAGCAGTTACATTGACAAACGAAGGAGCTGATAACTCCCAGCAGGACTGAAAGGCTGTTATCGTGGTGCTGATTAAAATTTCCTTTGCAGCCGATGCAGAGGAGGAGTGTCATCAGTGGGGAGACGTATGGGATCCGATGTTTAACCCTGTTGTTGCTATGTGCTGATTCATTCAGTACAAGTGAAGGGCAGCCCAGCCTGGCCATGTGCTGAAAATTAGCATAGAAAACCCCAGCAGGAAGATCCACAGCCCAGTCATGTCCTCCCACCCCATCTCCTCTGGCTCACTGTGGCCTCGCAGCTCCCAGGATGCTGCTCTAGGGATCCATACTGCTTGAGTCCAGACAGCACCATCGCGGGTGGGAGAAGGGGGATGCTGGTGGCATAGCTTAAGGGTGGTCGTGGTGCTGCACAGTGCCTTCTCTTCTGTCCCTGCAAGGCAGGTCGGAGCCTGCAGCACTGGCCAGCCTTGAGCTCTCTGCTAGCAGTCCCACCGCTCGCCTCTGGTGCCATCTCCCACGCAAGGGCCAGCACGGGTGCCTACCGGGGGCATGAGCACCACAGGCCCATTTTACTGTAGCTAACCTTGAGCACATCCCTTTGGCAGCACTGGCCAGGCTGTAAGCTGACCCTTGCTATCAGATGCCCACCCTGCTCCGTCTCTCACGCCTGCTCTACAGGTCCCAGGAGCATTTGGTGGTGTCACTTGGTCCTTGCAGGTCCTTTGCTCCTTTATTCTGCCCCTCAATTCCCTGCCCTTGCAGTTGTCCATAGTTCAAGAAAACTTTCCCTTCTGACTGCAGGATATTCTGATAAAGCCTCCCACTGCCTCTGGCATGTCCGTGCAAGGCATAAGCTTCTTTGTGCTGTGACATGTTCACCAGGGGTTGGGTCGATGCTAAAAAGATGTCTTCCCTGATTACCATCACTGACAGGCATATCACCAAGCTATTGAACCTGCCTGGCCAGACCTGTTACAGCCTCACCAAGCCCTGGTCCAGGCTGCCCTACTCAGGAGATGCTCTGGGATAAGTGGACGGGCAGTGGGAAAGGAGGTGGCTTGTTGTCCTCCTCCTCCATGCAAGCACATGGGACTCAGCCATCACACCGACCTCGGTGTTGCTCAGACACCTCTGTGCCTTCCTGGGTTGCTTCCTTCCTTCCTTCCCTGCCTTCCATCCTGCACACCCAAATTTTGGCAAAGAAGAAAAGACATTCTGCTGCAGAAGAGCCCCTTCCATGGGTTTCGCTCAGAGCTGGTCCCAAAAGCAGCTGACCCTGAGAGCACCAAGAGCTGACCCAAATTATCCTCTACACAGAGCCCATGCTCAGTGGAGCCTTATCCCAAGGTACCCTCTCCCTGTGCATAGCCCGGTGACCCAGACGTGTGCTCCCGTTGGAGGGCTGTGCCATAGCATGCCTGGAACATGTCTCAGCAGGGTCCCCGTGGAGGCAGAGATGGTAAGGAGCGTGGGGAAACCCTTTGAGGTGGATTGGCAGCATGCACTCAGCTGGGCATGGAGGTTTTAACTACTCCTAATTCACATGGATTTATCAGCAAGTGGATTTTAGAGTGGAAGGGGGTTTGGATCAAGTGAGCAGGGTGAGGGGGTGCAGGTGGAGGGAGGAGAGGTCTGCTTGTTTCAAGCTACCACATATCTGATATGCTCAGTTACTTGTGTGAACGGGGATGTGATTCACACACATTTTTTGGCAATAAGGCCTGTCAGAAGGGAATGTCCTGTGACTCCAGTTGGAGCCCCCCAGGTAAGTCAGCTGCTCTACTGGAGCAGTGCTTTGCCCAAATTAACACAAGTTCCCCATGCCAGGCTGCCTCCTGCTCACCCTGCCGTACAGAAGGCTGGAGATGCACGGACTGTTTCTGATTTTCCAGATGCTCCACTGCCAGCATCTCTAGGACTGAGGTCTTGCATGTCAGGGAAAGTGCAGTAAAGAGTTCCACCACGGCCGCTGAGCTGCTGCGGGTGCTGTGCTAGAAAGGCTGTTTCCAGAGTACCCCAAGCAAACACTGTGAGCAAGGCACCACATATCCTGGCCAATATCTTTTTTTTGACCCTCTGAGTTTCTACAAGAGACTTTAATATACATTAATGTGTCCCATTTATGTACTTTTATTCCTTTACAGGAAGAGGAAATGAAGGGCCCAAAATGCAGCTGATTTTCCAGGGCTGCCTGGTAAGTCAGGAGTAGAGCTGGGAGCCAAGCTTGGAGTAAACCCTGCAGCATCCAGTCCCACCACACACCAGCTCCTGAGGCAGGAGCCCAGCTGGATGCAAGCTGCCCTGGGGTGGAGGAAGCTGGAGTAGCAAAGCATGGTCACACAGCAAGAGCCTGTTCCCTGGAGCCTATAAAATCACTGAAGGGAGGCCTGGACATGTCCATATTTCAGCTGTGGACCACTGAAATGAAAGTTTGAGAAGGGCTGTGTTTGTGCCATGGGAGGGTCTGACTGACGGTACCAACTATGTGGTTCGCAGCCCTGTACATGGGCGCTTTGAGGGTTGTCAGAGTCCTGCAAGAGGAGAGAGCATGGGAAAACGCCTCCGGGAGGCTATTCTGAGTTTTCCTCTTTGCAGGTGCATTGTGAGAGATGATGCAACTGCTCCCCATCAGGCAGCTTCCTGGGCCACAGCTGTGGACAGCTGAAGCACAACAAAATCCCCCAGCCGTGGCAGCCCATGCTGGGCAATGCTGGACAGAGGACAGCTGACGGGCTGCTGGGACATGGTGCTGCCCCCGGCCTTGTGGCTCGGTACGTTCTGCCCACAGCAGGCAGCAGTTGCTGGAGAGAAATCATGCTGTCGCTGAGCCTGGTGGAGAATTTCAGCTGGACAAATCACTGAAAGCAAAAGGCAAATGAGAAGGAAACCAGAGGGTGCCTCCCAGATCTGCAAGCCACCCATCCCATGGCAGGGAGAGCGACGAAGCACTTTCCCAGCAGTGGGGTGAGCTACAGGCCCCTGCCTGGCATGTGGGGAGACAGAAGGTTTGTTAGGGAGCTGCCAAGCCCTGCCTGTAAATGCAAAATCCTTGAGATGGAGGCTGCTAAAACTAAGGGCTGGCAACTCGTAATAGAAAATGTTCAGCCTGAGGTGGCTTCTGAAGGACTTTAGAAGTGTTGTGTTTGTCCCCCTTCGCAGGAGAGGATCAGTGCACTTTCCAGTTGGGGTTCTTAAACAATGTGCCATGTGTACCCCAAAAATCATGGGGCTGTGCCTGGACCACGACTCCAAGGGGAGTGCTGGAGGAGTGCAGCTCCCATAGCTCCTGGGGAGCTTCAAAACTACCCATGTCAGGGAGCCCAGGCTGTAGGGCCAAATTGACTTTTTCTTCAAAAACATCTTTTTGTAATAGGGAAATTGGAGGAGGGAAACACCTTGCAGGGTTTGGCTGTATCCATACTGCATCTGCCCATGGAGCGAGCCTGGGCTCAGAGCCTGGTGGTCCCAGGCTGAAACTCCAGCAGGGAATGTGCTAAAATTGGGCATCTGGATGGATGTGGACTTGTGTTGGAGACTTTGCCTACATCTGTGTGGTTTACCAGTAGAGATTGAGTCCCTGCACCCTAAGATCTAGCTATTCCTTCCTGTGATTTTTTTTGTTAATAACAAGTGGATAATATAGAATCATAGAATCATTAAGGTTGGAAAAGACCTCTAAGATCATCGAGTCCAACCGTCAACCCAACACCACCATGCCCACTAAACCATGTCCCTAAGCACCTCATCTACATGTCTTTTAAATACTTCCAGGGATAGTGACTCAACCACTTCCCTGGGCAGCCTGTTCCAATGTTTCACCACTCTTTCAGTAAAGAAATTTTTCCTCATGCCCAATCTAAACCTCCCCTGGCGCAACTTGAGGCCGTTTCCTCTTGTCCTATCACTAGTTACTTGGGAGAAGAGACCGACCCCCACCTTGCTACAACCTCCTTTCAGGGAGTTGTAGAGAGCGATGAGGTCTCCCTTGAGCCTCCTTTTCTCCAGGCTAAACAACCCCAGTGCCCTCAGCTGCTCCTCAGAAGACTTGTTCTCCAGACCCTTCACCAGCCTCGTTGCCCTTCTCTGGACACGCTCCAGCACCTCAACGTCCTTCTTGTAGTGAGGGGCCCAAAACTGAACACAGTATTCGAGGTGCGGCCTCACCAGTGCCGAGTACAGGGGCACGATCACTTCCCTACTCCTGCTGGCCACACTATTTCTGATACAGGCCAGGATGCCATTGGCCTTCTTGGCCGCCTGGGCACACTGCCGGCTCATGTTCAGCCAGCTGTCGACCAGCACCCCCAGGTCCTTTTCCGCCAGGCAGCTTTCCAGCCACTCTTCCCCAAGCCTGTAGCGCTGCATGGGGTTGTTGTGGCCGAAGTGCAGGACCCGGCACTTGTCCTTGTTGAACCTCATACAATTGGCCGGGGCCCATTGATCCAGCCTGTCCAGGTCCCTCTGCAGAGCCTTCCTACCCTCGAGCAGATCAACACTCCCACCCAATGTGGTGTCATCTGCAAACTTACTGAGGGAGCACTCGATCCCCTCATCCAGATCATCAATGAAGATACTGAACAAGACCGGCCCCAGTACTGAGCCCTGGGGAACACCGCTCGTGACCGGCCGCCAACTGGATGTAACTCCATTCACCACAACTCTCTGGGCCCGGCCGTCCAGCCGGTTTTTGACCCAGCGCAGAGTACACCTGTCTAAGCCGTGAGCCGCCAGCTTCTCTAGGAGAATGCTGTGGGAGACAGTGTCAAAGGCCTTGCTGAAGTCCAGGTAGACCACATCCACAGCCTTTCCCTCGTCCACTAGGTGGGTCACCTGGTCATAGAAGGAGATCAGGTTGGTCAAGCAGGACCTGCCTCTCATGAACCCGTGCGGGCTGGGCCTGATCCCCTGGTTGTCCCGCTCATGCCTTGTGAGCACCCTCAAGATGAACTGCTCCATAGTCTTCCCTGGCACCGAGGTCAGGCTGACAGGCCTGTAGTTCCCCGGATCCTCCTTCCGGCCCTTCTTGTAGATGGGCGTCACATTGGCAAGCCTCCAGTCGTCTGGGACCTCCCCCGTTAACCAGGACTGCTGATAAATGATGGAGAGTGGCTTGGCGAGCTCCTCCGCCAGCTCCCTCAGCACTCTCGGGTGTATCCCATCTGGCCCCATAGACTTGTGAGCATCCAGGTGGCGTAGCAGGTCATTAATATGAGGCCGTTAATATGAGGCCGTTAATTGAGGCCACGCTGCAGCTTCCCAGGACAGTGATTTCATAGCATATGGCTAAGGAAGCTTTGTTACATATGCTACCATGTGGTGTGAGGGCGGCTGACCTATTTGGGGTGTAAAGCCTGCTGAGGTCATGTTGGAGAGGTGTAGAGAGCATCTCTGGAGTGATGCTGCCTGCAGAATACAGCCCATGAAGGGAGGTATCATCTGAACTACTCCTGGGTTTCATCTTGGAGGAAACCAGCTATGTCCTCCCAAATGGAGCCACAGAAGAAACTTTGCCCTCAAGCAGTGTAGGCAGCCAGCAGACTAACACCAGAGCAGGGAACTGCAGCTGTGCTCTTCAAAACTAGGGAGCATCCTTAATAGAAAATACCAGCACCAGCCCCTTTTGTCTGTAGAAGAACTGTTTCTGGCCTCTTTGCTGATGAGAACATTGCATGGAGTGGCAGACGACGCTCACCAGTTCACAGGTTTACAGCTCCTGCAACGTACAGCAAGGCAATGCTCCCAGGGAGTGCATTAAACCATGGAAAACACCAAGGATCCTGGCATAGGCTGTACCTGTTTGCTGACACCAGGCCACTGCTCTCCAGCCTGAGGAATACTGTGCCAAGTTCAAGGTTATGGACTTTTATCTTTTGAGTGCTCCTTGGCCCCAGCCCAAGCCACCACAAAAATTGCCTATGGCTCCAGAGAAAGTGCCTCCCTGGGCACAGCAGAGTTTCGCTCAAAGGGGTGATATTCCCCAGCGCAGAAGTTCAAGGTCTCAGCAGCCTGTCTAAGCAATGCCGTTGGGGCAGCCCAGCTCAACACAGGAGATGTTAAGGATTGAGCTGAGAATGGGTCTGCTGCAGGAGGTACCACCATACGCAGCTCCTGCCTCTAAGACCAGAGATTCATGGAATCACGTTGGTCCCTTGGGAGACTCTAGGTCCAACCTCCTGCTCCGACAGGGCTGGTTGCTCAGAGGCTTGTCTGGTTGAGTTTTGACTATCTCCAAGGGCTGAGACCCTACTGCCACTCTGGGTCCCTGTTCCAGCATTTGACTGCCTTCTTGGTGAAAAAACTGTTTAATTTCTCACTAACTACACAAGATCTGTAAAATTTTTTGCAGGGGGAAAGGTGCGCGGTGAACTGATGTGGCTCACTGTACTCACCCAGCCAGTCAGTGGCGGGGAAGTGGGATGTCTTGAATCAAAATGAAGGTTGTTTTCTGCAGCGGGCCAGGAACCAAGTGTGGCCATGCCTCTGGGCCTGTTTTGGGGCTGGTGAAGGAGGATCTCATCGATGGCGCCCTGGGCTGTTCCCCTGTGCCTGGCAAAGTGGTGGGGACTGGCCCTGAGGGGACATAGCTCATGGGGGACACCACTAACGAGGGAGACGTGGCTGATGGGGCAGCACTGTTAATGGGGGAACATGGCTGATGATGGGGGGACGTGGGCTGACAGGGGGACATGGCTGACAGGGGGACACCACTAATGGAGGCGGCATGGCTGACAGGAGGAGATACCAGTGACAAAGGGGACAGGGCTGACAAGAAGGTCATGGCTGACAGGGGGAGACACCACTAATGGGGGTGACGGGTGTGACATGGCTGACAGGGGGACACCACTGAGAGGTGACATGGCTGACAGAGGTGACCTGGCTGACAGGGGCACACTACAGCCTGGGGGGACACGGCTGACGGGGGGGACATGGCGGGTGGGGAGGAAACATGGCTGACAGGGTGACATGGCTGACAGGGTGACATGGCTGACAGGACCACACGGCTGACAGGGACACACCGCCCGCCGCTCCGCAGCCGGGTGCTGGCGAGCCCCTGCCTGCCGGGGCCTCCTCCGGCCCCGGGGCGGCACGCCGGGCTCAGCGGGCCCCGCCGCAGCGGGCAGGCGGGCTCTGGCGCCCCGGGGCGGTGCTTCCCCCTCGCCGCCGTGAGGGCGGGCCGCCGCCTCCGCCGTCCCCGCCCCCGGCTCCGCGCCGCTTTGAAGCGCGCTCGGCGGCCGCCCGCCCGTCCAGAGTCGCCGGCGGCCCGCCATGGTGCTGCCTGAGGAGCAGGCCCGGCTGTACCGGCCGCGGCCCGAGCTGCTGCCGGCGGCGCACGTCCCCTCGCTGCCCCACTATGAGCGCCTCTACCAGCGCTCCGTGGAGGAGCCGCAGGGTGAGCGCCGCCGGCGGGAGCCCGCTACCCCCGGGGGAGGGCCGCGGCGGGGCCGAGGAGGCCGGCGGGGGAGCGGTTCCCGCGAGGCGCCGCCGGTTCCTCCGGGGGCTGCTCGCAGGGTGGGAGGGGAGCGGGGCTGGCGGTGCCGGGCGGGCAGGGGGGGGGCGGCTGGGCTGCGGGGGCGTTGGGGCCGCTGTGGCGCGGCGAGCCCCCCGCGCGTGGGGTGCAGGAGTGTGGGGGCTGCCCCTCTCGTTCCTTCAAGTGTTGTCTTCCTTCCCCGTGCCTGTTTTCTGGGTCACGAGCTCTGGCCGTTGCCTTTGCAGAATTTTGGGGTGACGTTGCTAAAGAGTTTTACTGGAAGAGTCAGCATGTGGGACCCTTTCTGAAATACAACTTTGATGTGTCGAAGGGGAAGATCTTCATTGAGTGGATGAAAGGGGCGACCACCAACATCTGCTACAACCTCCTGGACAGAAATGTCAACGAGAAGAAACTTGGGGACAAAATTGCTTTTTACTGGTAAATTTCTGTTTTTATTATGGTGTAAAACGTGTGTAAATATCATGCCAAAGTGTACAAATGGTGTTGATTTCTGCTGAGGTGAATTAAAACATGGTAAAACCTGGGAGGCTTTAATCTTACAGCAGGTGTTTGCTTTCCGTGCGTTTGAGAAGAGCTGTGCAATGGAGCTTCTCTGCCCATCCTGGGATGCACTGAAGTGGCCCAGCGCAGTGGTGAGGAGTTTTTGACTTCCAGCTCTACCTTTGCAGTTGTACGTGCTAAAAGCTAAGAGCAGTCAGATGGTATTGAGGCAGGTGCCGCAATTCCCTTGTGAAGTAGGTAGGTGTAGGTAGAGACATGGGATGAGGGACAGCTAACATACAACAGCAAAAAGCAAATTAACCCCGGATCTCCTGTTTTCATGTCTTGTGGGTCTGGCAAATTTCCACTCCTGTGGCAGAAAGGCTCTTCTAAAACCTGAGGTTATATATTGATTCCTTGTACTTGAACATGGATAATGCCATGGCACTCTCAAAGGCTGGCTTCTCTATGCAGTCTTTGGGAAGAAAAGTTAACTTCTAGCCCTATCTGAAGTATGTTTGTGGTTTTTTTACCAGAGTAGTTACTAGTGTTAAAAGCCATGTGAAACTTGAAGTTTTCATGTTGATGCAAAACGGGTTTCACCAGTGATGTCCGAGATCCAGAACTAATGCTCCCCTGCAGAACTAGCTCAGCTGGCACCACAGCTGTGTCCCCAAACTGAGAACAGTGCTTTGCCCACCTGTGTGTTTTGCTGTTTCCCTTGAACTAGCATGCATTTATGTTGCATGGGTATGACTGTATGTGGCAGTACAGAAGCAAAATTAAATGTACCGCTTGTTAGGATGCAATAAGTTGTTGGGTGATGGTGACTCCCTTCAGTGGAGCAGCTGGAGAAACCTTACTGTCATTGCAATAAAAATACCAGATGCTCTAACGATTAACAACTGTGCTGCTCTGAGTGATTTTGTGCAGCTGAAGAGTCCCCCCCCATGTGTGGCTGGCGTAAAGGTGACTAGGGGCTACCCTGCTACAGGAAGGAACATGTTTACACCAGTGTAGTTCTGGCTGTGACTGTAAAATTGGGCTTGTACTGGAGTTTCTATCTACTGCTTCAGTAAAAGAATTACACTTACTGCATAGCAAATAATTGTATTGGTGAGACACAGGTGAAATGGTGGAAAGTATTTACTTCCCTGCTAGTTAAGTACATTCTCTAACTCACTCAGATGTAAAATGACTGCAGCTTCTGAATGAAAACTCCTTTGTAAACCCATTCAGGTAAAGGTGTGCTAGCAAACAAAGCCATTTGGCAGGCCAGGGCTGGCAGCTGTGCTGGGATTAATGGACGGAGTGGGTACATTGTTATTCTTGCATGTAAATCTTTGGGTGACAGTTAGGCAGCAGCCTACAGCTTAAATTTGGTCTTGATGAAGATTTTTCTTGTTAGTTATTCTGGCAGCCTTTGTGGGTGTATTTGTGATGCTGAGCAAAACTTGCAGTGGATATTAAAATGGTGGGTGTCTGTCAGTCGTGGTGTTCACAGTGCTGAAAAATAAGGTGTCTCTTCCTCCTTAGCAGACAGTCTTCCCTGACTATTTTGGGATAAACTCTCCTGGCGTGGTTCTGTCACAGGTGACCTGGCACTGGGGTGTCTGGAGCTGTCAGCTGGGAATGTTGGTGGGAGGGACGGAAGAGGCATGCTGAACACGTGTGCGGTACTGATACGCGAGCTTGTGGCACTGAGGTCTTGAGGAAGCAGAGCTAAGGGTTCCGACTTGTTAAATTATTCTTCTAGGAGCATGCACATGCCCCTCTGGACACGTGCTTTTCTTCAATAACAAAATGTTAATTGTTGTCTTCTTGTCCTTTCACATTTGAACAAGCCTGCCTTCCTAAAACACTTGAGACTTGTCACACTGTGAAAGGTCAAAAAGGAAATGAAAGCCTCCGAAAGCCAAAGGGGATTCCTAGGAAAAACTTGGATATTTTAAATGGCCAGTTGCTTGCTTCTAAGAATGTCTGTTTTGCTAGATAGCAAAAGGTGCTGAGATTATACCAAGGTGTCAGTGACTGTGTGGCTCTGAGAGCTTTGAAAAGATACAGGATCGCAGTCTTTGCTTTCAGAGAGGAGAAATTAGGGAAAAAGTGAATAATGTCTCCAGGCATTACTGAGTGTCTCTGAGAAGAGATGGGTCCTGACAAAACTCGGAGCTGCTGTGCACTGCTGGCTGTGGCTGTCTGGAGTTTTGCATGGACTGGAAGGAACTGAAGCAGCTCATCTGGATCTGTTACGGCCAAGCTGCTCTGGAGGTTCCTGCATCACTGCTGGTCCAGGACTGCCCAAATCTGCTCCGCTCAGAGGGTCTAATCCCAAGCCACGTGGGATTACTCTTTCAGCACAAAGGGCAGTACATGGGATTGCTTCATACTGCAGAACTTGTACATAGGTGATGTTTACTGTTGCAGTATCATCCTCTTGGTGCTGTTAGGACTATGTAGTTCAAAACGACCATCCTGAGTCGGTAGGAAACACTTGCGTTTTCCCCGTTGCCTGTTTCACTATGGTATCTCTTGCTGCTTGTGGATGTTACAAGTATCTCTGCCCCTGCTGCTTTTGATTCCTCTCTCTGTTTGGTATTGCTGATGTGGCCTAAAAAGGAACAGAAGCTCCAGGAAATGTTTCTGATAAAGTGCTGCTTTCAAAAGTGGAATCTCTTTCATAATTGCTTGGAAAGGCTGAAGTCAATAATGCTGTGCTTACTGTGCAGGTAGATACCTACGCTGGCTTTTGCACGCCTTGCAGGCAAAATGCACTGGACAAACTAGCTGGAACTCTGAGGGCACTTGCAGGGGATTTCAAGCAGTGCTGAGGACTTCATCTGTGGTGGGTAGCGTTAATTAGAGCAGGAGCACAGTATGCCTTCACCGTGCTGTAGGCATACCTGTGTCGCATGGGCAAACCCTTAGTTCTATGCTGAAATGCTTGTTGATAATCTCATAAACATCAGTGTGGGCAGCTTGTGGAGGTAAAAATATAACCAGGTGGGAATTAAAAAAGTAAAACACTTATTGCAAAACTCTCTCTAATTAGACCCCAGGATGTGAAAGTACTTGGATGAAGCCTCTTCTCTATGTAACCTGTGCATAGCTGAAGCACTAAGTTCTTGCCTTTGTTTCTCAATCCAGTCAGCCCAGCTGCAGTGCTGGTGGTGCCTGGTGGGACCAGGGGACAGGGGCAGGAGGTAGAACTTGGCACGCTATTTTTAGCCTCCCTGTAGCCTAGGTGCATGGGCTTAGCAGGGTGCTGCTGGCTTCTGCCATCTTTGGAAGAGCATATCAATTTTTTGCTTTCTTATGCTTGCATATGAAATAACACATCTAGAAAGGAGGAACAAAGACAGTAAAGACTGCCAGAGCTTACTGGAGCTTCGTTTAAACAAAAGAATAACTGCCTATTGCTTCCATTCTGGGCCTAGAACAAACATGACATGCAATGATAAAATAGAGAAGGTGTGGTTTTTTTAGTGTACTAAAGGATTTAGGGGGTGTAGCTGTGATATTTCTTCCACTAAATCTTTCTGTAAGGAAAAAAACAACTATAGAGCGTGTTTTTAAAAAAAAAAAAAAGCAGAACAGTACTCGGGAGCACTTCTGGAGGTTTTTATTAGAAAGCTGGAAATACTTTTTGGACAGCAGCCTTCCAGGGAGGATACAGATTGTCACACACTGGTTTGGTCTAAATGTGCTGCTGGGGCCAAATGGGACAAGACCACAGCTGCTGGTTCCTGGGGCCCCTGCGGGCTGCCAGTGCACCTCGATCTGGTGGCTGTCCCTCACCATGGAGTGCTTCATTCTGGGATGTGCGGTCCCAGAGTCGAGAATGAAGCCAGATGAAGCTGTGTTTCAGTTGTATTTCTGCTGTAAAGGTCTGGACCTCTTCTGTTTGCAGAAATAGTCTTGCCTTAAACTGCTGAGAGCAAAGTGCTTGGTCTGCATAATCCAGATCAGCACCGTGTTTTGTTTTTCTCTTTAGACACCTTTGCAGGTATCAGTTGTCCATTACTGTCATATGCACAGATGCTGTGACTGAGGATGCTGGCTGTTAACATCAAGACTTTCAGAAGTGCTTAATTGTAGTCAGCTTCTACACGATGCACGCAGCTCTGCTACTCCCGCTGGCTTCAGGACTTTGGAGTGTCCTGCGCCAAACTGACTCTTCATTTCTTTGGTAACTTCCTGGATGACTTGTCATACTTCCAGTGATGCAGCCTCTTTCAACACTATTCTGGTAGTGAAAGCACATCCCTAAATAACACAGGTTGTTTAAAGAACAAAAATTCACCACTGGGAAGGTTGCATTTACTGATACATGTTTGCAGGCATATGTCTGTGGGCTGCTGAGAGCAGTCAAAGCTATGTTGCAGGTGCTACCGAAGAGCCGTACCCAATGCTGCTGTTCCCCTGTTACTACTGTGGAGGGATTGCTTCCGTAGGGGAATCTGAGTAGGCTCTGCAGCAGTGAGAAGCGTTACGGAAAAGTTACCATGTGTTTGGTTTATGCTCACAGCCCTACCAGGCTCAGCACAGCTCCTTTCCCTGATGGGGATTTTCTGTGGGAAAGGGGGTGGCCCCACTCAGCCCTGAAAATGAGAGGCTTTCTGGGGTGCATCCTCAGCAATCCATATTACATCCCCATTGCGTGTGCTGAGAGTGGAGTGATAGATTGGTGGTCTTGGCAGATATTAATTATGTTGGAAGCATTGTTGGACAGTACAATGCTCTGCTTCTGGAAATCAGGCAGATTAGGTGCACCTAAAGTAGGTAATAAAATATGTTGAATGTACTTGCATTTTATTAAGCTATAGATCTTGTACCATCCTTCAAGGACAATGATAGTTGTAGCTTCCCATCACAGAAAGTGTAGCTGTCTTCTGGTGGGTTTTGTGAAATCTTGCAGCCTGGGAGGGGGTTCACAAAACTGGCTGCATCTGCCTGAATATTTTATAGCAGTGTTTCTCGTACCTCCAAATGAGAACATCTCTGCTTTGTGGGACCCTCTCTGACTCTGAGCTGCGTGGGAGGTGCAAGAGTGGGAATGGTGGGAGCATCAATAGAAACCTGGTATTAAGGAGTAGAGGGAGTAGCTGTTGTGTATCAGACACATCCAGGTCATGTGCTTTCCTGATTTCTTTGGTGGAATTCTTCCTCTCCCAGTTCTGGGACAGTCACCAACCAGTATGGCTAGTGCTGTGGCAGTAGTGCAAACAGCCGCCGCGTTCATAAGTGCAAACTGGGACAGGAGGGACTTGCAGCTTGTCCCCAGGTGTAGCTCCCTGGCTTTCCTCTATTGGTAGATGCAGTCTCCATCTTCAGCTGTGGGCTCTTTAGAGCAAGGCCATGCTGGACTTAAAATTAACTGATTTCATGTAATCACTCTGTCCTACTGTGGGTTTGGTTGTAGATGAGATACGAAAACTGTGCTGCCCCAGGGCAGCATGGTGATGCCTGCTTAAGGGTTTGGAGGTTCTTGGTTTGGCCTGAGGGACTGGAAAACACAGGGATCATGGTCTGAAGCTTGTTTCCAAAGGCTATATGTGTGTGTGCTGGGACCTGGCATCTGCCAGTTTTCTCCTGTCATATCTCCCAAGTGTTTCTGTTAATGGCTTGCACTTGTGTGCTGCATCCTATGTCCTCTTTATTACTAGTGAAATCTCAGAGATAGTTACCAGGTGAGCGATTGTGCCAAAGGGATGAACTAGATACGCGAGAGCAGCAAAATACCTTCTTCAGACAGGTAGTGTTCTGTGGGCTTCCAGTGTGTGGGGTGTGCTTTCCCGGATGCTGTGAATCAGGGTTTTGAGTGTCACATTACTTAGACAGCTGGCAGGCACGGAGTCACTTGAAATTGTTTTTCCCTTCTGAGGGCTGACTTGGAAGCAGAGCTTGACTCATCCCTGTCAGGTATGCGTGCTGGTTTGCAGGGAGATGCTGGGAAGGATGGTTGGTTTGATGTTTCGGAGATCTCAAGCCCTGTTCTTGCTCTGCGGAGCCTTTTCTGTCATAGCATGCAGAGCAGGAGCAGGGAGCAGCAAGTGCTCTCAGCCTCACACTTTTCTACTCTGCAGCGCAACGCAGGAAGGGGACAGTTATTAAAGGTTGGTGACTACTTGATTACACAGTGCCTGTGGTTTTGCCCATTCAGAAGCACCCCTGGACTTGTGCCTCCATGGGAGGGCGTTCAGCATTATTGAAGATTTTCACTGGAAGTAGCTTTTACTGAGCTCAAATAATGTGTAATCCTGCTCCTGTAGGCCGAACGGGACTTTCCTCCTCTGTTAAGTCAAGTCTGTAAAGAAAGAAGGCACTCGAGCAGCACTTGGGTGGTTGCTCTGTGGCTGAGCAGTAAGGAAAGGGGTTGTCTAAGCTCTCCTGCTTGGGAACACACGCTGGCAGCACCCTTGAATCAGGGGAGCAGCTTTCATTTGGGTTGTGTCGGAGCTGTTTGCTCCCAGCCTTTTGCTCTGAAACCCTTGGTAGCTGCTACTGGCAGGGATACAGCTTTTGTTTATATAAATACAAGGGAATATCCATGAAATATTTGACCAGATAAACAAGTTGGAGGTCAGTAAGTGCCCAGGATTAAATGGCATGTGCCCCAGAGGACTGCAGGAACTTGAATGTGAAATTGCAGAGCTGCTGGCCAGGGTATGCTGTGTGTTATTGCAAAGGACTGCCGTGCCAAGGACTGGGAAGTTGCAAGCCCCGCTATATCTAGAGAGGGCCATAGAGGGGGTCCTGGGAACCGGTAAATCCAACTTGCATCCCTGGTGGTACAGTGGAATGGGGTCACTGTGAGCATGGACCAGTGCAGTCTGCTGGGAAAGATGATGGAGCTGCTGTAAAGTGAAGTTCTGCTGGCAGACCTGCTGAAGTGCAAGGTGGGTGGCACTGAGCACATGGATACGGCTATTTTCAGACTGCCTTAGTGAGGTTTCCCACAAAGGGTTGTTCAAGAAATTAATTTAACCGTGATGGGAGAAAGGTCTTTCTATGGAGCTGGTTTAGCCTTTCCCTTTGCTTCCTCGCTTTTAATGGTCACTTTTCAGGACCAGCAGCGGGTCCCCCAGGGATCAGTGTTGAAACTGCACTGCTGATGGTGGCCGGGCTCATGTGCCCTCCATAAACAGTATCTCCTGCTGCTGCTCCTGGAGACAAAACACCGGACCCTGGTTCTGACCCAGCATGGTATTTTGTTTTAGTCTAAGAGGGTCTTGGCTGAGCTGCTGCGAACATCCCAGTGCTGAAGTGCAATACTGCCGTGTAAATGAGACCTGTGGCTCCATGTTCTTATTCGGTATTTTTCCCTCATGCTGTTCATTGCTCTGACAGAGGGTCTGGTTCTGTTGATCCAGCACAAAGGATTTAATAATTTTTCATTAATTGCTTCTTGCACCCCTGTCTTAAAATGTTGGCTTATACCCCATCCAAAGCCACCTTTCTGCATGGTTCTGGGTGTGTGGTTGCACAGTAACTAGCTGGGTGAGTAGAGGTGGGGGGTGCGCAGACAATAGCTCCTAGATTTTCTCACGTCTATGAAACTTGTATCTTGTAATGCTGGCACATATTACAGGCACCTTGATATGTTTTATGAATAGTTTGCTTACTGTTGGGAGGGGCACCATGGTTATGCAATGATGGCATATTGTGAGTATTGGCAGGAGAGGTGAAACTTGGGGTGGATAAATAGAGTTCATGGGCAGAGGATGGTGAACTCCTGTACAGATTCAGGACATGGAAGATCAGAGCCTTCGGTGTGCTCATTGGACTAGAAAACCTGATTATTTTATTTTAGCTGTGTGAATGGCTTGTGTGTTCTTCCTTGGCATCCTAATGTGAATGGAGCAGAAGTGGACAAGGACTTTGGCTCGATGTGGATGAGACTTGCTCCGAGTAGTGGCATTTACAGGGGACAAAGTGATCAGGCTTTGCCAAAAGGGGTGTGAGTGGGTTCTTGTTCCAAGCACGGCATTTTTCTCATGGGTAGTTGCATTTGTTGTGCCTGGTGGGCTTTCTGTGCCCAGAACTGTTAGGCTGTAGTATTGATTGCCAATGCTTTGACGAGACCTCTTGACTCCCACCAGCGCAATGAGCTTGCCATTTCCTCCTGTGCCCAGCCCTGCGTCAGAGTTGTTGTGCATGGCTGGAGCAGAGTTTCAGTTCTCTGTTTACATTTCTGTGCATCATGTGTTGTAAATGTCGAAATGTGGTGTGATACGAAATCGTGAGCCATGGCAGTTCTCTGTAAATTCAAAGCCCATCATTTCGCAGATGTCACCTCCCTTCTTTAGGGGAATCCCTCAAGGAAATCAATGGTCTTCCTGGTTACTTTTTCACATCTGCGTACCTGATAGTGAAGCATGTTTTGCATTCCTGTTGCCGCTGACCATCTTCTAAGACATGTTCCTTGAATTGAACGAGATGACAGTCCAGCAGGTGATATCACCTGTAGAGGTTTCTGAGGCATGAAGTTGAAATGTCCACCAAAATCTGATTAAAAGTTTAATTTCCTATCGTGGCCTCGATGGATATTGTTTGAGCCTCTGTTGAAATCAGCTTTCAGTGTTTCTAGAAGGTCTTGAAAATTTGGCAGTACGCTCCATCCAGAGATGCAGTATTTCCCAAAATGGGGCATTTCCCAGCTGCAGGTGGCTTATTGACTGTTTTACTTATAGAAGCTTCGTCCAGGATATGTTTCATAGCCCGACTGCAAATTGTTTAAACAAAGAATAGCTGTGTTGTGCTGGAAGTAAGCTCTCCTCTCATTGGACTGGTAAAAATAGTCCATGCTCCTGTGAAAAATATTACTTATGGTAATATCTAAAACATCTAAAATGTTTCCTCTGGTGTCAAACTTGCATTCTTCTGCAGCGTTCTGTGGATTTGGCTTGCAGGGGTAGAAGTGCTGGCTGAGGTCAGCCAAACTCAGTGACCTACTGCTTAAGTCTTGCATATGAGCTCTGCTTGCAACACCATGTAATCATTTTGTTTAAAAAAACCTTGAAAATTTCTTTGTTTAAAAATCTTAAACTTTCCTCTAAATAAAATAGGTAAAAAGCTATCATTTTTCATTGGCTGTTCTCCTGTGTTGTAAAATACCTAAGAAAGTAGGAACATAATTAGAATTAATGCGTATCCTCTTGACTTGATGGTTACTCAATATCAAGCGAGTAGGAAAAACATGAAGCCACAGAGGAGCAGAAATTCCCCTTGCCACTGAGCAGATACCCGTCGGCGCAGAATGGCTGCTGACACCATCACCGGGGTATTTACATGTGGTCTGTATTACTTGTAAACTGCCTTATTTTGTCAAATGTGGCAAAATAATAGTAGATTTCCCTTGAAGAGGGGCTTGCTGACTGCTGTTGACCCTGTCGTCTTTAAAACTGTTACCCTTGAGTGTTCTGGCTCTCAGGTGTGAATGCAGGCTGTTCAAACCCCACCACATTGACTTTACTCACTTGCTTGTGTTGGCTGATGAACTAGCCGCAGTGTAAGCTGGGAGGTGTCGGTTCCTTTAGAGATGTCTGAGCATCTCACTGTCTAGAGAAAGGGGCTTGAAGTAGATTTTAGGGTGTAGCCTGGCAGGTGAGTGGGAAAATTGGAGGGAATTCTAGCGGGTCAATAAACAAACAAGTGATTTTGGAGCAGTGTCCACCTCCAGCTGGGCTCTGTGCTGTAGGCGTCGCTCAGGGTACGATGAAGTGAACAGTGGTTGGACTGCACAAGATAAATATTATTTCTTTAGATGCCTCTGGTACTTGTTCAGGTTCTAAAAGGCTGCAAATAGAAAGCATAGCTGAGAATGTATTTAATGAGAAGGAAGGGCAGAAAGATTGATGTGTTTTTTCCTATGGGACACTAACAACCATACAGGGTGTTCGGTGTTTTCTTTGTAGGCTGCATTTCCGTATGGCTATTTTTAAAGGTGGTTAGAAGACCAATTCCCTGATCATAAAGCAGATGGTGGCCCAGTGTCTCTTTAGAAATATGCTCCATTTTAGCTGTTTTGTAAAATACAGGCACAGTAATGCCTGCATTTGAGTCAGTTGGGCTGGAGAGGATGGGCATTGGGGGCTGGACACAGTGCATGGAGCTCTGCAGAGCACAGCGCTGTTTGCCAGCCTGGTTTGGGTTTCTTTACAGCAATAGGAACCCATTCATCCTAGGTACGTGGTCAACTTTAGTTGAGATGGTTTGGCTCAGAGATGGATTTGACAGTGGAGCTTTGTTCAGCCCTGCCTATGTGTGTGGGGGGGGCACTGGAGGTGAAAATCATAGGGTGGTTTTAATGCAGGTCTCAGAGTTAACTATGGTTTTAGAAGGTGATGCTGTTAAATTGATAAGATTTTTCTTTTCTCTGGGATTTCTGTTGCCAGGTTTACTCAACAGTGTTCTCTCAGTGCTGCCAAATATTTCTGAACATCATTACACAACTTCTATCTTGATCCTTGTTATGATGCAACAAGATTCGAGCATGACTGCAGGGACCGCAGAGGCTGAGCTTTCCGGTAAACCTTTTACTTGAAAAGCCTCTCAGCCTTCCCAGAACTCCTTTGGGTGTTTGCTGCCATGCATTACTGTGGTGGGAGATAGGTGCCAGTAAGCATGGGCAGGGCTGGGCAGCCTGTCCCGTTATTATGAAATGTTCTCATGAAGGTTTTTTGCAAACCCGCTTCAACCCCCCACCCCCGGCTCCCTCCTGGAGTCAGTGGTGCAGACCCTGCTGGAGACCCTTCTGCTTTAGGCAGTATCTGTAGGACCGTTTCCATATTGAACACTCCATGAGATACAAGCATTTTTTTCCAATGAAATGGTGTCTTTTTCTGATTATCTTGCACAGCTGGTCTCTCCAAACTTCACATTTCAGCGTAATCTGTTTTCTCAAGGACAGATTTTAAAGGGCTCTCTCTACTTGAGAGAGTGCTGTTCCTGTGTCAGATGGGATAAGCAAGACTGGGGCTGGAGGGAGAAATCGCGTTTTTTCAGTCTTGGCGGCTGTTGTTCCTAAACCACCAAGCTGGCTCCGGACAGACTCTTCTTCAGGCCACAGGTTTCCTGGGTCGCCTGGGAACAGCCAAGGCCAAATGGCAGCAGGAGGTTTGTGAGCAGCTGATAGCCGGGGTAGCTGAGCATGCAGCCTGTGCATGCTAGCGCAGGCATCAGAAAGGCCTGGGGCTCTCGCTGCCCACGAAGCATGCACGTGAACCTGTTCCCCAGATGGCAGGAGCTCATCCCCCGCCAAGCTCTGCCTGGCATTTCGGCTGCTCTAATTTTGCACACGGGGTGGATTGGGAAGCTGTGAGCTCGTTTGGCTGCCCCCAGTGACCTTGCATGTGAGGACGTGCCACCGTGCAGGAGCCTGCGGTAGAGGAAAGCTCCTTCCTTCTCATACCATGCTCTGGGGACAGGCTGCTGGTGGAGCAGGAGCTGGAGAACTTGCTGACTCCATCTCGTGCCTTTCATGCACCGGCTTGGTCCCATGTTTAGGAGGGGTTTTGGGCTCTGAGTGTGTTTTAGTTTAGATGGCACCAGAGATGTTTTAGGGCGGACATTCCCACAGTTTCTGTCTCTGTTCTAGTGGAGGCTTTCTGCAGTTCCCCACTGTGCAAATTCTCCCCGTGACGTTGCATCATCTGAGAAAGGGTCCTTTCTCTGTCCCACCATCGTTTTCAGACTGGGAGTCCCTGTTTCCTTAAGGGTGCTTTCCATGAACTAAAAGGCAGAGCCTTTTTCCTGCATTAGGCAAAACTGCTCTGTGGGCTGCCATTGCCTCTCTATTGGTCAAGGAATGAAACCTGGTGGCTTTGAGGTGGTTTTCTTTGCTCTGAAAACTTACCTTCCAGGTGCCCCACACCCCAGCTGTGCTTGCTAACTTTGGGTCAGTGCTTTTATTTGAGGGTAATGTGGTCACAGGAGCTTAGAGGAGAAACTTAAATGATCTTCAGCCTCTTTGGTCCTCAGTGGGAATGTTTACAGGGGACATATAGGCTTTGGCTTTGTGCCCTAGTTTGCTTTGGTCTGTGATTTCCCCCCCCCCCCCCCCCCGTTTCTGACTGCCTGTGAATCTGCAGATGGTTTGGCAGATCTTGAAAATGTGTAACACTTCACTTGCTCGGCTTCATTTCATCATTTTCTCCTGTACACCAGCTTCTCTTAGTGGTGTTTATAACCCTTGCAAACCACAATTGGTTTTCATTGGCAATTACCCTGAAAACCATAATTCCCACCGATGCAACCTGTGCTTCCTGCTGCTCTGTGCAAGTGCTGAGGCAGAGTTGCACAGAGAAGCTGTATTCATCTGTTACTCAAACAGATTATGCATATAATTGTTACTTAGACATCTGGTGAAAGAGAGAAACCAAACAGCATTGCTGATTCACTTTTGGGTCAGCTTTGCTTGGTCTGTTTGGGTACCCTGGGAAGTGCGCATCCTCTTGGCCACCGAGCTGTAGCAGATTAAGAAGTTACCACCCCTCCCTACTGCTTGTTATCCTACAGCTGAGATGGGCTCAGCTTGCTTGGATGGGCAATGTAAGGCTTGCTTAGTTATGTGATGAGTGGTTGAAGCAGACCAGTGCTTTGAAAAGTCCTGTAGTCAGCCCTGATGCTTGGCAGAGCACAGTAACTTCTTAACCTGCTTTGGTGCAAATACCCACGAGCGCATCTGGCCACAGCTTCCCGCTCCCGCTCTGCTGCTCTGCATCCCTGACTGCTCCACAGGGTCAACGCTCGAGTTAATGTGGCTCTCAAGAAATCCTTGCCTGCTCCTACAAACCATTTTCCCTACTGCACAATTTATGTGCAGCACTAAATCTTTTGCTTAGCCAATGTGGTCACTCACACAGAGAAGCTTAACCTTGATTTAGCTACATGGGCACCAGGTCAAATAGGTGTGCAGCTCTGCACTGCAAGGTCAAACTCCCAGCTGAGCAGGCAGTCAGTCCATGATCCTCCTGTAAGTGTGGCTTTACCATGGAGGTGATAAGTGTTCAGGTTTCCCACCTGAAGTTTTCTCCCCCCCCGCCCAGGGTGACTTCTCCATGTGATCGTTTCTTGCTGAGGTGGCTGGTGGGGCCACCGGAGGCATGTGCCGTGGGGCTTGTGTGCGTCACAGGGCCTGTTCAGAAGTGGAGACCCCTTTATTTTGAATGCTGGCAGAAGGGAGCAGTATGATAAATGCTCTGCAGAGCCTGTGCTTTCTCTAATATGTTGACAGGGACCTATTTTATGCAGACCTTGGCACCACTGTCCTGCACACCACTGTGGTGATGGTCCCTGATGCCCTTGGGCTATCTGGTCCTGGCAATGAATGGCTGCAGGCAGCTAGAAAGCTATCATCTCTGCATGAAACCTGACTTTTTCAACAAAGCACTGATTTCTAGGAGAAAACCTGCCTCAGAAGGTCCCCAGTTCATCTGTGTGTTTAGTTTAAAGGACTTGCGTTTACTTTGTTGATGGGTGGGTCATGAAGACCATATGGCCAAAAAATGCCTTTTTCCAGCTGAGTGTGCACACAACACGCAGTACGTAAAACATGAGCTTCTCAAGTGCTAAAAAACGCAAATACATTCCTGCTGTGACTCAGATGATACTGTAAAATTTTGGATTACTAGTTGCTAAATGCAGGACTCAGTTTGAGGGAGATGAGAAAACGTCAGGCTCAAACTGTGTTTCGTCATGTATTTCATCAAATGATGTATCTGCGAAGTTTGGGGAGCTGAAAATTGGTTTTTCCTTTCAGAAGAAGGCTTGCTGTTAGATCAAAGATCGCACGCTAGCAGTTGCAGCAGTGCCGCTGCCAACTATTTTCATCACCAGTTCTTAAGAAAGGATATATTTGGGGGATGTTGGATTCTGCAGGGCTTGGGCTGCATGCTGTAGGTATGGACGTAAGCACTGCCATAATGTTTTCAGAAGTCTGAGGTTTTTTTATTTTATTTTTATTTCTTTTTCCATTTAATTTGGACAAGCGAGTCCGTGTGAGAGGCTCAGGACTGACAGCTCTTGCTTTTATCTGATGGGTGCCGAAGGGAAGATGCCGCTTGCAGAACTTTGCTGCCAGGAGCTTACAGGGTCGCTTTTGACACACAGAGTACTTGGTAGCATGCGAGTGGGCATTCCTTTAAATGCCCCATCTAAAATACAAAATTCTCTGGGCTTTTGTGCCAGAGAAAAGGACAGAGCAATCTGAGTGCTGCTGTAGCCCGCTGTGTGTAGCTGTGGGCACTCCAAACTATTTTCAGATGCGGGGAGTCTTAAAGCAATTGCCTGCTCTTGAGAGACTGCTCCGAGGCCTTTGCCGGCGATGCGGTGAAAGGAGGCGTCTTGTCCTGTAGAAATGTGGACGTGACTCATTTCCCACTAAGCACAAGATTGTCTTAAAATCTGAAGCCTGAGGTTTCCCCTGCTGATGCTAGTGGAGCTCTTTCGCAGTCATGCGAATGAATGGAAAGGACTCTGAAAGCCCTCTGAAAATCCTTGGAAAAGTTTTAACTTCTCTTTGACTTTGCTCTGCGTTTCTTCCACGGTGCCCCGTGCATGCTGGCTTTGAGGGCAAGCCCGGGTGCATCCCCTGGCCTGAATTTCCCTCTCGGAAGCCCGGTGAGGAGGAGGACCTGGCGTATTTGAGATGTGCTTCTTGTGTGCAGGGAGAGCAGGGGTGTCCGAGCGGTGCCTTGCACCCGGGTGGCTCAGGGCAGGTCCGGTCCCTGTCCCTCGCAGGTACCACGTGGAGGAGGCAGCGTAGCTCTGCCCCCAGGGGATATGCAGGGCTGCTCACCCCAGAAGCCGCAGTTCGGTGTGGCCTGGCTGCTGTCTCCCCTCAGCTGCCGGGCAAGCGTAGGGTGCCCAGCGCAGCCTTTTACATAGGCTCTGTCTCCATCCCACCATCAGCCCATCTTGTGGCAGCAGTGACCATCCCAGCCTGAAGCAAATCAGTGTCTGCGGAGAGCTGTTCACAGGGCATGGCCAGGCTCTGTTGGAATCTGTTAAGGAGATGCATTAGAAATGCAGCCAGCAAAGGCTCAAGGCAGGGAGCTGGGAGTTCTTGGAGCGCGGGATTGAAGGGCTTGTGTCGGAGAACTCCCAAGTTTTGCATGCAAAGCAGAGCCTTCCTCTCCCTTAGACAGGTATTGCACCACCAAGTTGATGGGCAAACCTGATTTCCCTGGCATGGGGAACCAGCGTGCTTTCTGCTGTGTCCTTGGCTAAGTCTGCTGACAGCCAAAACAGCACTTCACCTACAGTGCCCAGCCGAGCCCCCAAATAGCACGGATGGCCGTGGGCTGCCTGCCTGCCTACCTGCCTCACATGGGAAGCCTTCCAGATGGGACAGCCTGTGCTAGTCTTCCCTCCTAATGTGTTTCTCTCATAGTAAAGGTTGTAGTTAGATCCTGTGCTGCGGCAGAGCACGGGCAAAGGGATGTGCTTCCTCCTTGCCCTGTTCTGCAGGTTTACGCTGGGCTGGGTTGCACAGGGCCTGCCTGCAGTGCCCAGCAGACCCCATCTTCAGGTGAGGGATTAGTGGGCTGGGATGCTCCAGCTTGCATTTGGAAGCACTATAATTGTCTTTAAGAGATATTTCATAGCAAGGCTCATCGCTGAGGGGCAGAGCTGCACACACAGTGATACTGCATGTCTGGACCCAAGCAGGTTTGCACAGCACTGGCCTTGATGTTGCTGCACCTGCAGTGTAGATGCACCAAGGAAAACCTCTGCATGGTGAGGGAAGGCACTCAGCATGCAGCCAGACGCAACAGAAGCAGATGCTCTTCCTTTGAGCCAATTCAGTTACAGCTGCTCAGTCCAGCACTGAAATCAGCTCTTGGATCTTTGACCCTGAAGTAATAAAATCAAAAAGGAGATGCTCTTGATTCCCTGTTTTCTCTTTACTAGCCGAGACACCTGCTGTAAGGAACCTCGTCTAACAGTTTCACATGTCATTTAGCTCAAAGTGATGCTCTTGGTTATGATGGGGAAAGGAGAGGAAACTGCTCGGATGCCAAGGCTGAGCTGCCTGCCCTGGGCACTGGTTCTCATTCCCACGCTTTTCTCTTTCTTTGTATTCTTGTTTCTCTCCTCTTTGCACTTAAAAGGGGCCAAACTTGCATAAAGGATCAAGCAGGGACTCCCCTTTCAGGAGCCACTGGTGGGAAGATACAATGCCCTGTGCACGTCAGTGCAGGTATCGATGGACCCAATCGCTGCAGAGCGCCATGGAAGCCAGGAGTATAACTAGGTATCAAGAGGGATAAGTCAAGTTTGTAAGCAGCAGATCCACGAGTAGCTTTTGAATGGGATGATCCAAGTGTAATTACCAGTTCTGAAACCCCTGTCCTACACGGGGCAGAAGGCGCAGGGCTTGTATCGGTGGGGCTCTCCCAACTCTTAAACTGTTTCCACCAGGACTGCGTCTGCCATTGGAGCATGTGGTCACTGTAGTGCTGACACAGAATGGCACAGAATTACATGAGAAAGGAGGGTGTTTCTTTATGCATTTCTGCATCACAGAGGCCCTCCTTCTGTTTGTGTTGCTGGGGGAAGGGGGAGCAGTGGTCAGTTTTAGCTAGAATTCAGTACATATTTTTTGTATGCTCTGGACTGTTTGAGATGTTAAAGTGAGGTTTCTGTTCCTGAGTTAGACGGAGCCTGGCTGCAGTCCTGAGGGAGGACACGGTATGGAGGTGATTCCTGGCTTCTCCCCAGCAACGGTGGTGTTTTTTGTTTGGCTGCACATACCCAAGGGGATGCTTTTCCAGGGGGACTATCAGCTGAGAGTGATACCCCTATTCTTTCATGGATCACTAATGTTTCTGTGCTGGCTGCCCTGGGGAGAGACCTGGGAAAGCGTCTCCCTTCTTCCTGGGTGTGGGAGACCGCTGCTATGCCGAGTGTGAAGTCAGTTAAAATTCTTCGTTAATCTGATCTGTTGGGAGTGCCACCTCATTTGAATGGCTGAAGCGTTGTGTCACACTAAAATTAGCTAGTTTTTACTTTGGTAGCAAACCATTTTCCTGGGGATGTGATGTTCCTGTTCCATCTCCAGGTGTAGCTCTTGGCTTTTCTTCCCAGCAGTGTGTCTAATGACAAGGTCCCACTGAACTGGCACCTGAGCTGCAGGAGCCCAGAGCTGGCTCACAGAGGACCACAGAGAAGAATGTAGAGCAGGCATGGCACTGAGTAAATACACACAAGTATATTTATATATGACCTTGGAAAATAAGACAGCCCTTGGTATTCCATCCCAGTCCATCAGATGGTAGGTATTTAAGGGCTGGGTGTTGCTGCACAACAACATTGGCCAATGTTTCATGCAGACATATCTGCAGGCATAAGTGCATGTGAGCAAGGGTGCCATGCGATCAATCCCGGCTTGCTCTTGAGCGTAAGCACTCAGCTTTGGTTCTGTTGGACCCTTCTTGCTTCTCTGAAAGTACCATGCATTTCCACTGCATGCGTTCAATTGCTTTCAGGTGTAGCGATCTACACAGGGATGGGGACTTTGCACTAAATTTTCCTGCTATTGGGGAACTTTAGTCCAGGATTGGATTTCTGGGGTTTGGTTACCCTGTGCTCGGAAGGGCAGGTGAGGACATGTGTTGTCCAGAGTAGTACCTCTGAATTTGCAGCGTCACTGTTACCTTGTAATGCTTGTGCTATAACAAACATTACCTTGCTGTTCCAGGGAAGGGAACGAACCTGGGGATTCTGCGAAAATCACATACAGCGAGTTGCTGCATGAAGTCTGTCAGTTCGCCAATGTCCTCCGCAGCCAAGGTACGCGGCTGAAGCAATACTAGCGTTGGATACTGGGAAGGGTTTTGGAGATTGGGTTCATTTTTTGCGTGGTTGCCAGTCTGTTGAGTAATTCCGTGCAAAATGCTTCACTTCTCTGTCTGCTTCCACAGTTGTAAAGTAGGGTGGATGCAGATTTACTCTGCAGCAAACTTTTGGAGATTTGTCTCTGACTCTGTCTGTGAAAGCTAATCAGTGCTGGTCATGTCAGCTGTACAAGGAAATCTGTGCTCAAAACTTCCTGCTCTGAGGCTTTCCAGTAGCAGTGGTCAGCGGTTAAATTTCTGCCTCCTTCGAGGGCTGTGTCTCATGAGAATGGGGAGTATTCATTGCAGTAACCTTACAAGAGCCACAGGGCTTGAAAGGCAAAACCCAAGGCTGGTTTAGCTCTAACTCCAGCTGAAGTTTTATTGCGTGCATATAAATGTTGGTTTTAAAAGCATTAATTTCTTTCTATATCCTGCTCTTTTGACATGTGATGTGTTCATTTTGACAAATGCCGTGTTCATTTTCCCTCCACAGGCATGAAAAAAGGAGACCGAATTTCCATCTACATGCCGATGATCCTGGAGCTGGTTGTAGCCATGCTTGCCTGCACCAGGATTGGCGCTCTGCACTCCATAGTGGTAGGAGCAAGCCCTTTGTGTTGCTTTTGGTTCTGAGCTATTGGGAAGGAGCAACTCTCGTTTTCAGGAGAGTGAGGGAGAGGAGCTGGAAAGATGGGTGCTGACTGTGAGATGGATGGAAATTAAATTAAGGTGCTGTTTCCTAGCCCTCTTCTGTATTAACTGTAGAATGAGCTCCTTTAGCTCTCTCCATCAGTGCCTGGTGGTGGTATCGTTTACCATGGGTAAACTGCACAGTTGCTGCTGGGGTTTTTTGGGTTGGGTTTTTCTTTTTGTCCTTGCTGACTTGGTTGTGTGATCTCTGTCAGTTTGCAGGATTCTCAGCAGACTCTCTCTGTGAGCGGATTCTCGACTGCGGTTGTTCTCTCCTCATCACGGCAGGTAAAACATGCTTCTGTGCCCCTGAGCCATTACTGTTGCCTGTCTAGAAGGTCTTTATTTAAAAAGCCAAATGCACTTGGACTTGGAAGAGGAAGGGCCAGTGCTTCAGCTGAGCTGCTGCAGGGCAGATGCACTGCTTGTAGCTGTGCTTGAGTACTGTTTTCCACTTTGAAAATACAGTGAAGCATCTAAGCAGCCCACCCACTTTGTCCTGTAAAGCATGATGTCACCAGCTGCTAATAACACGTTTCCTAACACTTTTCATCCATGTTCCTCTTCAAAATCAGCCAGATGTTTGCAAGATGTATAATTTATGAGACAGTCCTAATATGAGAATTCCCTTCCTTCCCAATTTCAAGGAAGTTTCTGTTGCAACTCTCACCTTGAAAAGCAAGGGGTCAAGAGAGGGGTAGTGTTTGCATGTAAGCCCACTGCATTTCTCCAACTGTTTTTTCCAATAGTGCAAAAATAGTGTTTTTATTAATAGGTCCATGGTATGGAAATGACCCACTAAACTTTGCAATCTGTGTTCTGGCCGTGTTGGATTATTCCCCACAGAATATTCCCAAGAGACTTGTCGGGTCAAATTGGAACCTCTCCCAGGAAAGGAATGTCACCATTTCTCTTGGCATCTGTTTCTCTAGGCTAAAAGGGCATATTAGGAAACCTTTCCCATCAGCTGCCTGTCTGCTTTCCCTCACTCCAGTGCATGAGCTCTGCTCTGCCCTCCTGAAACTGCTTTTTGCTTCCAGCTGTCCCAGGCTGCCTTGGCTGTGAAGCCCCTCTAATGTTTTCCTTATCATTTTGCAGATGCCTTTTATCGAGGGGACAAGCTGATCAACTTGAAGCAGATTGCAGATGAAGCGCTCCAGAAATGTAAAAACAAGTAAGTTCGGATTCCCTTGTAAGAAGGGCATTACTGCCGGAATCTGCTCCTGCACAAATGGAAATGGAAGTTTTCATAGGTGGGCAGACTCTGCGGCAGGTCAGACATGAGCTGCACTACATGAGCCTTTCAGAAGTAATACATGCTTTGGCTCCCTCGTCTTAAAAATATTTTCTTTTAACTTTTCCTCTTGTCTGTTCTGACCTGAAGGCCCACATGTTTGATGGGAGGATTTGCTGGAGACGGACTGATCCACCATTGTTATGGCCCATGGCAGATCTCCCAGTTCTGCAGCAGCTCTTGGAGTGGGAGGGAATAATGCACCGCCATACCAGTTGTGAGCAGTCAGACACAGTGCCGTGGGGCACGTCAAGATGAGGCTTAAGTCTTGCTCCAAAGCCACTAATTGAACAATAATGAAATAAACCAGAAACGATTCAAATTTGGGAAATGGCTGTGTAAACAGGAACAGGCACTCCAGTTGATGTGCACCAACACGTGCACAGGATCAGGGCCTGACTGCACACAAGTGTATGGTGAAACTGCTTTATTTTTTTAAGCACCGTCACTGAGATACTGTAAACCATAAAGAGAGAGACAGATCTATCATCAGGTTTTACAGAAAGGGAAATAATCATGGTGAAATGACTTTGCCAAGCTTACAGACACAGTGTCTGCGTAGCTTGTATGAGACTGAATGTGGTCTTGTAGGTTAGATCAAACATGAAAATTTAGGGCAGATAGTCTGCATGTTAGAAATTCAAACTCTTTAAAAGCATTTAAAACTCTAAAACTCAAAAACATAAGTTTATATGTCTGTAAAAGATACCTGGGAGGACAGAAGTGATCCTGAAGTTGGGAATTAACTGATGGAGACAGTATGTTGGTACCCTGACAGGACTGAAGGGAGATAAGATCATTTTGTTTGCATTATAGGTAGGTTGTGTTTAGCCCTCATGAGGGGACAAACACCCACTCTTTTCCTTGATGTATAAGCTGGCTTTGGAAGCCTTTCTTCCTCCTGAGACAGACAGTTGGTCACGCCTAGGGATGGGAGCAGCCACGTAATATCTCCTGGGTGCTGTGGGAGGTCTTGTTCATGGTCACAGGCAGGCAAATTTGGGATTTGTAAGGAATCTCCCCAGCAGTGACCTGTGAGAGATGCTTGTAGGATCCCCGCTTCCTCCGTAGGGATCGCGCCTGATAAATCCCCAGTAAGCTGTGCACAGACCTTTCCTATTCTCCGAGCTCTGTTCCTCTGGCTGGTGTCCCTTGGCAATTCATGGCGTGCCTGGAGTTTGCATGGCGGCATATGCTCTAGCTCAACAACAGCAGCTCAGGGCCCCTGCTCTGCCTCCAGTGCTGCCTGTAAAGCCCACGAAGGGCAGGCTTAGCTCCTGCCTGAACAGCCTGGTCTGACAGCTCCTGCCTTTCACAGGGGTTCCCCTTTGAAAAAGTGCATCGTGGTGAAGCACCTGGGGAGGGAAGAGGTAGCGGTGGACGGGACGTGCAGCAAGTCTCCCCCTCTCAAGAGACTGTGCCAGGACGTACAGGTATGCTCCTGGAGGGGTGAGAGGGGGGATTTTATTGCTATGGGCCTGAGCCCAGCAAATCAATCAGTGCAGAACCACTGCAGTGCTTCCCTGAATACTCCTGTTCCTGTTTTCTACCCTCCTTGCTGTTGTTGCATTGCAAGTCGTCTGAAAAATGGTTCCTTTACCTTGCCAAGATCCTCTCCGTGCTGCTTCCTTTAATACCATTGTTAGCTGCCAGCCCCCAGGACCCCTGAGAGCACAGCGGGGTACATCTTCCAAAGCCACTAGGAGAAGGACAAGATGCCCGTTTTCCTCTGCCCAGTGAAGGACTTTTCCTTCCTAACCCTGGATCTGTCTCCCCTTTTGTGCGAAGACCAATGCCATCCTGTGCTGTAGCTGTGACAGTGGAAGCAGGAGAGGAAAAACAGGAGATTTGTGCTCGTGGCGTGGGTTCAACACAGCCTCCCAATGTGACAACAATCATATGCTGAGAATAGTGCAGTCTCTGTGTAGCTGGCACAGTAACTGTGTCAGCTGTTGGGGCTGGGGCTTTCCCTTGCAACTGAAACCAGATGAAAGGATGTGGGCCAGAGGCATGTGGCGAGATGGGGGCTGGAAGGAGGAGAAGGTGTCGTGGAGCCGTGGCTGCCTGCTGAGCTCCTGAGGCTGGTGTGCAGTCCTGCTGTGCCCAGCGGCTACCTGCTGCCTTCATCTGCTTAAAAGGCAGGTTGCTTTCAACTACGTAACAGCTCCGTGTCTTGCAATGGTGTCTTCTGTCCCTATGTGTTTGGTGATTATTTGCATTGGGTTATCCCCAGGTTGCTGCTTGCTCAGAAATGGGTTGTATTTGGGGAGCGCATTTGAGCTTTGGGCTCTGCTTTCAGAAGAGATGGTCTGTGCACATCCCTGGAACAAAAAGTCCAGCAGATTCTGTATCTTTGAGTTAATTTTCCTCGTTCAGCTGTGTTAATTTTATTGGGGTATTGCTTGGTGTTTGCCAGCCTGGCTGTGTTACATTGGGCTCCTCTGCCCCTTCTCTTGTGAGGGCAGGGTAGCTGCAAAGGGGTGGGAAGACTGGAGCAAACCAGTCTTCCTGCGTGAGGTTTCCCTGGTCGGGCAGTTGCAGAGAAGCCTGTCCCTGCGCTGGTTGCTGTTGGTAAGGTGAGGTTATTGTGCAGAATGTCCCAGGAGGAGGCTGGACGGGGGTCCTTACCCTTTGGCTCTTGCCGCTTTACTCATTCAGACACTTATTTAAGGATTGCTTTCCCTTGTGAGTGCGTTTTTACCATGCTGTCAGCCTGTGTAACACTATCGGACAGTCCGTGGGCTGTATGCCGGCTCTGTGCTTCTGTACCCAGCTGGCTGCGTGCAGGGGGTGGCCTCTGCGACCTGCCACGGAGGCGGCGGGTACCCAGGGAAGGTGATGGAAATGGGCAGGCTTTTGCTCAGAGGGCACCTCCTGGCCTGGCCCCAGATCCAAGTGCTCTCCAGCCTGCTGGGATGGGTTCCCAGCATCCGGACCTGTGGGCTTCCAGCTCCCTGTGTGCAAAGCCCAGTGTGGATCCTCCGCTTCTCAACTTTCACATCCTCTTTGTGGATTTTTAACAGGAAAAAAAGACTGAGAGCTCACAGAGACTCCGTCCGAAGGTATTTACATACAGCACTGCCTTTCTCCTCGTGGCACCTCCCCCCTGCTTCCCCCTCCGGCACTCCACCTTCCTAACCGCTCCGGCTCTGCACGGCCACATGTGCCTTCCTAACTGGAGTTACCAGCAGTTGCATGCTAGCGATAGATACTACTTGCCGCTTGGCCAGAGCCTCCCCATGGTTTCGGGGTGAATGCAGTGCCACCAACTTTGCTGCTGGAAACAAATCTGCATCCATAAAAACCCCTGAGTGCACGTCAGTGTGCTGACGGGGGGGAAATGCAGAACCACTGGGATGTGCTGTCAGCGTTCGGATGACGGTTCATCTCTCTGCCTTTTAAAAGCAGCTCTTGCAATGCACTTCCCTTTGCGGTGAGGCTGGCAGGGATTGCCTGCAGCTTCCCAGCTGTGGTGGCATGCCATGGGCAGCAAACCTGGAGCTCCAGACCCAACGTGCAGACTCTGCCCACCCCATCCAAGGAGCCGCGGCATCAGGACCCCACGAGCAAGCAGGCAGAGGCAGGCCTGACCTCAGGAGCTGCATGCCATGCCATGGGTCTGACCTCCTCCGTGGGGCAGTGGAAGTTGAGTGCTAAAATGGAGGGATCCCTGAAGGAGGGATGCAAGAAAGCAACTGTTGGATGGGCTGGTGTTGAGCCTACCTTGGGCTTGTTTGACCTGGGAGCTTGCCGGTGGAACAGACTTGTAGAAACTGCTTCCCCAGGTAAAGCCAGGAGCCCTGGTGATCCATGAGAGCTTTCCAAGTGGGCTCAGTTATGCTGAGCTGTCAAGCAGCTAGTGTCCCCTGCACCACACGTGCAGGATTTGCGTGCTGGGCTGTGGTGTCCCAGTGCCTCCAAATGGCACATGAACATCTTTAGGGCTGCAGAGAGTCACTGTGTGACCCTGTGGCTGCTCTTCATGCCTCCGTGCACACTAGCTGAGGGACCTGTGGGGACTCTGCGCAGGCTGTGCCTGCGCAATGGGCTCTAGCTCTGCAAGGAGAAGATGTGCTCCAGCTGGGAGCTGCAGGGCTCTGGGTCAGTGTGCCTGCCTTCGCAGAGATGTGGAAAGTGGAGGTCTGTGCTGAGGCTGGGGAGTGTTACCTGCTCAGCTGCCCCCAAGCTCCTCTGAGGAGAGGCAAGAAGGTCAGGTGGAGATAGGTCTTGCACTGAACTGTGCCACCCCGGAGAGGTAGCTAGCCAGCACAACTCTTGGGGTGACCTCTGCCCACCAGCCACAAGTGTTGGTGGCTCTGTTACAGCTCTGGCATCCTTGAGCAGCTCCTTCGGGTGGCCAGTGCTGGGTGGTTCTGCGTTGGAGCAGTCACTTCTTATCAGGGTAATTACCTTAAAATCCAGATAACAGATTTCTTTTTTGGGTCTGCAGGGCCAAGCAGTGTGAGCCTAACATGTTTCTGTTTGTCTCGGGCCATGCTGCCATAGGGGTCCCTGCAAGGTGTGCGGGACAGGTGGGTGTGTGGCTGTGCTAAGTGAGGCTTGCTGCTTTGCTGTTCAACTGCAGCTCAGGGCAGCCCAGGAGGGCAGGAGGAGCCTGTTTGCTGTGAGAGTGCAGAGCAGCTGCTGCTGCAGGCCCTCTCCTGGCTGCGGCTGCTGAGAGGGATTTATCAGTGTTACCAGTGGTTTGGAAAATCTGCTTCAGTTCTTGCAGCCAGACCATGTTTAAAGGTTTTCCTTGTGGCTGTGGGCTGCAAAAAAGAGCTTCTGGAGTGGGAGCTGCAGCTCTGGTGCATGGTTTGCAGCAAACAGCTCTGGGGCAGAAGCTGTGCTGTGAACATCTGCCTCGATGGTCCATTGCGGGGTGAGGTTGGGGTTGCACCCCTCATTGCCCCCCTCTCTTGCTTTTGGGTGGGCCTATTTCTAATCTTCTGCTTTTCTCAGACCCCCTGGAACACAGCCGTGGACATGTGGTGGCACGAGCTGATGAGCAGTGCCAGCACGGAGTGCGAGCCCGAGTGGTGTGACTCGGAGGACGAACTCTTCATCCTCTACACAAGTGGCTCAACAGGGAAACCCAAGGTATGCTTCCCAGCTCACTGCCCACAGGGCCGGGCTGAACCACAGTAACACCTCAGCTGTGGGAACTGGTGAGGGTCATGTTGGGAGGCCCCAGTAAGAAGAGGAGCCATGGAGGCCTTGGAAAAGGGGCTGTGCTGGTCATTCCTGCTCAGCTGCTGTTCAAGCTCAGTGGACTGGTGATGCTCAGCTTGGCCTGGGAGGGTGAGGGACCTGGTGGGAGTTTGCCCTGACAGTTGCGTGCCTTCTCCTTGTAGGGTGTGCTGCATACGGTGGGTGGATACATGCTTTTTGCTGCCACCTCATTTAAATATGTGTTTGATTACCAACCTGAGGATGTCTACTGGTGCACAGCTGACATTGGATGGATAACGGGCCATTCCTACCTCACTTACGGACCCTTGGCAAACGGGGCAACTAGTGTGTTAGTAAGTGCTGGATGGCAGCTGGGTGCTTTTACTCCAAGGAAGTGGAGATCGTGGTGCTGAGCTGCGTCCCTGCATTGCTCTGTGATGAGCGTGCTTCTCACTTGTGTGCAGTGCCCTGGGCTCTGTGAGGAAGGATGGCGGTCCCCAAGGAGGGCATGGGTGACCGCTCGGTGGCAGACAGCGGGCTAGTTTGTGTGTGGCTTTTGGGTGGTTAATTTTTTCAAATGCTCCCTTGTTTCTTTCCCTTAGAAGTACAAGCCTTGTGTACCAGGGGAGCCAGGGCTGCTGCGGGGTAATGCGAAAGCTGGATCAGGAGCAGAGAGTGATGTTTTCACTGCTGATGCTGATTTGACAACCTGCATTTAACTCCTGTGCCTGTATCTCCCTTGGCAGTGTACAGCTCTAACTTGTATACAGATCAGGGAGCCAGAGGCCTGTGCCCAAGAGTCCCTGGGGGAATGCAAGCAGGAAAATCACTGTCACGTTGGGGAGCCCTTCTTGGGGTTCTTGGTACTTTTGGTTGTGGTTCTGTCACTGTGTTTGGGCCTCTCGCCCTTTACCATGTGGGCAGGGTCATTTGGGCTGGTGGGACTGTGTCACTGTGGTAGCCACCCAAGTGCCTGTGCTGCTAGGGTGTTTCGGGGGACATTTGCTAGGACACCTGGGGTGGGGTGATGCCAAATCCATCCCAAGGAAGCAGTAAGAGAGGTCCCTGGACTGGGCTGGTTTCACTGTGTGGTGCCCCTGGCATTCCTATAAGGACATGCTAGGGTCCAACTGCTGTTCCCTGTTGCTCTCGGCTTCTCCTGCTTGGGAAGGTGCGGCAGGTCGGTAGCAGTAAGGACCGGCTGTGTCACTGCCCTGTCTCCTGCTCAGTTTGAAGGTGTCCCCACTTACCCAGACATTGGGCGAATGTGGAGCATCGTTGACAAGTACAAGGTGACCAAGTTCTACACAGCACCCACAGCTATCCGGCTGCTGATGAAGCACGGGGAGGAGCCCGTCAAAAAGTGAGTGCCAGTCCCCAGTGGCACAGGGATCCCTGGCTCTGGCACAGCCAGAGGCTCTCGATGGGGGACCAGGGACCCCAGCTTCCTCGCTGAGCAGCAGCTTCCCCAGTGTGTTTTCTGAACAGACCAGGATCTTCTGCCTTCTACACAGCAATATGCAGGCTATGTTTCTGCACTCCCAGCACTAACTTCATTATGGCACTTCTGAGCAGGTCCTCCTCTTTCACCGTAAGCTGCAGCTAAGCTCAGAGACTGCAGGTTCTCCCTGCTCCTAACCCAAAGCTCACGGAGGTGTGCTGGGCAGAGAGCCCCTCCGCGTGCTGCTCCTTGGCCCAAGGAAGGGAAGGAGCAGAGCCAAGTGGGAGCTTGGAGTGGGAGACACCAAAATCAGAGGTCTCCTTTCTTCCCCCATGGAAGAGGCCTGAGAAGGGTCTGAACTATGCCTGGAAGCCCCAAGTACACTTTGGGTAGCCCAGGGGTTGCTGCAGGCTCTTCTGTGCAGCAGGCTCACAGCTGCTGCTCTCCGTGGCCTGCTGAGCCCCTGCCAGCCCCCTCCTCTCTGCAGGCACAGCAGGAAGTCTCTGAAGGTGCTGGGGAGCGTTGGAGAGCCCATCAACCCTGAAGCCTGGCTGTGGTACTACTGCGTGGTGGGAGAAGAGAGGTGTCCCATTGTGGACACGTTCTGGCAGACAGAGACAGTGAGTACTCGCCTGGTTGTCCCTGGGACCTCTCTTTCCATTATGCTCCCTGCAGGGTGCCTTTGCAGATTTGCTTTGGTTCTATGTGGACTAGTTGTTTTGCTTGCCCAGGAGACTCTGGTGTGGCCTGCAAGTGTCTCCTTCTCTTCTTTCTTTCCTGGACCTCAAACAGGCTCTGAGGGGAGACCTTCCTCTCCAAAGGGTGCCTGCCAAGGTCTGCTCTGGACCCTGCTCTCCTCCCTCTCTTTCTCTCCCCCAGCAGCTCCAAAGCTTCATGCCCAAACACAAGCTCCCTGTCCCCTGCCGTATCCTTCCCAAGGCCCCATCTCCACAACTGCCCCGAGCAGCCTGGGATATGATGTGACCAGAGCCAATGCGAACAGCTGTGGGATGGACTGGCATGGCCCAAACTCACTTGCTTTTGCCTCTCTTCGCAGGGTGGCCACATGCTGACACCGCTCCCTGCCGCCACCCCCATGAAACCGGGCTCTGCTGTGAGTACTTGTTCTCCCCAGGGGCAGGGAGGGCTCCCCGGGGGCACTGCAGCAGCAGCTGGCACTGTCTGTACCACGGCCTGGTGGTTACCAGCCTGCCAGGGTGGTTGTGGGACAGTGGTGCATGCAGGGAGGTGGCCACCACCCAAAATCCCAGGCCTGGCCCCGTGCAGCTGTGCTCACAGGCCCCCATGTGCCACAGCCTCTCCAAAGCTGCCCTTGCTCTGCCTTGCACTCCCTCTGGTTATGAGGCTTTAATGCGTGGGCTCACCTCAATGTCTCCTTGCTCTCTGGTCCCCATGGCAGACGTTCCCCTTCTTCGGTGTGGTCCCTGCCATCTTGAACGAGTCGGGGGAAGAGCTGGAAGGAGAAGCAGAAGGCTACCTGGTAAAGAAGGGCTGATCTTCCCCACCCTCCCCTTGTCCGTTCCCTGTGAGCACCGGGACCTTCCTGGTAGTATACACGTGTCTCTGCTTACTCTGGGTCTACACAAGGAACCCCCTTGGGTGATAGGAACTCCCTTCACTGCCATAACTCACTGGGAGCTTTATGCTGTAAACAAACTGTTCAACTGATTGTTAAATGCAGTTGCACACATGGGCAAGGCAGGAGGACGGGAACCAACTGTTCAGCCAAGCTCCTTCCCACATGCCAAGCCTGGCGAGACTTCCCCAGTAGATCAGCGCTGGGCAGCAAGTGTCTGAGTGTCATCACTCGTGGCTGTCTCTCTGGCATCTCTATCACCGCGTGCAAAGACTGCATGCTTCTATTGCCGTAGTGCAAGGCCTGGGTTACTGGTTTTCCTCTCACTGACTCAGGTCTGCATTTTTCACCATCAGGTATTTAAGCAGCCCTGGCCAGGAATAATGCGTACGCTGTATGGAAACCACCAGCAATTTGAAACCATATACTTCAAGAAGTTCCCTGGGTACTATGTGACAGGCGACGGTAAGATTGTCCAGGGAGTGTGTGGCTGCAGAGGCCTGGGGACAGCAATTTAAATCTTGCCATGTCCTGGCCTCAGAATCCCTTATCAGTTGCTCTAAGAGCTGGCACTGCTTCCTCACGCTGTCATTTCTGGCTATTTTTAGGTTGCAGGAGAGATAAAGATGGTTATTACTGGATCACAGGGCGAATTGATGACATGTTGAATGTTTCTGGTAAGAACGAGGTTTGTCTTCAGTGGGGACCAATGTGCTTTCTGACAGTAGTTGAGAGAGACACCTTGCTTTACGGGGGACAGTTCTGCATCCGTGACTCTGCCCAGCAACCTGTCCTCAAAGTGGATCTAATTGCTGGGTCAGGGTTATTTCTGAGACAGACAAGTCTGTGACTTGGTGACTTTCTGCATCATTTCCTCTGGAGACAACACACTGGAGGGAAGGAGCCTTCTGTAATCTCTTAGAGGAGGTCCTTAACCAGTCAAGGTGCCTCTGTGCTGAAGGATTTAGGGCCACAGGGAAGCACAGAGGTTGGGCAGGACCATGTGGTTCCTAATCAAACCTGCTGCTCCATGTAGGGCTAGCCTCAAAGCTGGATCAGGCTGCTCGGAGCTGTGTCTACAGAGGTGGAGATTCTCCCACCTCTCTTGACTGAGTCTTTGAGATTCAGCTGCTTCTCAGCCCACCATTTTCCATGTACTGCATTTAATAGCTCCCTCCCTCCTTTCCTGGAGGCTGTAGCCTACAGGTACTTGCTGCTGGCTGTGAGATGCTGCTGTACTTGTCGCTGGATCAAACTAGATCCTTTCATCTGACCAGCAGTGCTTGATCCTCCACCAGCTGATCATTCTGGGAGTTGACCACCTTCCCGTGGTTTCCTGTGACAGCAGTCCCAGGGTGGAATGTCAGAGTGCAGGTACAGGAGCAGAGGTGTACAGGAGTGAGTTGTGCCCCTGCCCCAAGATGTGGAGCGTTGTTTCATCTCCCCATGGTGATGAGCTGGAGCAGTGCATGGCAGGGCCGGTTCCTGGGCTCTGCAGATCCAGCCTCTTCCTCCTCTGCATGTTCCAGCTGACCATGTGGGCAGGTCTCCTCTTACCAAATCCAGCTCCTCCTCAGCCTGTGCTTTGTTTAATCCCATGGCTGTGAACAGCTCGGGATCTGTTAAAGAAAGAAGCCTAAAGGTGGGAGGGAGAACAGCCGGGGGAGGTGGCCTTGCTCTGCAGGTGAGTGATATCTGGCAGCCTTCGGGGCAGCTCAGCCCTGGACTGCTGAAATTAGTTTCTCTCTCCAACTGTTGTCTTTTCTCAAATGAAATCGATGCTCTCAAACCTATTGTTTAGGGCCTTTTACACCTGCAGACCTCTTCCTCCCAGCTGCTGGGAGGCTTCAGGACCCCAGCCCCGTGTGGGTCTGTAAAACTGCCTCTCCTTGCTTCCAGGCCACTTGCTGAGCACTGCAGAGGTAGAGTCAGCCTTGCTCGAGCACGCTGCCATCTCAGAGGCTGCGGTGGTCAGCCACCCACACCCCCTGAAAGGCGAGTGCCTCTACTGCTTCGTGACCCTGAGAGATGGCCACGAGTTCACCAAGAACCTGACGGATGAGCTGAAAAAACAAGGTGGCAACAGCCAGATATTTGGGAGGTTATGTGGCAGGGAGAGGGAGGACAGTGCTGGGCAGGTGATGGAGGGGTTAAGGGCTTGGGTGCTTGAACGAGGGTGCGTGTAGTCTGGGGAATGCATCATGGACAACTGCGACAAGGTGCCCCCTCTGATTAGAGAGCACGGCTGGCGAAGACTAAAATTAGTTCTCCCGGCCTTTGGCTGCTCATGTGATGCCATCTCTACCTCTTGGGAGTTGGCAGCCGCGTGAAGGATTGGGGTACCCGGCAGGCTTTCATTTGCAGCAGTGCTCACATGTGTGGGCATGGCTCCCACAGCTCTCCCTGGCAGATTTTGACTTGCTGTGAGGATCGTTCGGTTGCTTTGGGGTGGTGCTCTGGGTGTTTGTGCTCTGGTCTCAAGGGAGCTCTTTCATTGTCACAACAGACTACAGCATTTAATACATGAAACGGACCCATGGCAGTTTCTTCTCTGTAGGAACCCAACAGCGAATCAGTCCTTGCTCTATCAAAATGGTGATAGTGATTGGTGTAGCCATTATAGAGGTTTCTTGAAGATGGAGAGAATAAAAAAAATGAGTGCTCTTGCCTTTGGGAAGATGTGCTTATAGCCCCATTGGCATTGCAGGTCTTGCTGCCCCCTCCCACAGCCTTGAGGCTGGGATGCAGCAGCCCTAAGCACTGCCCTACCAGGTTCCCCAGGAGCTGGGCTCTCCATGCCTTAACTTGGTCATCCTGCCTGAAAAGGATGTGTGTGGTATCTCCTAGTACCTACAATGAAAATCTTTTTTTTTTTTTTTTTCCTTCTAGTCAGAGAAAAAATCGGACCGATAGCAACGCCTGATTACATCCAGTATGCCCCTAGCCTGCCCAAAACCCGCTCAGGTAAGGGGCCCAGTGACAGTGCTGGGGAGGACTGAGTAGTTCCTGCCAGTGGAAGGAAATCAGCCCTAAATTGCTTGTCCAGGGCTGCTCAAATTCAGGGGGGAGCAACCTCAGGGCAAGCAGGATGCTGCAGGTCTGGCACTCCCCGCTCCTGCTAAGGATGCTTGAAGAGATCCTGACTCCTGCTTTCCTTTCATGGCTGTCATTACAGGAAAGATTACCAGACGGATATTACGGAAGATTGCCAAAAATGACCAAGATCTGGGAGACATCTCCACTTTGGCAAACCCGGGCATCATAAAACATCTTTTCAGCAACAGATGTGACACTAAAGAGTAGCAGCATGACCTGTCCCTGCTGAGCAGAACTGTAGCAGCAGCACTGTCCTGATGAGCAGGTCCCTTGAGTAACCGCCATCTGCCCTGGGAAGGAAACCTTCACCTGTTGAATTGAATGTACAAACGTTACGAACGAGGGAAAAGCTGGCTCTGGAGAGGCTGTGCCTCACTAGCATGTCCATGCTTTGGAAGAGTGTGTGCATCATGTTCCAGATGGGTATCACACATCTGAGGTTCAGCCTCGTGCACGGAGGGGCTCATCCTCCTCCCTTTTCAGCTCCTCGTTCTTGATTTTTAATTTTTTGGGGGGGGGTGTGTGTTAATTAACTTTATGTAATTGAGGGACTCTGGCACTTTGCGCACAGTGGGAAGGAACTTTGGGGGTTGGAGGGGAAGTGGTGCTGGAGTTACTCAATGCAGGCAGGCAAGGGAGGTGCATCTGCCACTGCCCACATGCCAGCTAAGCTTCCTTTTCTACTTGGAGTGCTGCAAGCTGTGGGAGAACTTAAAAACACTCTCACATCATAACTGTATAGCTGAGTTTTAGTCTTGCATCCACTGTCCAAGCCTGCTGCTAGCAGAGGTCCCCTAGCCTGAAAGGGAGTGTGGCAAGGCTTAAGGGAGCTCTATGCTTTAAACAAGTTTTTTAGAGCAGTTTGGTACCAAGACCTGCTACTTCTGAACTGCATGGTGCCAGCTGGTGTGTTTTTCCCAACCCAGAGGCCTTCACTGGCCATAGACATGGTCTTGGTCTGACATGCTCCACAGAGCACTGCTTCCACCAGCTCACAGCTGAACTCACAGGCTGTTGCAGCTGGATGCTCCTTTTGTGTCCTGGGTGCTGTTGATACTAAAGGATGGAGGGGAAACCTTTGTTTCCATGCAGAGGCACCTTTCCCATTGCAGGCAAACCAGGTGCATGGTCCCATGACCATTCCTACAGCAAAGAAACCAAGGCAGGCAGGGCTGTGTTAGTCCTGAATGATGTTTTCTCATCAGGAAGAAAATGGTGGAAGATGTTTAAAGTTAGCTTTTGGCTTAAATCTGACATGGGTTTATGATGATGAGAGGAAAAAACCCCAAAACCTCTAGCCTGAGAGCCTGAACCTCACAAGGATACTGCCAAAGCTATTCTTCTTCAAATGAATTACATTTAACTCCAGCCCTGGGTCATGCTGGGAAATCCCTCCCCCTTGTAATGTCTGTATGAAAATTGCATGTGAACTGTTCAATTTTGCACTTAAACCAAAGGAGAAACGGGCTTTAAAACTTGCTGCAACAGCTGGTCTGGCGAGTGCCAACATACAGGCTTTACCTGCAAACTGAGCTGACTTTTGGCTGGGCTGGAAAGGATGAGACAACCGCCTCTGAGGCTGGTTGCTCAGGGCAAGTGTTGCAGGTGCTCTGGTGGGCTGTTGTCCAAGTCTCACTTCTTACCTGCTGCTCTCACTGGCATGGCACTTGTCTGTGATCTGTAACCTCAGTGTGTGCCAGTGTCCCATGTGTCCCCCACGGCTCTGTACCACTGGATCGTGCCACCTTGTTGACAAGGATTCCTACATAATCTCTCCGCCTCTGTTACTCTTTGTCTGCTATGTTGTTTTGGCTGGAAACAGCTAGAATTTTATGCAAAATGCAATAAAATTCAAGAAAACAAAATGGAAACAGGCTTAGAGCATGTGCTTGGGTTGTAGGTGCTTGTCTGCTGTTGAGTCTAGGGGAGATGGGGGTGCTCAGACGTTGCTGTTGTACCTGCCATGCCATAACCGGGGTAGGCTACTGCCAGTGCGACGCTCTTTCATGGACTGGGAGTTACAGGCTGTGACTCAGTCTGCTGCTGCTCTGCACTGGGGCAAGGGCAGAAGCTCTGGCTCCAGGGCTGGAGCCTGTGCCTCAGTTTCTCCCTGGTCTCCAGCCAACATTGTTCCACTAAGGGTCATGGAAAGCACAAGACAGCGCGACGCCCATCTGTCATCAACCCCCTTACGCAGGACCAATGCCAGGGAGACAGACAAGCACCCAAGGAGGCTCAGGGCTGTTGATAGCTGCCTCCCCTCCACACCAGGCCTGGTCCTCACCCAGGCACAGCAATGGATACCAGCCTCTGCCTCCAGTGTCACCTTTGGCTCAGGCCTCACCAGCAGCTGCCTCCAGCAGCTCAGGGGCCCTGCTACAGTGCTCTCCTCCTGCTCCTCACAGCTGCATCTAACCTTGTGGCCCTTGCTGCTCCAGCAAACTGCACAGTCACAGCACCAGGCTGAGAGTGTTTCCTCCCCAAGACCTGGCACCCCCCACACCAGCAGCTCTCCATCCACTGGTTGTGCTGGGCCAGCGCTGCAGAGCCGAGTGCCAGGACACATCTCCGACACGGTGCTGCGCAGCCTTACAGCACCCAGAGCAGAAACTGCTGGGTTGGCTTTAGCTGTCCCCAGTGTGAAGGTACATGAAAGGGCCGTGCACAGGTGTACGGCTGCCCAGACGCCCTGCCTGCCCTTCGCATCTAGTCTCAGACAAAGTTAGCACAAGAACAGTGTTCAGATTGCACGTACGTTTTAATCTCTGGCTGAGGGTACTCAACACCCCCTAATGAAACAACCACCCAGGAATCACAGAATCAGTCACACTTAAGAACTGAACTCTTTCCAAGGTGAAAGATTGCTAACTGAAGCACACAGCGTTGCCACACCGCGGCAATGCGCCCAGCAGGGTGCAGGTCTGTCACTCGGCACAGTCATTCTTCAGAAATAATAGCTTTACACTGCTTCTCTCTGGTGTCACTAAAAGGGTAGAGCTGAGGCTGCCTGGGTGCTTTACCAGGGCACTGCCAGAAAGGCACACCTTTTGTTTCCCCTTGAACTGCTCGGCTGAGGAGGAAAAGAAGTGGAGGAAGAGGCAAAAGCCCATGGGATGGAGAGCCTGCATGCCTGTGTGTCCCTCCACTGCTGCGCTGTTCCCACTGATTCATGAAACCTGGAGGGAGACATGTCTCATCATCCGCTGGTGCTGGTCCCAGAGTGAAGCGCTGTTTGGGAGGAGTACCCAGTCCAACAAAGCAGGAGTTGGGCAAAGCAAAAGCAAGCAAGAGGCCCTTGGGCACATTACACCAGGGCAGCTGTCCCTTGTGCAGGAACCCTGAGGATCCTCAGGCACCGGGAAAAGTAGAAATCAGGGCAGCAGCTGAAGGAGGGCTGGAGGGGCCATGGGCACGTGGAGCTGGGCTCCCCTCTTTAACCTGGAAAGCACTGAGGCACTGGGCCACAATTCCCACAGATGAAGGCTGTTACTTGCGCATCCACCTTTCTCCTCCCATTCCCTAGGCTTTGCGTTTGTGTCTCCAGAAATAATGCAGCATCAAGGAGCACGAAACTGGGAACAGCGCGAGTGCCTGTTCTGCTGTACGTACCCCTGCCCGCAGGCTAGACCCCAAGGGAACACCCAGAGCAATGCAGTCCTGGGAGGTCACAGCTGGGATGCGCATGGGGCAGGGCCCCCTGAGCAGGCAGAGCAAGGGAGTCCCTTCTTCCTGCAGAAGGAATGGCAGAGGAGAAGCTGGGGCTGGGACACAGGACGTGTCCACGCAGTCCCTCCTCACCGTCCCCAACATGTCAGACCTTGGTAAGTGCACCCTAAGGAGAACATCGCTGTGGCAGATCAGCTCTTCGGGCAGCAGAGGGAGGTGGGCAGGATGGGGCATCGCCTCCTCACACCAAGTAAGGAGTGTCCAGCACTGCCACCCCAGCCGCTACCCCACCATCTGCGTGCTCAATCGCCTTCGTCCGCAGGAGGTGGCCGGCAGCCTTGTTCATCACCATCTCCTTGCCCTGTCTGCAAAGAAAAGGGCAACTGAGCACCTGCAGAGCAGAAAGCTTATGGCATTTCATCTTGGACAATTTGATTCACGTTCCCTGCCACAGCGCAGGGCAGGTAACGGGCACGTAAAAGCCCCAGGGCTAATGCAGAGGTCTCTGCAGACAACAGAGCCGCCCCTGTTTTGTGCCTGCCAGCAACAGTGCCCTTTCTCAGCTGGGCCATTTTGGTCTGATTGCTCTGCACACAGGCAGTGTCAGGTTCTGAACGCTGCCAGAGTACATTTGTTTCTAAAATTGTACAAGAAGGACTTTAATTTATAAACTACGGAAACATTTCTATGGGCCCGTGAGGGTTTTAAACAAAAGCAGCAGCTATTTAGGGTTGAACACGACCACATTAAGCCTTCAGATATTTCTGAGATCACCAGGGCTTCAGAAAGCATGTGGCTGCATCCAGAACCTGAGAAGTGCTCCCAGAAATCAGAGATGAGACACGCCAGTTCCACGTGGCTGTTACACCCATAATGGCCAGCACCAGCTCTGCAGTTTTTCAACAACTCATTTGGCAGCAGGTACAGAGCAGCAGTTCAGCGTCGGAACACGCTGTCAAGGCAGGACATCAACTCAACAACCTGCCCAGGTCCTAGTGCTCAGAGAGCTGCTGACAGGGGCAGAGACTGAATGGTCACGTCTGTCCCCTGTACCACCACCTCCCAAGAGACATCTGCCCTGCCGCTGTGCTCAGACAGCGCAGAGGGAAAAACGCTCCCAACCCAAGTGCCGGCTGGAGCAGGTAACCACCCTGTAACGCAAGCACATTTCTCACCTGACATAGACACCAAAAATACCGAGCTCTGAGATGCACTCGGACACTTGTAGGGGACTGTGAGCCCTCAGTAAGTAATTAATTGCTGGCTGTGGTTTGATCTTATCCATCAAGATGTAGGAGGTTCTCTCAGGGCTGTCTCTGATCTTCTCCAGAACCTGCCTGAGCTCTTCACCATAGAGGTTGTTCCCTGACAACAAAACCAGCAAGTCAAGCACTTCCCAGCACAGCAGAAGCCGCTGGCCCCAGCAGCCTAAACAGACCCAGCCTTTGCCTCCCCACGTGCTGCCTGGTCTCCCCACACCCCAGCTCTGGGGCCTAAGGAGCAGGAGCAGCATTACCTTACTGCCATGACTAGTCCTCGTGGCTACAAACAGCTACAAGCCACCCCACCCCACCTTTCACCCCTCAGCACAGGAGCAGGAGCCATCACAGAGCTACTGCCTCTCCTGGATACAGCACGAACCGCAATGAAAACCCCCACGGACCCAGTCCAGCTCATACCTCCACCTTCTCGCTGCGGCTTCAGCACAAACTGGTCAGGGTCAGCAATAGCCATAGCAGCTATCTTGTCGCCCTCTTCGCCCTGGCAGGAAAGGATGGCAACAGCAAAGTGTCAGGGAGGAGCAGGGGCTCCTCGACAGACCCCTCTGAGCAGGATCAACAGGGTCCCCCAGGGACCACAACAAAGCCCTCTCATCTTCTTAACCAGAGAAACATCGCGCAGGCCAAGCAAATGTCTGCATGTCTGTTCCTGCTCCAGCCCCGCTCACACTCACCACATCCAGGGAATAGAGTCCAGCAAACGTTGCTCTTATTCGAGTGACAGCCTCGGCGCGGCCGGGCAGTAATCTCTCCAGCGTCCCTGGCCGGCTCAGTTCCTGCTGGACCTTCTTGGTGCCTGCGAGTTGGGTAGCAATGTCAGGGCACTTCACTGCCCTCGATCTCTCCAGCAACAACCGTGCCTCCCAGTTCTGAGACAGAAAGAGAGCAACCATCCCATCAGCCAAAAACCAAAAGGTTTTCTCCACTCTTTTCTGTTCAGTTATTGACATACAATTTGCCTCCTCCCTCCCTGCCTGGCAGGGATGGGGGGTGGGAATAGCACTCTGGAGACAAGCAGACACGCGTACATGGATTTCTCACCAATTCTGGAAACAGCACAGCCAGATTAGTCCACTGCCTTTGCCTGCACCCCCTCCCCAGCTTGTCCAGTGCTGCCACCTCCAGACAACAGCAAGATTTGGTCTGTATTATTATTATTACCTGCAGCCTAATACTCCTAGTAGAGGACGAGTGTGATCTGTAGCTCAAGTCTAAACCCTTTAAGCAGGTGCTAATACCTGTGTTATTGTACAGAAGCAATTCAGTGCTGCAGTAAGAGGTCACCACATGAGTGGTTATTGGAGAAGAAAGCCACTCCTTTTTCTTACTGCGTGAGCGCCAGGGACACCCACATGCACTGCGGAGTTACAGCTTCCCTATGCTATCAGCCATGTGGGACAGGACTAACGCCACCCAGGACAGGAGAGATGCCCCTGGGATCACAGGGCGTTTCAAACTCGCTGGGCAAGGCCACAGCGTGGGTGGCTTCTCCGAGCAGAGCGGTCAGTACTGACCTGCTGGTCGTAGTTCTTTGGCACGTAGCCCTCTCTGTAGTACACCACTGCTACCTCCTGGCCGTCCCTGGAACAGAAACCAGAAGCATTCACAGAACCAGGCCGGTCCCTGCCCACCTCTGCCCGAATCCCCCAGCACCAAGGGGGCTGCAAGGGGGTCAGGCAGGCAACGCGTTACAGCATTTGCCCCTTCTCCTTGGCCTCGTGGGCTGTTCCGCTCCTGGCTGGCTCTGCCAGACAAAGCTGAGGACTGCAAGCCCTGGCTCCTATCCATTGAGCCCCAGCTGGCTTGCGCTGTCCTGAGACACAGGGAGCTGACACCTGGCCTCTGCCCTGACTAACCAAAAGTCTCAATAATTCAGGCACCCAGCCCAGCAGGGAGGCAAGAACCTTTTTTTTTTTTTTTTTAAATAGCTTTTGCCACCGGGAACCAGGCCTGGGAGATTCTTGAAGCTGGGAGGGAACAGGGTCCTTCTCTGGTGGCAATTCAAGGCAGGACATCAACTCAACAACCTGCCCAGGCACCAAAACATCCTGCCAGGGCAGGGCCGTCAGCATACCTGTAGCACCACACACCCAAGCTTTGGCCACGCAAACTGCGCATGTGGTCAGGGAAAGCAGCACAGAAACTGCTGGCAGCCCGGCAGTGTGACCGTAAAGGCATTCATCAGTAAGAGGAGAGGATGCTCTGGAGGAAGTACAGTGGATACGCTTTCCCCTTAACTGTCTGGCGATGACAGATGTATTCATTAATTAAACACAGCAGAGGCACCAAAGGTCAAACCATGGAAAAATTAGCCTAACTACAGAAAAAACATTGGCATGAAACCGTATCTTCCTTTAGGCTTGTACAGCTCCAAGCACATTACCCTGGAAATAGGACAAATGTCACACTTGGGACCAACTGCCAGCAGCTGGAGTCTGTGACCTGCACGTCCTGGCCTCCGCAGGGAATGCTGAGTGCATTCAAAACCAACAGATACCATAAAGACATGTAATGCTTCCTCCTCTAGCACTAATAACCCAGCCCAACTCCCGTTGGCAGAGCATCACGTGAACAGCAAACAGGAAATGTCTTTGTGGAAGCCTCTGAAATAGCCAGGACTTTTCATAGCAGATGTACGTGGAGGAAGTGAAGATCCCGCAGAGCTCTGAAGGCTGTGGCTTGAAGGAGGGAAATTACGTTTCCAGCTGTAAGGGACTGATGGGTGTATGCAAAAATCTCACCACTGTGAAAACAAAATCATTTCAGCTCTAAGGGGAAGCAGCAGCAGCCTGGAGCACGGAAGAGAATGGCTTTCTCAGAAAGTCACTATTTACACTCAAAACATACCACCAGCTTTGGTTGAAAATTCCCCTTTACAGCCCTGTGTGCCCACCACACAGCCAGGAACGCGCACCTTGGCTCATACTCACATATACAGCCTCTTGGCATCATCCAGAGACCCCTTTTCAAACACATCTCTGAATCGCTTCCTGATGACCCGAATATTCCTGTTAAGAGAGGAGCAGGAGAGTCACCAGGCTGGGCATAGTTACTTGAGCTAGAAATCACAGGTGGAACCAGTGGCTCCAGCAAGGAGGATCTGTAGGCTCCTTCACAAATAACCTCAGGCTTTGTACTACGGAGCCAGAGGAATCCTACAGGCCAAACCAGTCCCTGTTCTTAGCACCTGTCCTATGTTTCCAGCCCAAATACTGTAGGAATCGGAACATGTGCCTAAACACCCTGGGTTTCTCCATATTCACCTTTCACCTCCTAAAGTGTTTCTAAGAGAAGTCAGTATTTTGGTTTTTTTATCACTACACAACAGATTCACTCACTGTTGGCTTCAAAGCCAAGAGCTGCAGGCTTGGAAGAGCGTCTTCCTGCATGTTTTACCTCCTTCACGCTTTATAGCTTTTCCTCCACACAGCGGCAGTGTGGACTTGCTGATCTGGAGACACAGCGCGACACACCTCCCACTGCTCCAGCAACAGGCTCAGGGCCAGACCTTATCAAAACACCTCCTTCTCCCGAGTCCTTTACTCACGGCCGCGTTGCTTACTTTGCCCAGATCTTTCACAATGGGTTTGATGCTTCATTAATTAAGCTCTTATGAAACACCCTGTACCCAATCCCAAGTCAGAGAGCAAGCAGGACCCTCATTAACCCCACTGTGCTCCTTATTGTCTCGTCTAAGAGACTTGGCCCACAGCAAAGCTACCACTGGTGCAGCTCTGAGGACTACGCAGGCACAAAATCAGCAAGGAATCAGCCCTGGAGACCAGAGGCTTTGATGGCTGCTGATATTTCCAGCGAAGAGCTGGTGAGAGGCTTTGGGAGGTTGGTGAGAAGCCGAAGGCAGGTGCTGAGGCTAGGCAGGAGGCCACCGAAGGAACGCTGAAGAGAGCTGCGTAACAGACCACAGAGGTAAGTCCAAGATAAAGGCTGCCCTGTTACACACCAAGACATGCCCTCTCACAGTCCCAGAAACTATAAAGTGTTTTGACTTTATCCTTAAGTAGGTGACAAAGTAAAAAGCAAACAGATTCTGCACGCCTCCATCTTTCCCTGGCCTGCTCCTACGCTCCTGCCGCCACGCCGTGCCTGCTGCAGAGCCTGGAGACGCCCCACACGCTGCCTTGAGGGAAACACCATGAGCCGGCAGCAGTTGGCTCTGCTTCCCTTTTCCAAAACTGTACCATCTCCTTCCTTTCCCATCCCAGGAAAATTCAACCTTTACCTGTTCCAAAGCTCATTTTCTACACATCGCTGATCAAAAATGTTCCTCTGGACTTCCTCCACCACAAACATCACCACAGCACTGGAAGAGATACCAAGGACATCATTAAACCCAGAAACACTCCACGTGCACCCAGGATCACCAGCTTTTGATCTCTGTGATTCAGGCTTCCTGCACTACTCCTGCTCGTTTTCTCCAGTGTTTCTAAGGGTCAGCATGCAAACGGAGAGCAGCACTGATCCTGCGTAATTACCAAACCGGTGCGGGGCATAAGCACAAGGGCAGGAGGAAAAGCAAGCTCTTGTGCAGGGTTGTTGAACCACACAACTCCAGGGTCCCTCTGCACCCCTCTGCCTTTGCGACACAGCAGCCCTGCGTGCCAAGACAACCGCATTGCTCTTCCCAGGGTGCCACAGGCTTTTTGAGAGCAGCTTGTCTAGCAAACAGGCATCTGTCAGAAAGCGCAATTTCAAAACCAAACACGTGCATCCCCAGAGGAGACGAGATAACCCAGCCTCCAGCACCTCCTCTCTCCTTACCTTTGAGAACCATAGAGCTCCCAGGCTTTCGCAATACCCAAGGCAAGCCCTTTCGATGGGTTGTTGGGCAGCAGGCGCGATGCCTCCTTAGACTTTCCCAGCATTTTCAACACCTGCCTGTGGAACAAAAAAAAAAAAGCTGTAAACGCCACGACAGCCCTTGACCGGACCTAGGGAGCAGGAGTTTGGAGAGCACGCAAAGACACAGAGTGCAGCAGGCCATGCAGTACAACTGCTGCAGCGCCTGGCGGCACGGGCCAGAGATGTTCCCTTACCCGTGGACCGCCGCAGTGCGGGAGGTGAGGCCTCCAAAGCTGGCAGCAATGGTGTTTATTTCTATCTGCTTCAGAGCCGGTGTCCCATCCACCCCACAGTCAAACATGTAATCAGAGCGGTTTATGCCTAAAAACACAGACTGAAACAGAGGGGAGGTGAAGTGGGTTCTCCTGTTGCCTTTAACTGCAAACCCCTTTGATGACCTCACTTCAAAATCCTCCTGGGGCAGATCCAGTCACCTTCATTTTGATAAAAACTTCTGCAAGACGTGCCCGAGGGTGCTTTGGCCCATGCTCAGGGCCCACTGAGCAAGCCCTCCTCAGTACTCCAGAGGAGTTAACACCACCCGTGAGAGTAAAGGAGCTTCTGCAGGGACAGCCTGTCCGGCGCAGGTCCCAGCACGGCACACATCCTTGCACTCTCCTGAGGCTCCCACAGGACAAGGACAAACCATATTAAATCCTCCCAGTCAAGGCCTGACTGTTTCCAGCAGCACTAACCAAAGGGCATGACTGTCAAATAGGGCAAGGTCCCGAGCTCACAGGCTGTAACCGAGACATCGTAGCGAAGGGAGCGACCAGCCTGACTACGGGACAGTTCAAAGCCCACGGCAGCAAGCTTGCAGACAGAGACCAGGCAATCCCATCGCAACGCAAAGGGGCGCAGCTGCTGACCACTGGGGTCTCCTGCCAAGGTACCTGAGCCAAGCCTTCCTCCAAAACTTGCATGTGGATTCTGAAGAGTCGAGCTGTGAAGTCATCTACCTTGATGGTGCTAGAGAGAAAGACAGACCAGATCAGCCCCCTTACACTGTCACAGAGGAACAAGAAAATTAATTCCTCTCCAGAAAAAAACCTTACCAGGGACATTCTCCAGCACAGATAGCAGGGCTGTGGCTAGACCAAGTTCAACAGCACTGTTAAGCATCTCACCATGAATGCACTCTTCTTCAAGGGCCACAGAGCATAACCATAATGCAAATCCAGTTTGCTCAGCACAGCCACTCCACAAAAAGCATCGCTGTGCAGAGGTGATTTCCATTTGCAGGGCAGAGAGACGGGACAAGCAAAAGCAAAGAAATGCAGCAGAATTCTGCAGATACAGGAAAGAAATCAGAAGTTTCTCTGTGCCTCTACACACAGTTCATAGAAGCAGCTTCACGTGCTTCATCAAATTCCCCCTGTCCTGTTGGGCTCCAAATCCCACACACTGTGGTGCCAAGTGCTTCAGTGGCCCTGCTAGAGTAGGTCTGGCTTTTCTTCAGGGTCCCAAATCCCTGAGCTAATTGCGAGCAGCACCTCCAAGGAGCTGCCCTGAGACACTGCGCAGGAGGCGGCACTGCGCAGGCACCTGAGCGCACACAAGCCCCAGGCGCTGCGTTCCTTAACCACAGGTATAAACGTGCCCCCACAAGCTCTGGTTGCAGTCAGCTCTGGAGCAGGCGCAAGCATTAAAACATCTCCGAGGGGTCAGGCTTCAGCAAAACAAGAAGGACGCTGGAAAACAGTCTCCTTTGCTCTGTCCCGGTGCCAGAGAGCCAACAGCACCTGCGCAGACAGGCAGCACAGAACGGGCAGCAGGAAGGGCAACGGGTTTTGTAGAAACATCAGCCCTACAGATTATAGGGGCCACAGTCAGGGATGGTCGCTCCAGCATAGGGCAACAGCCACAGATAAATCCAGCAGAGTTCACGAGCCAGAGCTGACCAGTCCTCAGCACCCAGAGCTTGCGGGTCACCTTCCCAGCATGGCTAGGAAAGCAGGGGACACAGGGTGATTAATCAGAGGTAGGTCTGGGGGAAGGAACAGACACCTTCTCTTCATAACTGCGGGCAGGCAGCAGAGCTGGTGGTTATCGGATAGCCACAGGCAGATGCAAAACCAGACTAAAAGAGACTACTGAATCCAGGACTCAAAGAAGATTCCAGCAATTTGAATCTAGGGCCCAGGGGCCAACAGCTCACAAGTAAGAATTCACAAGCTCGAAACACCGGCAAAATTGAAGATCATTGCAGGGAGTCAACTCTTGGCCAGATGCCCCATCTTCTAAGGCCCAAGGACACCTCAAAACACAGAGACTTGATGGAAATTAATCTTAGGACAAATAATGCAGCAAAGGAGACAATTTCTGCAGAGGACAGGAGTGCCCACCTCAGCTTGAAGGACATGAACAGATGGAAGGTAGGAATGCCTAAAACATGATAAATGCTTTGCATTTAAAGTATTTCATTAAAATGCAACGTGCAAGAAAGTTACCTGGCCAGAGTATCCTCCAGGAATTCTTTGTTTTGACTAATAGCATCCACCAGCAGGTTAAAATCTTGCTGAACAGCGTACGCTTGTTCAAACAGGACACTTGGTACTGCGGATGGGAGCAGCGTGAAGGGAGCGTAATTCACCACCTGCAAACAAGGATGCAGCAGCAGAGCAGTCAGGTCTATGCAGCTTAAATGGGGCTAAAGAGGTGCTTCCTCTGTTTGTCTGAAGGCTGAAGCCACCCCCAGCCCTCCCCAGTGCACCCTGGAGAGACACAGGGCCTCAACCCTGCTGACCCCTGACTTCTGAGGGCTTTGCTTTATGAGCCATCTGCGGGGCACCGTGGACGCAGGAGCAGCTGCTCCAGAGCTCAAGCCGGGCTGAGTGCTTCCCTCTGAAGGATGCTCTGTTTCCACCTTAACTGGAGAGCACGGTCTCCAAAACACCTCAGTTTCAGAGAAAAGGCGAATTTGCCAGTCCTGGGGTTTGGCCATCAGAGTCGCTTCCTTTGATCCCTGCTCACTGAGTCCCAGGGGTGACTACAGACCCCTGGCTCACCCCACAGCTCAGGCACAGGGCCACCCTCAAAGCCGAAATATTACACTAGAGAGAAGTTCCCAGTTCACCTTGATTTTTACACGAGACAAGGGACACTGGCGGTGTATTTGGCCTCTCCTCCCAGGCTCCCTCTTCCTCTCACCCTTTGAGGTTCCCTCAGAGCCCTGACCTGACCACGGGGTTGACATCAAGGAACAGCCCCTGTGGTGGAGACCTCCCTCCTCATACCTCTGCCACCTCCCAGCGCAGCTGCCTGCTTGTCCCCAGGCTCCTCAGGGACCCATCCCCAACAGTGTCCCACCCCTCTTCTTCTGAGACGCCTCACGGCATCCCCCTCCAACAGGCCGAGCCCCCCATCAGCGCCCCTGCCCCAGCCAGCTACCAGAGATTCACCAGAGGTAATCCCAGGCATCAGCCACCCCCGTCCCAGTCGCCTCGTCCCAGGTACGGGGCAAAGGCTGACTTGTAGCTGGGAGCACGCCAAAAACAGAGGCCCCTCCGAGGGACGTTCCCCTGGTTCAAAGGATCGTACGTGTGGTGAGAGGCTGGGAGAGGGATGAGCTCCCACCACCACACACACGCAGGGGCTCCTGGCAATTTCCCAAACCTTTCCAGATCTATCCTTCTCCTTGGAAAAGGGGAACTGTGTTGCAGGGCTGTCTCTCGGGGAGACGCACTCATCGGCAGGACGGGGCGCGAGTTATAGCCCCCAGGTCGCTCGTGCTCCAGCCAGGCAGCTGGGTGCTCGCTGCAAAGCGGTGCCCGTTGACGAGGGCTCCGCAAACCCAGGGATGGCAGCCGGCTCCTCCCCACGCTCCTCTGGCTTTGCTGACTCACACCCCGGCCAGGATCGACCGCGTCCCGTGACTCCGCTCTGGCACTTACATCCGAGGCGTTGGGCTCCCCCTCGGTCCGCATCAGCACGCCTTCCAGGAGCGCCGCGTCCACGGCCACCGACGCGGCCTCCTGGATGGCCGGCTCGTTACGCAGGACGTCTTCCCACGGCGCGGCCATGGCCAGCGCTGAGGAGGCAGAGCAGAAGTCACCCACCCGGCCCCCCGAGCCGCACCTTCTTTCCCAACAGGCAGCCTGGCCTCGCCCTCTCAGCGGGGACGGCGGCGGGCAGCCCGGGAGGGCCGGGGCAGCGCAGAGCTCAGCACCATCCCCGCTGCCCGGCTCAGGCACCGCGGCGGCGGCTGCGCGGGGGCCCCGCGCCGCACGAAGGCGCCTCCGCACCCCCAGTCGAGCCCGCGGCCTGTCCCGGGCCGGGCAGAGCCGAGCACCCCGGCCCGGCCTCGGGAGCCTCGGGAAGGCCCGTGCGGGATCCTCGCGGCGCTGCAGGGCGCGGGCCTGCGCGGGGCCGGGCCGCGACACCCCTTCGCCAGCGCCGCCCGGCCCGCCCTGGGGCAGCCGGGGCCCGGCCCAGCACCGGGCCTGCCCGGCGGGGAGCGGAGCGGAGCTGGCCCGGCGCCCGGCCCCTCGCTGGCCCCCGGGCCCGGAGGAGCCCCGCCACCGCCTACCTGCTCCCGGCCGCTCCGGCCCGCCGCTCCGGCACGCCCCGCCCGCCACCGGGCGATTGGACAGGCCTACCACCCTCGCCCCGCCCCGAACATGGATTGGCAGCGCGGCCGACCTATCAGCGCGGGGGGGGCGACACAGCCGCGTGCCAAAGCTGACTGGGGGCGGGGGGAAGGAGCCGCGGGAGGAGTTGAGAGGGCGCATGCGTGCCTGGAGCAAGGGGGGCGTGGTGCCCCGGGGCGGGGGTGCGTCACCGGGCGGTGTGACGTCATGCTGTGGTGTCAGGAGGGCGGCAGCCGCGCTGGCGGGGGCTCGGGGCGTCCCGTGGGGCTCGGGGAGGTGGGCGCTGGGGGTGCTCGCCCGCGGCGGGGGGGGCTCAGGCTAACGCAAAGCACCGTGGGCTGCCGGGGGCGACGCTGCTCAGTGCTAACCTGCGGAGAGAAGAATTCAGAGCCCCTCCGAGTCATTATCAGCCATAACGACGTCACCCCCCCCCCCCCCCCCGCAGAAGGGACGTAACACCCACGGCACCACGCAGGCTCCGGGAGAGCCTTGGCGGGGGAGCCCGGGGTGCCCCCCGGTGCGTGGCGGGCTGCGGGACCCCTGGGGAAGGACCACCCTGCGGAGTGGAGCAGGGCTTACCCCCCCCCCGCCTCCCCGTTGGCGTTGTAGGTGCTACGTCCAATGGGGACACGGTGCGGCGCGGCTCGGGAATTGGCGCTGGGTTTGGTAGCGAGGGCTGCGCGTCATCCCGGCGGTCGCAAAGGTGAGGTGGGCACCGGGCTTCAACCTCACCTACGCCCGCGGCCTGAGGAACAGGTAGGGGCTTGCTAGGGGCGTTCTCCAGGATGGATCCAGTGCCAACACTTGACAAGATCATGTCTTGTCTGTATATCGTGGGACAGTAATTTTACCGATGTATTGGGGTAGATCTTGTTGTGCTGAATAGAAATACTCTCCAGTGCAAACGCTGAACGCGCTTCCCTGCGGAGCTCACAGCCTGCCGCCATGCCAGCGATCTTCCCACCGGTGTGCACCCAAGGATCAGCATCCTGGCAGCGGGCGGGCAGCGGGAGAAGGGCCCGGGACGCAGTGACTCGACTGGTGTGGTGCTGCTCTCCGGGAACAGCCTGACAAAGGTACAAGCAGTCATGACCATCTCCCACTGCCGATGAATCAATCACAAAATACCCGGTGGCGTCCGAAAGAGATTGTCTCCAAAAGCTGTTGTATCTCCAGGATTCAGCCAACATCTGAAGACTTTTGGTCATCAGGGGATTGCTCGGCCAAGGCGTTCACCCCAGGAAAGGTTTTGTCCTCTGGTGGCGAAAGCCCCCAGCTCTCTGGTCTGAGAGAGTGTCCTCCATCGGTCAAACCCCGCCCAGATGGAAAAATCGGTGGTCCACTGATTCTGCTGCTGCTGCGCAGTGCCAAGCTCTGCTGCCCGTACGTGCAGAGGGGAGACCCCAGCGAGCATCTTCTCTGAATGCCCGTGTCAAGCCGCGCATTGCGGAGTCGCTCTAAGAAAACTGAACTAGAAGAAAGCTGCTGTGTTTCATAAAACTGAAGACATTTACAGTCACAAGACCTCAGCCAGTGAACTGGTGGATTCGAGTTTGTGTTGTCCCTCGGAGGCAGCGTGCGGCAGGGCCGGCAGAGCGCAGGCAGGGGAGCGTGGCGGTTTGCACGTCAGCTCGTTGGCACTTTCTCGTGCACTGGAGCTGCGTCATCCGTCACCTTCGCGGGAGCTGAAATTGGCCCTTTGCAGGCTGTGGCAGACAGGAACCACAAGCCTGGCTTGGGAAATTAAAGCGCCTGAGCTGAACCGATATTTGAACAACTCCGTCATTCCGTAGCGCCGAATGCCAAAAGCCTGGGTGTGGCTGGGCACACGGGGCTGCCACCACAGTCCCCCCGGAGAGCCCCAGCCTCTGGAGGGGCCACCGCAGTCGGTGACTCTGCCCCTCCAGGGAGCCCGTGGTGCTCGAGCCCAACCTCGGGGTGACCACCAGCATCCTTGCAGATGCACAAAAGGGAGATCTTGCAAACCTCTGCCTTTCCCACAGGAGGGAGAGCTTCCTCCGAGGGAGGAGAGCCGAAGCGACACCCCAGCTCCATTTGATGCTATTCAATTCATCTGAAATTATCCCGGCTTGGAGGGACCCATCAAGTCTGAAAGGCAGTCCCAAGGATCCGGGCAGGCCAGCTCACCCCTGCTCTGCCTTTCCTTTCCTAGAGTGAGTGTCTTGGTGTTTTCACCATGGAGAACTTGTAACCTGGACCTTGGTTTACTGTGCACTGCGAACTGCCCCCAGAGTACTACTGCAAGCCCCCAGCATCATTTCTGAGGCTGCTGTGAGCCAAAAGCAATGGAAAACCTCTTCATGTTAACTCGTTGGCACTTTCTCTTGTACTGGAGCTGCATCACCTGTTGCCTTCGCGGGAGTTGAAATTCTCCCTTTGCAGGCAGGGGAAGACAGAGGAACTGCAAGCCTGGCTTTGGAATTAAAGAACCCGAACTGAACCGATAATGGAAACATCTTCATGTTTTCCGTTTCTTCAACATCTTCATTGCCCACATCCCTTTGCTGCACTGCACCGACAGGACCTGGAAAAGGGGGTAAGCCGGGGGTACCTCGATGCAGCCCAGCCCATTGGCAGCCCCCATCGCAGACGTCCCCCCGTTGTTCCCAGAGAGGCTGTTGTGTGCAACCGGGTGTCCCCAGGGGGACACCCCCGACCACATGCCGTGCCACGGTAGGGAGGCACTCCCGAGTCCTCAGCAGTCTCTGGGACGCCCTGCGGCGTAATGCAAGCTGATATTTTTCTCCCACTTTAGACGTGTATTTACGCTCACTTTGTCTCAGTTCATCAGGAGATGGGGTTTGCTCTCTGCTCTCGTTTCGGACAGATCCGAGGCTGGGCGCTGTTCTGTGCCTCTTCAGTCGAGTACAGATCTGGTAAATCTTAGATATCAGAACAGTTTCATATACTTGCAGGACATTCATTTCCCAGCAATAGGGCTCGAAATGGCAGTGTGACAAATCAAGAGGGTTAATTCTGCAGGAACGTGTCTGTATTAGGAACAAATAAAATTTGTTTATGTGTAAATAAATCCAAACCAAACCAGGTCCTTCCTACTTTTTTGTTTAAATAAACAAAGGAACTGTCAGTCCTAACTCGCTCTGCCCTTACAATAAGTGTAATAAAATGAAACAACCCTAACAGGTTTGCCAGTAAGGTACCATCGACACAGCAGCGTAACTAGAAAAAAGATTTATTATCATCACAAGGCAATCATTTGTGTACCTACTGGAGTAATATCATTACTTAAGCATTTTCACAGCGCATTTATGATATAACTGGGAGGCTCCAACAAAAGCAGTGGGGCTGGACTTGGTTTGCGACCCGTGCTATGAACATTTGAAATCATCGATTGCTGGTGAGGAGAGGGTTGTGTGACACTTGTGTGTAGCCAGCAGAACAACAGCTGAACACCAGCCTCAGATCTGCATCTTTGTTTGGACTTAATTTTTCACTAATGCAGCTTTGGGAGCAGAACAAGTGAATCTATGTATGATGCTCAGATCCTGCAATCACAAAAGCGGGAAATTGTGAATTATTTCATTGACTCCAGTGTGCTGCCTGCGGATACTAATTTTTTCTGTCTGCTTTACCACCAGGGATTAGCTCGGACATTTCCTCGCGTCAGGGAGTGAGAGAGGGAAGGGGCTGGTCTCTAACCCAACCTCCTGCTGACAGTGGGACCGTCCCTAGCACGAGATCAGAGTGGCTGTGGCTTTACATAGCCAAGCCTTGAAAACCTCCCAGGATGGAGACCTCCCCGCCCCCTTGGTGACCTGTCCCGGGGCTGTAAGATGTGTCACTGGACTGACTGGGAGGAAGAGCAGATCCTTTCCTCGCTTGGCCACTGACTTGATGACTTTTGGCAAGTGACTTCATCCGTTGCCTCGGTTTCCCATCTGCCCTAAGAGCTGCTGTTATCCAGCAGCAAAAGCAGCACCAAGTCTGGTACTGCACCAAGTGCAGCAAGCCCTTCACCCCGGAGCCTGTCTGTGCAGGAGAGTCCCCGACCCATCTAACCTGCAGAGAGGCTGTGGGTGGATTAAGACTCTACATATATACATACATACATACGTATTAACCTAGAGCATGACAGCTGAGAAGGGTGCCAGGCTCACACACACATGCTGTGCTCACACGTGTGCTGCTCGTGCCCTTATCCACGCCTACACCCTGGGACAGCAAGGGAAAGCCCCAGGCAGGGGGACCCCGCCGTGGGACGCATTAAGAGGAGGGTGCAAAGGCAGCCTCCCGCCCTGGGACATGCCTGCCCGTGGTGGAGGGATTTCTCCAGCAAGCACTGGGCAATGCCTGTTGTTACACTCGGTCGACCTCCGTAGACGGATCATCACCGGTCAACAGGCCAAGCCGAGAAACGACCGGCTCTTTATCCTATTACCGCTGTCAGGAGTTGTCCAGGTCATTGCAAGCCTCTTAGCTCTGCTTTTAGAGATCTATCTCTGAAATAAAGCTCTGTGATTATAGCTCTCTAATGCACCCACCTTGTCTCTTTTCTGGACTTGGGAGTCCTACTCTTTCCTCTCTGCCATCCCTTTGATCGGTAACTGTGGATTCACACCTTAATTAATACAGATCCAGGCTGTGAATTTGGAAGTGGACTGGTAGATCCAGCCTTGTCTCTCTGGAAAACTGCCCTGCACCGGAAGCCTGCTTAGACCCCCCCGACATGGCAAGGGCTGTTCGCCCACATGTTGGTCGAGGAATGGAAGTGAGGAACAAAGTCCAAGAGTTTTAATGACGATGCAGAAGGACAGAGTTTACTCAAACAGGAGCATTTCCCCTCTCAATCCTCGGTCCTGGCAGGGTCCTGAGTCCCCTCTCCTCTCCATTTGCTCTGAGAGTCTGAGAAAGGGCATAAAAAGCTTGAATTTCTAAGTAAAACGTCACAAAAAATGGTCCCATTTCATTGCAAGTAAGTTGGAAAAAGTTGCTGCCCTGTCCTTGGGAGGTCCCAAAACGAACGCACCCTGCTCTGACTGGGAAAACTTTTTATAGAGAGCTCTGGCTTGCCTTTTCTTTCTCTTTTCCAAATTCAGTCTGGAGAATGAGATCTTTTCAAAGTAATCCAGTAGCCCAGGAAGGATTTGTACATGCAGAAAGCCCATAATCTCTGCTACAGCATAAGAGAGCTGCAATGCAGCTCAGAGAAGGTTAAATGATAAAAAAATATGGCAGACACGGTAAGTATTTGGCATGTTACATGCAACAAAAGATGAACAACAGCAACTGGGACATTATCTTTATTTGCTAAAAATAGAGTCCTGCAAAGTTTAAAGAAAAGCACTTTATACTTGTAAACCTCTCCTCTGGCTGTTAAAGAGCCTTCAAAGGTGGGCTTTGTGGTTTTGGGATGTCACAACCCCTTTCAAAGGCTGCCCAGGGCTCAGACAATTGAAAATCAATACAACATCAGCCACGATGGGGCGGGGGAATAAATAGTTCTGACAAGACCCTGCTTTTCTAACTCATCAGAGCCTGATGCATGAACGGGAGCTTTGCAGCAGGTAGGTCCCCAACTCAGCCACATCCCGCACCCGGGGTACCCACGGCACAGCCCAGGTCCCCCAGCCACGCAGGGCAGAGGCAGCCCGGCACTGAGCGCACTGGCAGAGCCACCAGAAAGCGAGCAGATTGATTGCCCACGACGCTGCCGAGTTATGCGCGGGCATTTGATACACTGCAGCTGACGGGCCGGTTGCAGAGCTGGGTGCCTGGCTGCCCGTCCGCACCTTCAAAGAATCGCTCATCAACCGCACGCAGGCGTGCTCACTTCCCCGGTACGCTGTAACGGGGGCAAAAAAAATCCTCCAATTCTCCCTCGCTCCAAAACCAACATAGCCAAGTCTGAGGTTTTGGCCAATGCTGTTGCATCTCAGGATATTTGTGCATTAATGCAGAAACTCATTTTTGCAATAGAGTAGTACCAAAGCCATTAACTTGACCCCGCGAGCGGAGGGGATGATGTGATGTTCGGCACCAGCCAAATAAAGAGGGAACAATAGGGCTATTTTCGTGGAAGAGAGTTCAGAGGGCTCCCCGGGGAGCCGAAACTCTCGCTGGCCCATCATGCACAAGAAAAACAAGACGGAGCTCTTGCACCCTGGCTTCTCTGTCGTATAAATACCAGCTTCAGCCAGGGCATGAAAGAAATCTATTGTCTCTAAGGCCGCATTTCGATGCAAAATGCTCTGGTAAGGCCAGCAATCTTAAACCCCCCACACGTGTGGCTATTGTTTGAAGTGCAGAACAATTGAAGGGTGCTCTCATGGGCTAAAGATAGAAAGGCAGCTGGTGCTGTCCTTTTCCCTGTAACTGAGAATAAAACAATGCCCAAGTATTGTCTGCATTGCTGGAGCGATGACATTGGACTCTCTGCCAAGAGAGCATCTAAAAGATCAATGAAACCTGGGTTATTTATAAACGGGTAGTGTCATTTCTTCCCCAAAGTAATTTCACTTCCTTAGCTTTTCCACCAGGCCTTTCTGTGCCATGAAGTGGCTGTGGAGCGAGGTATAAATAGCACTGAGCCAGGCTGCGAGAGAGGCAGCGGGACCGGCTGGTGGAAAATGGAGCTGCCGTGCTGAACCTGCTTTTGTCTGCACCTTTGCTTCCCCGAGCCGTGCCCAAGCTTCTGCAGCACCAAGGTGGGGACCACCCATGGATGCTGATCCCCTTCTGCCGGGGGGGAGCAGGTCCCTGCAGGCGCAGCCCCAGCAGCCGCCGTGCTGGTTGTGCATGGACCCAGCAGCTGGTCCCCCGGGGCCAGAGTCCCCCCGACACCAGGACTTGCTTCCCAGGGTAGCTTTTAGGGAGGTTTATTTCTCCCGCCCGCCAACAAACAGGCGGTAGCATGGGCTGCGTGTGTGTGTCCAGCTCAGCTGCTGCGCTGGGACGCTCAAGGTGGTAACCCTTGAGCCCAAACGCCATGGGGCAGAGCCTTGCTTAGGGACAGGGGACATCTTGTAGGAGAAAGCTGCTGCCTGCAAGATGGTATCCCACCACGGCATATCCAGACCACAGACTGGAAATCAGACATTTGCTGATGTCTGATGGGCCATAGTGATGTGGGAAGGTCTCCTGTCATGATGTGAGGACATGCAGGAATATTGCTCCCTCCTAGGTGACAGCCAGTCTTGAAGGTCCAAGCCTGCCAGGTCCCATGAGAAACTCCCAAGTTTGTTGCTGCTCTATCTTGAACAGTTGTCCCTTGTCATGAGAGAAACTGAGCTCAGTCTAGTGTGAGGCTTGATGACCAAGCACAGTGGGGAGGACAAGCTGAGAAGTGTCTGAGCTGGCAGTGAGCAGAAGGCTGGGTCGACAGGCCAGGAGAGCAGAGCCATGGCCTTCAGCAGGCCAAGGAAACAGCTGTTACAGCCAGGCAGGTCTCAGCCCAGCGCGGCCACTTCCATCAGCTTATCTCCTCAACACCACCCTAGTCTAGTTTCCCATGGAGCAAAGGAGAAGGTGCGTGAGGAGTGGAGAGAGCAGGGGGCTGTGGTGGGATCATCCTGGGGACTGATGCTCTGCAAGCGGCTGGTTGTGTGGGCTCGGTGTGTGCACAGGACACCACCCACCCTCGTGCTCCCAGACCTCAAAGCAGATGAAAACTGATGCAAAACCACAAACAGCTACGGCACTGTGGGGGCAGATCCTGCACACGGACTGGCAGAATCATGTCCCACCTCTGGTTCTGCTCTGGCTCTGCGCCTTTCTTGCAGGTTCCAAGGCAGATCTTGGTCATGATTTCCAATGGCTGCTGTGTGCCAGGGCCTGTCCCGGCAGGCCAGCTGCAATTAAGGTGCTATTAAGTATTCAAACGAACAGGGCAAGATTCTCTTTTCTCTCATTGTTTTGAAGTGCATTGCCAAAACCTCAAGCATCTTCACTGAAGGCTCACATGTTCCTGTAATTTTTGCAGTGTTCAGTACAACCTTCATTCCTAAACAGATGCTTTACAGTGGCAAAAAACCCTCGAACCTCAAAGCTGGTAAATTCAAAGCGAACAAACAAAACCTCTCCAATTTTCCCAGTCTCCAGGTGATCTCACTGTCTCCATGCCTGCGTGTGACCTTCCCAGCACCTTGCTTGCTAACTCTGGACACTAATTTCTCACGTCATGTCTCTTCCAGGTACTTTCTCAATCCTGATATTCATTTTGGTAACTTCCTGCATGCAGCGTAAGCACGATGCCGGGAGGCTCAGCCATCAGCGTGCCCATGCTGCCCAAGCCTCATGCCATGGCGTACCACTGCACCGAGGCACTCATGGCAGCAGCAGCTTCATGCATGTTCATGAAGGGTTATAGAGGCAGCACTTCACCTCTGGCCAAGGGACAGCCAGCTCAGGACAGGGGGACCAACACTGTTCCCGGGGTGGGATGTCCAGGCAGCAGGGCACTCGTGCTGGGAAGTGCCCAGGGAGCTGTGAGATGAGGGGATACAGTGCTAACCCCATCCCAAGCCCCACAGGAGCATCTGCCCTTTGGGGTCCCGGCAGCGGCATCGCTGCTGCACCCATCTCCTGCTGATGTTGAGGGGTGCATGGAAAGCTGTGCCGTGGTGGTGGCTGCTGTCTCTCTTGCCCTGGTGGGACAGGGCTGTGGGGATTTAGGGGTTTGCTTTGGAGGGAGTCTTGCATGGCCAGGCTGAGCCAGAGGGACGCTGTCGGGCTGGCAGCGCTGGCCTGTCACCTCCGCCTGTCTCGCTGTAAGCAGACATTCTCGCTCGATGGAAATATGCCTGAAATAGCCCCTCTGCAGATTGTCTTTATCTAATCAGCCGCCTTCGCACTCCCCTCCAGTGCATTTCAGGGAGCTGATAGCGGTGATATGTTAAGTGTGGAAACCTCTAGCGAACTGCCTGACACGTAGAGTAATTCTCCTTCCTGCCACTTATCAGAGCCTGCTAATGGGAAACATTCCTCCCAGGGGTCAGGGGACGGCCGGGGGATTACTCTGGAGAGGATGGCTGAGTCCCTGGTACCCTCCTGGCTCTCCAGGGCTGGGTAGGAGCTGATCTGACCACAAAATGCTCACTGAAGGGGCAGCTCTGCCGTCTGGTGCTGGTGGTGTCCTGTCCCATGGGGAGAGGCTTGTCCAGCCCTTGGGGGCACGGCTGAGGAGCCCCATCCTCTTCCATCATATCACGGGACACCAACGGGGCAAGCACAGAGATACAGGGGGAAGAAGAGGGGTGATTCAGTGGCCAGGGGAGATGCTCCCACTGCTGAGGATGGTCATGCAGGGCTGGTGGGACATTCAGGCAGACTGTTCACTTCAGGCGATAGCCACCTAAAGAAAGCTCCCCTCCACTCAGGCGAAAGCCATGGGCTCCTCGTTGTGCCCGTGGGGTTTCGTGGGAGGTCCATAGGAGCCTTCTGCGGCCACTGCCCCACTGAGGATGCCCCGTCACACCTGTCTGAGCAGGGCACAGCTCAGGCCTTGCCAGCAATATGAGGATGAGCTTCCTACCACCCCGAAAACCACATCACAAACACCAGCGCCGAAAATGCCCGAACCCAGCGGAAGTGCACTTCAGCAGCTGCTGAAGCGACCATTCCACATTTCCCCTTCTACAGATCTGCTCAGCCTTTGATGGACCCTGCTGGAACCTCTTCAAAGAGGGAGAGAAACTAGGGTGAACAGAAGGAACTGCAGAAGGAATCTCCGAAAATAAAATCGCTTTAAAGATAAGGCAGGGGAGGAGGTGAGCAGAGCACGGGGCGAGTACATGCCCTGAGAAGAATGTGTGAGGCTGGGCCAGCTGGTAGGTCTGGGTCGAGAGCTCGTCCCACTGCCTGGGCGCTCGTGGCAAAGGTACTTGGCACCAGACCTGCCAAAGGCCTCAGGTCCCTCCAGGGTGTGGGTGGAAACCTGACTCCGAGCCCAGGACAGAGAGGCAGAAGACCACCAGGCTAACCTCAGAGGGACCTGTCGTCCACCGGTGCCTGTGGTTCTTCAGGACACTGAAACTCTGCCATCTTGGCAAGGTTGAGCACCTCTGTCACACCATGGCCAAGAGAGGTCTGAGGATCAGTGTCCCCCCGACAGTCTCCCCTGGGGAGATGCAGTAGACACATCCATGGAGTGCAGGTCTGTGCCAGCTGCTGCCAAATCCTGATGAGGGCATGAGCTTCTGACCATCAGCCTGGTGGGAGAGTGCCCACACAGGACATGGAGATGGGGGCTTGCACCCTGCTTTATCCTGATGGGCTCAAAGTCACCTTGTTCATGCTACAGGCTCCCCTCCATGGGAGCTTTTTAATTCATGGTGAAGACTGGCACCATGCAAAGCCTTTACATTACACTGCGCAGCCAATGAAGGCAACTTCAATCCACCTCTGAGCCCAGCCATCCTCTCTGCTGGGGCTCAAGCCACAGGGGACAGGTCTGGAGTCCTCCTCCATCCCATGAACCTCCCAGACTTCACTCCAAAGCAGGGTGGGAGGGCAGAGGACTCGCCTGCCAGGGGAATGTGGGGGAGACTGCATCAAGAACCCAGACTCACAGGGTGTATCATAGAATCATAGAATATCTCAAGTTGGAAGGGATCCATAAGGATCATTGAGTCCAACTCCCTGCTCCTCGCAAGACTACCTAAAACTAAACCATATGACTAAGAACATCGTCCAGATGCTCCTTGAACTAGTGACAAACCATGCCTGTGTGCTAGATGGAAGGACTGACCGCTGCTGGGGCTTCAGCAGAAACCCCCTCCAGTGCCTGGCTTAGGTTCAGGGCAGGTCCTGGGGCTGCAAAAATCTCTCTGCAACCTGGGCTGTGTGCCCAGGCTGAAGCCACATGCCCTAAGCAGCTCCCAGTGCTGCTATTCTGGCCGTGGCGGAGGCCACGCCACATCCAGCCTGGGCACAGCACTGTGCAGCTAATCCTTAACCACCCAATGCCTCAGTTTCCTCTACTCTCAGGAGGATACAACAACCCCAAGTTACTTTGGGGTGTGAGGGGTACTGAATGGGGAATAGCAAAACCCAGCAGCCATGGGCCCTGGTTCTCCAGCGTCACCTCGGTGGGGTTATTTCTATGTCCCCAGGACATGACCACACAACTGGGGAGCCAAGAAGCGGTTTGGCACTGAGGCACCTCCCAGCCAAGGATGGGGGATGCAGCCATCTGGACCATCGGGGGGGGCAGATGCTGCCCCTCTCTGCACATGCATGTGGGTCCCAAGTCACCTAGCTCTAGTTAGGCTGATTTCCAGCTCTGGAGGTGGCTGCAGCTCATTTCACACAAATCTCCATTGAATCCAAGCAGCCCACAAGTGCCCCTGCTCCCATGGGGGGCTTGGAGTGGCTTTGTGTCCAGGAAGGAGCAGAGCAGCACTGCAGAGAGGACTGGCCATGTTCCCCGGGGGGCTGAGTGGCAGTAGCCCACCCTGGCAGGGCATGCACGTCCCGGCTGCAGTCACTGGGCTGCTCTGTGGGGCCCTTTGCCCTGGGGAAGGTGCATGCTGGTCCTGCCTTTGACAGCGGCCCGTCCTGGCCTGGTGCGGGCAGGAGGGAGATGGGGTGCAAAAAAGCATCCAGCCCTGCTTTGCTTTTTAAATGCACCAAAGCAAAGGCAAATAAAGGAGCAGAGCACTTGATGGGCAGGCATGAGGGTCCTTCGGGGAGGCAGCAACACGGCCAGCCTAGAGGGCAGACACCTCACTGCACTTCAGATGCCAGCAACTAAAATGGCTTTTCCTTGAGCCTGGCACAGAAATCCCCGTGGCATGGGTGTGGGTCTGGCTGCCCCCTGCCAGGTCCTGTTCCCATCTCAGGCAGCCCCTGGTGGTGCTGTCAGGACAGAGGTGTGCTCTGGGCTGCTATCACCGTGTTGTACATGGTGTCTTTGGGTACTGCCCAGGTAAAATGGTGTGGAGGAAACCCAGAAAGCCTCTCTGTAAAGAGTTTTTTAATCTGGTCTCGCCATGAACCAAGCTCCCAATTCAAGGCAAGCGAGCTCTGGGCGCAGGACCTGGGGGTTTACTGCTGGGCAGAGCTTGCCAAGGGCAGAGCCCATCCACGTGAGCAAGACAGAGCAGGGGACTCGAGCCCACGCGCCACTACGGCTCCAGGGAGCTTCAGACCCCTCTGACAAAACCGTCGAGTTTCACTTGCTTATAACCAGAAAAGAAAATTCTGTTGTTTGTGAGGTTTGGTATTAGATGGGCAGTGGCTGGTGTGCCTTGGGAAACAAGCTGAGCCCTTTGAGAAGACAAGGGGGTAGCAGAGGCCAAGCCCTGAGGTCCTTCCCTGGTCCCTCGCTCCCAGGCAGTCTGGCCGGGGAGAGGCTGAACCAGAGCTGAGCAAGAGGTTGGGATACTCCAGCCCGGAAAGCCAGTGGCCGCACACATCCCGCCAGGCAGTGGCTCTCCTGGCGGGGTGCGGGGAAGAAGCAGGAGGACCTATTGCTCAGGTGCAGGAGGAAACAGTGAAGCTCTTGTTCCTCTGCTCCCTGCCGGAGCAGGCAGCATGGGCAGGCTTGGAGTGCTGCGCTGCCTCCCGGAGCTGGAGCCTCTCACTCTGCCTTTGTACTCGCCTGACAATACAGGAGTAAAAATAACCAGGCTGCATTTGCAGAGAGATAAAAGCGAAGTTTGCCTTTTGTGTCTCTCCAGGCAGTGGGACAGCAGCACCAATGGAGCTGTGTGGACATGACACATGGGAATTTCTGACATATCTTTTCCCACTCTGACCTTGACAGACACAATAAAAAGGGGCTTTGCTGCACGCACACAGCCACTCAGTCCTATCACCAAGGTTAGTAATAAAGAGCATGTCTGTGTGCACGCTTGTCCTCTGCTACTAACCCACTTCACCTCTGCAGGGTGGATGTTCCTGGAGGACAGGGGCTGACTCTGGCGGTACAGGGGAGGGTGGGACAGACCTGGATCGAGAGCATTTTTGCTAAGGTCTGCGTGCTTTGCCAAGTTGCTGGCTACCAGCAGTGTCTACGTTCGTGATAGCTGTGGCGTTTCGGAGCTCTGCTGTGTGATACCGTGTTAGATGGATATTAGAAAGCATTCTCATAAAAGCGCTTTTCCGAGCAGCTGTCACAGCGGTCTTCTAGAAGGAGTCTTCCCAGGGATAATACCTCCAGTCTTGCTTTTATCTTCCTGCAGTATTGCTCTGCAATATAGACTCGGGTCTTTGCAGAGCTTTTGTGCAGGGCACCAGGGCTCCAACAGGTCTGTAGAGCTGGAATAGTTTTTAGCTGAGTTTATCAAGAAAAGGGGTGTCGTTGACGATCTCTGATGATGCCTAAAATGCGAATGTGGATTTTGACACTAAAGCAATGCTGGCTTACCCAGCTGGAACTTGCAGCATGGGGCTGATAGCAGCAGGAGGGAAAGTGTTTAGTAATTGTCTTGTTATTATAGTTATTATTAGCTAGTATTGTTGTCGCTGTCTTCTCTCACTCTCTAATATTAAAAGCGCGTTTGGTGACTGCTCTTGGTTAGCAGCCCAGCGGCAGGTGCTTTCCCCATGCACTGACTCCTTGTCCCTTCCCTCCTTTCAGCATTCAGGTGTCTTTCACTCTTCTTTTGCTGTTGCCAAGTCTTCCTCCAGCTGGGCAAGATGTCTATGCGGGACATGAGCGAGTTTGGGGAGGCTGCTGAATACCTCCGGAAAAGCTACACAGAGCAGCTGAAGCTTCAGACAATACCGTTCGATGGTAAGACCCCAAGGCAGCTCTTGGCACAGCCCCAGGGGAGCCCTTGGCCGTGGCTCTCTTTGGAGAGCGTCTCCGTCCCTTTCCCAGTGCTGCTACCCATGGCATTGCAGGTGCTGCAGAATTGCCCCCATCACCCTGGAGGACAGGAAGATCTCAGAAGTAGGAAAAGCAGGTTTTTGACTGTCCCCTTGTCTGCTGAGCTGTGGGCGGAGGTGGCTGTTCATCTCCCCTGACCCTGAGGGGCAGGAGTGCTGAGGGAGATGGGCTGAGGGACTGGTGGCAAAGCCTTCTCCAGTTTTGTTTCATTTTGGAGGTGTCTGCTCTGTCCCGGGCACCCCACTGTACCGTGGCTCACCATTCTCGGGGCTCCAGGGCCCAACTTGCTCCTCTTGGCTCGGCAAACAAGGAGAGTTTTGCTTTCTCTCACCATCCTTTTTTCGCAATGGTCAGAGTGCAGAATTCTGAAACAGCAGAATTCTGTCAGACTAAAAGTTGACCCTGGCAAATTAAACAGCTGCCAAACACAAAAAAGGCAAAGAATCCCAGCTCCTATGACGAAGAGTATAGGAAGGAATAATCACTGTCCTTCCATGTTACCGGACTGCATTTATGTGGCTTTCAGTTGATAATTTCAAATGGTTTCCTACATTTCAACCTATTTTGTGCCTTTCCTTTCCTTTCCTTTCCTTTCCTTTCCTTTCCTTTCCTTTCCTTTCCTTTCCTTTCCTTTCCTTTCCTTTCCTTTCCTTTCCTTTCCTTTCCTTTCCTTTCCTTTCCTTTCCTTTCCTTTCCTTTCCTTTCCTTTCCTTTCCTTTCCTTTCCTTCCCTTCCCTTCCCTTCCCTTCCCTTCCCTTCCCTTCCCTTCCCTTCCCTTCCCTTCCCTTCCCTTCCCTTCCCTTCCCTTCCCTTCCCTTCCCTTCCCTTCCCTTCCTTCTTTTTCCTCCTCATCCAGGAAAGAAGCGAGCTTGGATCCCGGATGAGAAAGAAGCTTATATTGAAGTGGAAATCAAAGAAAGCTCTGGTGGCAAAGTCACTGTGGAAACCAAAAATAAGGACGTAAGCAAAATACCTTTCATTTTCCAAGGGCTAGCAAGTGTGTGCGGAGGGGGGATATGTGTGACAAGATCATGTCTGAAGCTAGCCAAGCTCTTGCTGATAACCCTTCCACACTCAGCGATCAGTCGTGCCCCGAGGGGACACACACCGCAGTGTGTCAGGACACGTAGGCCAATTACTTGCCAAGAGTGGCAAGGGTTCAGCATCCCCCCATCAAGTGTTTGCTTTCAAGCACGGTTTACCGTGCGACACAGACCGAAGCGGGACAGTCGGGCTGGCTGGGCAGCCCCCGGCCGTGGGAGGAAGGTCTGCCCAAAGGCAGCGCCTGCTCCAGCACAGCCCTTTGCAATGCTGAACCGCTGCCCGGCTCATCTTGAAGGTCAAAACAAGAAGTAAGGAGCCAGTTGGCCAATTCCTGCTCGTTTTAGCTGAGATTTGCAGCAGAGTAAGCAGTGCTGTTGGGAGAACAGGCGCTGGGCAAAGAGGTAGGACCAGCTATGTCTAGTGGTGAGGCTCCGGCTTTCCAGCAGCAGGAGGGAGGCAAAGCAAGCAACAATCAGCTGATACTTGTCAAGATAATATCCAGTACAAATAGCCGCAAATGAGCTTAATTAATTTTCTTTTCTTGGGTCTGGGAGTTGCGTGGCCCTGCAACATCATTACGCTAGTGTAAAACTGGGAAAAAGAACAAGGACCTGACCAGGCAGTAGATGGTAGACTTTGTTATTTCCATTTCTCGGCTAGTCGTCACGGCACTGAGAAGCGCTCATGTCTGGCGAGTTGAAAAGAGATAGACATAATCGTCTTTGAAAAGTGTCAAGGTTTTGAAAATATTTTTGTCTGAAATTGGGAAAAAAAGAAAAAATATTTTTGCTACCCCAGAAGAAAATTTATTGGGGGGGGGGTGTCAATTTGAAAAGTATATTCTGATGTTTAAAATGCTGTGGTTGAAGATCTTTGGCTTCTACAAGCAAAGCAGTTTCCAAACCTTTTAAGCCGTTCCCTCTTGAAACTGTTTTTTTAAATAATTTGTCATGGATTTACAAAATCTAAAACTATATCTGCATTCCCTGGATCAGCATTTCCATCAGAAACAGTTTCAAGAGACATAACCCCACTCTTCTCCTTCTATCTACCTTCCCGCTTTTAACACCTAACACTTTTTAACACCATGCACTTCATATTCACTTGTAACAAGAACTCTGAAAGGTTTCATTTAATCTTTATTAACAAGACCATTTGCTAAATCCAGCTTCTTCCATTCAGGCCAGATACGTAATGCGATAGTTTCCCAGCGCTTGGCTTCGCGGGATTAAATAAATCCAGTTATAAGTGATGGGGTACAGACTTCAGCTGTTTGCCCAAATAACCAGGGATCTCTCGGAGTGAAAGACCGCGCTGCTGCGGGGTTTTAGGCTGTGAAGAAGAGCGTAGGATGGGGGTGTCGAGCACGTTGTGGGGTGACATCTTGGTGCCCCCCAGCTTGGACTCCCTCCACCGGGCTCAGCCGCAGCCCGTGTCCCTGGGGAGGGGACAGGCTTGGGGCTTGCTTTTCCCAGCTGGGCTCTGTGGCTGGGGTGCTGGCGGGGCTCCCCTAGCCCCGTCACCCCAAAATGGAGGGCAATCCTCTTGGGAGGACAGCAGGCACGGGGCCAGGGTTGTCCCCAGCATGGGACTGTCAGTATGTCTGCCCACCCGGTGGGTTTTGGGAAAGAGGGTGTTTGGTGGGGGCTGGGGTTCATCTGGCATGTCCCCCCTCCTCTGGTAGACGCGGGTGGTGAAGGAGGACGAGGTGCAGCCCATGAACCCCCCCAAGTTCGACATGATCGAGGACATGGCGATGCTGACGCACCTCAACGAGGCCTCTGTGCTCTACAACCTGAAGCGCCGCTACTCCCACTGGATGATCTACGTAAGCCGACGGTGCCCAGGGGATGGGGGTCACCCCCTGGGGTGAGGAGATGAAGGGGCATCAGGGCCCCCCCGTCCCTCATCCACCTCCTTTCCCCGCGCAGACCTACTCAGGGCTCTTCTGTGTCACCATCAACCCCTACAAGTGGCTGCCCGTCTACACCGCACCCGTGGTGGCAGCCTACAAGGGCAAGCGGCGCTCCGAGGCACCCCCGCACATCTACTCCATCGCCGACAACGCTTACAACGACATGCTGCGCAGTAAGCCCTCACCTTGGGGACCCCCAACGTGGGGGGTCTGGGCTCTCAGGGCAGGGGGTGAGGCGAGTGGCACCGGCCTAACACCTGCTCCTTCTCTTCCAGACCGTGAAAACCAGTCCATGCTTATCACGTAAGTGCCCCTCCATGCCCTCGCCCTGCCCAGCCCCGTGCAAGCCGTCGAGGCCCCCTGTGCTGCCCTCCCGGGGGAGCCCTGGGCCGGCACCCTGTGCCCCAGGAGGGCCCCCCCTGGCCACGTCCCCCCCTGTCCTGGCAGCTGTTGGCCCCCGTCCCTTCCCGCCCAGCCTGCTGCCGCGGCCGTGCCAGGTGACAAAGCCCCGCGCGGGCCTGGCGGGCAGGCTCCCCCGCACCCTGACAGCTGCGGGAGCTGCCATGGGGCGCCCCGACTGCCGGCATCCTCCGAGGAGCGAGGGGGAAGGAGAGATGGAGGCCAAGGCCAGAGGGAGATGGCGGCGGCGGCCGGAGGGGCGGCGGCGTGGGAGGAGGGTGACTTGGGAGGGTGTAGGCCAGGTTGATTTCAAGTGACATGTAGATAAGGGCTATATAAAGGACTCTAAAGGACCCTATGCTGCTGCCAGGAGCCACGGACATTTTTAGCCTCAGCCATAGCCTAATTAGGAAAGGCAGGGGCTGTGGAGAGATGCTTGGCGTGTGTCCGGCGGCGGCTCTGCTCCCCGGCTCCCCCCCAGCTCTTTGTGATCTGGGATTACAATGGGAGAGCAGCTAACTATAGGGATGAGCTCAGTGAGGCCCGCTGGCCACCCGCACCCTGCACCGGGCACATCGGCCCCTGTGGTCGCCCGGACAGGATTCGCCCCAGGGCGGTGCCACTGCTGTCTCCAAGCCCCCCCCAACAAAGCGGGGCGTGCTGAAACTACGGGAGCGGGAGCAGGCGAGGCTGGTTCCTGGCTGATCCCAGACAGCTGAAGCCCCGGGGCCGGGGCCGTACAGCCTTGGTGGGTGCCGGCACCTCCTGCCATATCTGCAGCGGGCAGCTGACCCCCCGCGGCACCTTCGAGAAGGCAGGCAGAGCCTGGGCTTGCAGCCGGAGGACATGGTGAGGATGGAGCTGGGTTTCGCTCCAAAGACAGGCCCCAAAGACAAGCACGTACACCCCCAGGCTGGAGGGGGTTGGTAGTGCCGGCCTCCCCGTCCCTCCGACACTTTGCTTCTCCCTCCTGGCACGATGAGTGGGGTGGCAGGTCAGCAGGGTCTCTGAAGTTTTGCCTGTTCTTTGCCTCATGTCTTTGATCTGTGTATTTCTGTTACTCTAAGCGGAGAATCTGGTGCTGGTAAGACTGTAAACACCAAGCGGGTCATTCAGTACTTTGCCATTGTCGCAGCCTTGGGCGACACACCGGGCAAGAAATTAGTAAGACCCTCTTTTGAAACAAGTTCTTGCTGTTTTCTTCCTTTGTTTATTATTTTTTTTCTTCCCTCCCCCCCTCCCCCTTTCTTCTTCTTTTTACTTTTTTTTTTCTTACCCCAACTTTTTGCATTTGGAAGCGTGTTTTGGTCTGACCCTCCCAGGGCTTGGCTTTTCCCTGACTTTTGAACAAGCAAGGCTTGAAATTATTCTGCTCAAGGGGAAATGGATTTTTTTTAATGTGGCTGCTCAATCTGCGCAGCCTGGAAGAGGTGCTTTAGATGCCCTCTTTATCTTCCTCCTTCAACACCCCACAGATCTTCTTAAAGAGCATTAAAAGAACGGAGTAATCCTGCCATTTCCCACTTTGCCTCTTTTAAGCCTTGCTTTTCGTCCTTTTCTCCTTTTTTTCTCCTCTTGTTCATTTTGACCCTTTTCTACCTTGTGCTTTTCTTGCTCTTGTTTTGATTCTTGCATTTCTTTGGTGCTGGTTATTTTTGAGCTGCCCGTGCAATTGCTTATTTCTTCTTGATACATTGAGGCTCCAGCCTGCTTTTCCCTTGAAGAAGCAAACTGGCTGCTTTAGGTATCAGACAAGCATATTGTCTGATATAATAATACTTCAGCATTATTTTCTTTACTCTTCTTTGGGTTTGGATTTAACTGTTCTTGCTTTTTGACGCATTTCTTTATTTTCTTGAGCTAATCTATTTAACAACTTTTTGGCATCTCTTATAAAGTTTAATCCTCCCATTTTTTCTTGGACGTTTTTTGGCACTAAATGGTCATGCCCTGCTTTTCTGACCATGCTTCTTGTGGTTCTTGCCTGGCTTTTCTGGATTTCTAAAGACAATTTTCTTTCCTTTCTCTAGGCAGCTCTTGCCACTAAAACTGGGGTAAGTGTTGTAGACTCCTAATCTTCAATGCTGAGGACAGGGTTCTGCTGCACCGCAGAGCTATGGCGGGATGATGGGGAATGCCTGTGTGGGGCATCTGCCTTGGGTCTGGGAGCAAGGGCTGCCCCAGCACCTGGGCAGTGTTTAGTTCTCCGCTTGGCTTTGTATCTTCCACCTTCCCATAGTTTGAAGCTTTGGTGTTGCACCTCTTAGTGACTTTCTACCTTTCTGACTCCAACCTCTCCTTCAAGGGATCATTACTCTTCAAACGCTCGTTTCTAACCAGCACAGTGCTTGCCCGGCGGTGGCATGGGCTCCTCCAAAGATAAGGTGAAGCCTCCACTCTCTGAGTCATTAGTGTCCCCCCCAGCCTCGAAGCCCAGCTGAGGGTGGTGGTGCTGAGGGGCAGGGGAAGATCCTCTTTGCCACGGGCAGCACTGTGCTCCGGCTGCAGACCGGGCCCCTGATGATGCCTGGACATGCCACCCTCTGCAAAGACCTGAACTGGCTCAGCCCACCACATTGCAGGTAGCTGATGTCCTTCTCTGGGGTGCATTTCTGAGGTGCTTAGCTCCAAGGAAACCACTGAGTGCCTTCGGAAATCCATCAAATGTTCAGTCCCTGGCGCTCCCAGCACCCCAAGGGCTCAGCCGTTTCAGCAGCTCAGTCGTATGTCCTTGGCCCTCGGTTTCTCTGTCTGAGCACTGAGGGACAGCCTTTAGCTGATGCACACTCTTGGTTGGGGGATGCTCATTAACACATGAATCTCAGACCACTTGGGCAAACTTACTAAGAGTGAGATAGCTGGGGGGCTGAATCTGTGGGTCCTGGGGCAGCCCATGGGGCAGCCCCCATTGAATCTCACAGGCCAGGCAATTTTAGATCAGGCTGAATTTAAAGATAACAGATCAAAGGATATCCAAGTGACAAAATACAGTTTGTTAGTAAAGCTGTGATTTACAGCTGCTCCCTGTCTCTTTTGCCCTTCAGACACCTGGAGCTGCAGAGGTGGGGAGCAGTCATGGGCCCAACATTGAAAAGACAAGCGTGGCTCTTGGTGGGCAGAGCCCAGAGCTGGTGTTTCCCACCTAAGGAAAGCCCTATGGACTGTAATGTGTCAGAACATGGGCAAAAGCTCTCATGAAAAATCCTGTGCCACCAAACTCTACTACTGTTGTCAAATCCCACTGTCCTTCGTGTGACTTGGCACAAGTCTCTTGCTTCTCTCCTCGAATTCTTATCCTGCTTTGCCTGCATTAGGTGGAGGCTGTCTATGAACTGTGCATGTTAAACATGAATGGAAGAACAAGGTTAGGGGAAGATTAATCTTGGGGCTTGCTCAGGAGAGCTCCAGTGAGTTCAGCAGATCACACCAGCTGGGACCTGTGATGTGTTCCCATCACACTGTGACCCTGCTGTGCATGTTGTTGGTGTAGGGAGTCATAGATCAAGCCTGTTTTCTGGATCTCTTCTTTTGCAATGTGCTGTGATTTGAACTGTCCAAGACTTTGGTTTGGTGGAAGAGGAAATGCCTGGCAGAGTCAGAGAGCCTGAAATGTTTCAGTCTGTTGTGGTGACAATGTGTGCTTGCTCTTGGTTTGCATGTTGTAACAGCCTAAGAAAGGGGCTAAGGACTGCTGTGTGCAGAGGGGACAGTAGCCTGGATCTTTAGAGTGACCAGTTCAGGCAAAGAGAAGCCCACAGAGAGCATTGCTGCAAAACCTAGCTCTGCTGACCCCTAAACCGAGCTGCATTGCCTCATGAGACAAGGAGATGCCTCAGGAGCAGCAGGCTTTTAAAGACAGCTAACAAGCGTAGCAGGCAGATGGTGCAAGGAGCCCCACTCTCTGTTTCCCTGTGTTGTTGGTAACAGATCCCCTCCGGCTGGGTGGGAGCTGACACATCCTTTGGTTTTGTTTTCCAGGGCACCCTCGAAGATCAAATCATTGAGGCTAACCCAGCTATGGAAGCTTTTGGCAATGCCAAAACCATAAGAAATGACAACTCCTCACGTTTTGTAAGTGTCTTAGCAAGACAGAGAGCTGATGTGCCGCGTTTATGTAAGCTGAATGCATCGCTTGTGGTATTGTGTTTTTGTACAGCGTGAGCCAAAGGCACGTAGCAGAAAGCTAGCTCTGCTTCCTAGTGGGATTGGATTGCTGAGGCCAAGCTTCTTCTGGTTACATCAGTGCAGTAAATGGTGTGCTGGCCAGAATGAATCGCCCTGGTGTCACAGCCTGTGGCTGGAGAGAAGTCCCTTACAGGACGAAAACTGAGAGGGCCAGTAAGCGCAGCCTGGAGTGCTGGAGCTGGGACAGACAAGCATGCCCCTTCCAGGGAGCGGCATCTTTTTTACTAAGCCCAGCCTGGTTCTGCTGTGGGATGCAGAGCTCATCAGCCACAGGTGGCTTTGATGCCTGTTCTTGTTCCTTGGAGGGAAAGGAGACACTCCTGGGTGAGATTCTTCAGCACACCACAGAGCAGGCAGACTTAGTATCACACTGCCCCACAGAAGTGCTTAGCTTTAAGAACAAGCCTGAGGACAGGGATTTATCTGCTGTGAGTGAAATTTCTGCCAGCCTAGTGTTTAAAGCCTTAGGCAATGCTGTCTGACCCTCTGCACGTTACAAACCAGAGGGCTTCACACACCCACCCCTCACAGAGCCCAGTAACTTGCTTGGCATCAGCAGAAGCCTAAGAAGTGGGGAATCTCCACTTCTTGTAGTTGTCTGTAGTGTCTTGTAGTTGTCTGAGGTTTCTAGGAGCTGTTCAGAATTGTACCTGTGTAGCCAAGCCCAGCACTTACCTCCTGCGCATGTTTTCAGGGCAAGTTCATCCGGATCCATTTTGGCCCCTCAGGGAAGCTGGCCTCCGCAGACATTGACATCTGTGAGTAAACGTGTGCCAGCTGCGGTGGGGAGGGATTTCATCTCACTATTTGTGCTGATGCTGGGTCAGCTCCAGGAAAGAACAGGCCCTCCTCTAACCCCTCTGCTCTATTTGATTCTAGATCTTCTGGAAAAATCAAGAGTGATTTTCCAGCAACCCAAAGAGCGAAGCTACCACATCTATTACCAGATCCTCTCCGGGAAGAAACCAGAGCTGCAAGGTAAGGCAGCCAAAGCTGCAGCATAGCCTTTATAGTGTGATGGCCTGAAAATAGCCACAAAGAGCCCTGTTGTCAGCTTTGGGGTCCACAGGGAATGAGCAAACCCAGCTCACCATGCAGGTACTGCCCTTGAATGCTTTGCTAGCTGCGCAGGATCGTAGGATTGGCGGATAATTCAGGGTGGAAGGGATTTCAAGAGGTCATCTAGTCCAGCCTCCTTTATCCTCACAGACTGAGAAGCCAGACTAAAGCCCTTTCTGCAACTGTCTAGGAGCAAAGAAGTGGTCACACAGGGTCTATCTGCAGGGTGGGAGCACACTTTGCAAAGCTGCCTTGCGTAGAGTCCTCATTGTGTGGCGGGTACAGCACTGACCTCAGCATGTGCAGGCTGGATATTTACTCATTTTGGGGTAGGGGGAAGTGTTTTGCAGCTTCCTCTGAGCTCCTTCAGCCACCCTAGCGAGATGACCCATATCATGTGAGCTTGAAAACAGCTGCACAGCTCACTTGCAGCAGTGGCCCTGGTGTAGACATATCCTAGCTGTGTTCCCCAGGACAGTCCCAGCGGACCCGAATTTGCACTGGGGCAGTCCTGTGCCCTGAGCAGCCCTGCCCTCCAGGTGCCAGGTCGCACGGAGTGCACAGGAAACCTTTCCACACTGCAGAAAGATGGCTGGCACAGTCCCCTGGGGTGGTCAGCCTCTTGGCTGCGGGCTCTTGAGCTTGTTGCTGGCTCGAGAACAATACCTTATTAGGCAGGTCTGGAGAGCTGTGCAGAGCAGTAATCTTATCTGGTGGTCACAAGGACATGGATGGCCACTTCTAAATCAGTCTGCAGCCAAGCCATATCCCAAGATAGCAAGCAGGAGGCACATCACAGAAGAGATGGACCCACGTGTGGGCCTGCCTGGGCTTGAAGAGGCTGTTCCTCCCACCGGCTGGTGCCCTCTAGTTGAGGCTGGTGAAGCCTTACCTCTTCATCTGTGTCCAGGGCTGCCCCTCTGCCCCAGCTTTGTCTCTGTCAGACTGGCCTCACCCTCTGCATGTCTTCCCCCAACAGATATGCTGCTGCTCTCCCTCAACCCCTACGACTACCACTTCTGCTCTCAGGGTGTAACAACTGTGGACAACCTGGATGACGGCGAGGAACTCATGGCGACAGATGTACGTGTGCTTCCTTCACACTGCACAGCCTGAGGCAGGGGCCTGGGGGAGGGCACAACCTCCTTCTGGGCAGACATGAGGACGTGTCCTGGCTTTTCTGTGTCCCTCTAAATTAGCTGTGAGTTCCCTCTGGTTTATTGGCAGTTGCTCTACACATGCTGTGAGCCTACAAGAAAGAGCAGAGTGACTGTGATCTCCATCAACAGCCTCCTCCAGACAAGGAAGGGAGAGTAATTCCCTGCGTTAGGAAGGGCCTGTAGCACGTGAGCACTTCCCGTGGCTCCCATGAGAAGATGAGACCTCAGCTCGGAAAACCTCCTTCTTGTGGATGCTAGGCTAGTCCTTTAGCTTTCAAATAGATCTTGTGGGAGCTGGACACACATCCAAAATCCCATGGACAGGATTCCTTGGCTAGGTGCCCACTGGATAGAGCACCCTGCCCAGAGCCCCAGGATAGGGAGAGCGCCTTAGGAGACAGTGGGAGGACCAACCCTCACCTCAGAGTGGTGATTTTGTTCTGTCTATACTGCTTTGTCTCTCCTCAGCACGCCATGGACATCTTGGGCTTCAGCAATGATGAGAAATACGGCTGCTATAAAATAGTGGGCGCTATCATGCACTTTGGCAACATGAAATTCAAGCAGAAGCAGCGAGAAGAGCAGGCAGAGGCTGACGGCACTGAAAGTGAGTTTGGCTCCATGCTGCCAGATCTGCCCAGCCTGGGCTGGGCATGCAAATTCCTCCAAGGGCAGGCTGTGATAACTTCCCTGGCCTGGTCTGCGAAGGTCAGTGACCACAATCCCAAGCAACCACACTGTCTTAGGACCTGCTGTAGGTGCACAAAGGGGCTTGTCCTTGAGCGGGCATATTTAGGACAGCCTTTTCTGCAAGCACTAGGTGGTCTCATCTGCATCAGACTTGCCTCAGCAACATCACAGGCTGTCACACCCTGGCTGTGCTTCACCTTGTTCAGTCTTCTGCCTTTCATCACCTCTTCTCTTGCACTTCATTAGACAGCCTTCCAGAGCAGGTCATCCACAGAATATGAGCCAGGCCATGATCAGGACTGCAAGGACCTGCTCAAGTCACAGCCTCCTGAAGAGCGGTTAGAGTAGGATACAGTCACTGTCTAATACTTTTCCTTGTTTGTTGCTTAGAAAAATCCAATGCAAATCATAGGTCTAAGAGAATAGTCAGGCTGCAGAGCAAACCTGAAAATTCAGAAAAGTCAGAGCTCAAATATTTTCTATTGCTTTTGACTGGTGCATTATGCCTGGCTCCCAGGCATAATGGAGCAAGCTTCAAGGAGAGGGTGACTTTCCAGCATGTGGAAGGATGAGAAGGGGGAGCCTTATCACTTAACTGGAAGGCTTAAGCAGTAACTAAACATCAGCTGAGGCAGGGATCCAGCAGAAATGACTACCTGGATCAGACCTTGTCATGCTAACATTCATGAAGGAAGAGTTCCCCTTGCCTGAGGAATGTCAACACAGGATTCAGCTGCTACCTGGTAATTAAAGAAGATTTTGATCTAGCAGTGATTTCCATACAGAGGTGATTTTCTAGCTACACTCTGCTATTAGGAGTCTATGAAAGATAACCAAGAAAATCACCTCTCTTCTGGTCAGTTAAAATTCACCGCATAGGAATCCAAGCTTCCACTGGAAAACGCATAGAGATCCCAGATCAAGAAGGCTCAAAAACCTGATAGGCACCTGATAAGGGGCAGCAGGTCTGCTATGGCCATCTCCTCCAAACAGTAACTTCTCAGGCAGGAGGTCCAGACTTTAAAGCATCATACCATACCCAAGATGGAAATCATACTAGACACTGGAGGAGACTCTGGAGCAGGTGAAAAAACTAGTACAGTTAGCATTGATCAGCAGAAGAGCTGGTAATTATTTTTATTTTCTTTTTTTCCTTCCTGGGGCTTCCCTGCTGGCCCCTCATGCCTTTGTACTGTTTTACAGGTGCTGACAAAGCTGCCTACCTCATGGGAATCAGCTCAGCTGACCTCATCAAGGGGTTGCTCCATCCTCGTGTGAAAGTGGGCAATGAATATGTGACCAAAGGTCAGAACGTGGAACAGGTGAGTGTGCCGGGACACAGTTCCCTGCTCACACTGGTATGTGACTCCTCTGCAGGCAGGCCCATTGCGTAATGTTCTCTGCACAGGGCAACTGGTGCTTCAGTTCACTCTTTTGGGTTTAGGATGAGACTCCAGAGCAGCATGAGAAGATGTATCCACAGTTACTGGCTTTTAGCAGCTGGGAAAGTTGGTGGCAGAGCTGGCAGATAACTTTGGACGTTAACCAAGACTGGAGGTTCAATGCAGTATCTTTGAAATGTGGGTTGGATCACAGCCAGAAGAGGTCCAGTTTCTGTGGATCTGCTTCAGAGACAGTCACACTCTCATGAAGAGTTCAGCTCTGGAAAATAGAAAACTCATCTAAATACTCATCTAAAACTCATCTAAACTGATCTTGTGGGAGACTCAAATGCACCAAAAATATATCTTGTCAGATTCTGGCCACATCACAGTTAGGAACCCAAACCTGGCCTGAATAGTGCAAGCCAGTCCTCAAGTAAAATTCAAGAGGACCTTAGGAGCTGGTGTCTTATCCAAAGTGAGCTGTAGGCTCCTGCCATGCACAAGACTTCTGAAAATATCACTTTAGACTGAATCTATATCCTAAGACCTTGGAGGCTAAGACCAGGCCAGGGACAGAATAACACACTTGTGAGCATGTGAAAACTAATCTTGGAGCATATACTGTAAACATGAACTCCCTGGATCCGTCTGTCTGTCCTTTGCATGCCAAGAGGAGCTCTCTTCTTCAGCCTCTAGCTCCTACAAAAGCAGGGAGAAGCATAAGTGCTCACGATCTGCTCTATGACTTGCTTTGGCAGGTTGTCTATGCTGTGGGAGCCCTGGCTAAAGCTACCTATGACCGCATGTTCAAGTGGCTGGTGACTCGGATCAACAAGACCCTAGACACCAAGCTGGCCAGACAGTTCTTCATCGGAGTACTGGACATTGCAGGCTTCGAGATCTTTGACGTGAGTTCTGCAGGCCCCCTGCAATGGGTTCGGGGAAATGTTGTAGCTAGACAGCTCAGTCCCCTAGTGTTTGACAGCTCTATCTCCTCCAAGTAACTGCTGGCCTTGATAAGACAAAGAGCTCTTGTCTGAATTAATTTGTCTGGAGCAAACAGGCAGTTCACAAGGACTGTTCTAACATTGCTGTGGGCACATCTCCAATGATTCCTGGCTACCTGCTCTGGTAGCAATCCAGCTGAGCCTAGCAGAGATCACTCTTCACACCCAGACAAAGCAGAAGGGTGAATCCCTTCACGTCTGGAGCTCCTCCTTCTGATGCAGGTTTGTTTTGTTCTTGCAGTTCAACAGCTTTGAGCAGCTATGCATCAACTTCACCAACGAGAAGCTGCAACAGTTCTTCAACCACCACATGTTTGTCCTGGAACAAGAAGAATACAAGAAGGAAGGCATCGAATGGGTCTTCATTGACTTTGGCCTGGACCTGCAGGCTTGCATCGACCTGATTGAGAAGGTAAAGCATGAGTCAGGGCACAGGAATGGTACTTCTGGTAGGCGGCTTGTTTGCAAAGACTGGAACAGTGAGAGGTGCTCTGCTACCAGAAATGAAATTAATCCCTCCCCAGTCAGTGGCAGGTGCCCAACTTTGTTTTCCCACTTACAGCTCAGAACCTCCAGCCCATTGAGTCCTCTTTGACACAAATTTTGACTTTATGAAACCATGGAAATTCTGTTCCTAGCCACCAGTGAGCCACAACACCTGGTGCAGCCTTTTCCTCCAGAGAACAGCGATCTCTGCCCCTTTTTTCTTACCCACTTGCTGCCCCTCAGTGCCTCTTACTTGAGTACTTGCTGATTCAGAGGAGCTTGTGTAAAAGATTTCCACCATTGCATGGAGGAAACTCACCTTTTTTTTTAGAAAGGAGCAAACCTGTCAGGATACTGGAGAGGATCTCCCCTTCCCAACAATTTGATGGACCTGGGCAAGCCCCCATGTCTTGCAGGCCTGGCCAGTCCCACTCTGACTGGCTGGAGGTCAGATGCAGCCTGGAATACACCAGTGACAGCTTGCCCCGTGGTCAATGTCTTGCACCATTTGCCTGAATGAGGATGAGGTCTCCCAAGTCAAGCCTTGCCTCGCCTTGCTCAGTGGCACAGAGAATCCCCCATTCTGGGATGGGATATGGCAACACTGAGCTCAGACCTCTTTATACCACCTTCTCCCTGCAGCCACTGGGAATCCTGTCCATCCTTGAAGAGGAGTGCATGTTCCCAAAAGCCTCCGACATGTCATTCAAAGCTAAGCTCTACGACAACCACATTGGGAAGTCGCCCAACTTCCAGAAGCCCCGGCCAGATAAAAAGCGGAAATACGAGGCCCACTTTGAGCTGGTGCACTACGCTGGTGTGGTACGTCCCCTGTCAGCTCTTCCACAGCATTCACACCTTCCCCCTTGCAGGGCTGTCCTTACCTTTGCCTCTCTCCTCTGGTGACAGGTGCCGTACAACATCATTGGGTGGCTGGACAAGAACAAGGACCCCCTGAATGAGACAGTGGTGTCCGTTTTCCAAAAATCCCAAAACAAGCTCCTGGCCTCCCTCTATGAGAACTACGTGAGCTCTACTTCAGGTGAGGAACAACCTCACCCCTTTTTTGACCTCGGTCTCTCCCTCCCTTTGCAGCAAAGCCTACTCACCCCCACGCCCAGCTGTTGGTGCAGCATTCCTGCACCTAGCAGCCCGGGCAAAGGGAATACCCACATTCACCCCTAAAAACCTCTCTGGCCTGGGTAGGTGGGTAGTGTGGACATGCAGTGCTGTGGCCTAGGGGCTTTAGGTGGGTGGTTAGGACCAGGCTGAGCTTGTGCGGTGCTGTAGAGCTGTCCTGGTGGCCCTGTGACTTGGGATGTGTGAAGGGGTTTCTTGTTACCAAGAGCTGAGGAGCAACACCCAGAGTTGGGTGCTGTGGGAGATGTTTTTGGTGGTCTGTGGCTTTGCTCTGCAACAGGGCACTACCATCTCTGCTTTACAGAGAGCAGGGGCTGTGGGCGTTTCAGGAGTGTTTGGGGGTGCTCCTGAGTCCTCCAAGCCAAGCAGATGTTTTGCTGATGTAATTAATCAATATTTCAACCCAACAGAGGAATCTCACAAGCCAGGGACCAAGGAGAAACGTAAAAAGGCAGCTTCTTTCCAAACAGTGTCACAGCTGCACAAGGTAAGAGCCAGCCCCTCATCCAAGGCCATGAGGGAAGCATGCTCAGAGTGTCCCAGTATCAGTCCCACTTCCCTGCCAAGACTCTGTGGTATCTTGCACATGAGCTCCTGAGGCCTGAAGGACCACCAGGGCTCCTGAAGGACCACCACTAGGCAAAAGCTCCTAACACCCTCTCGTCCCTGGGCAAGGGGCCTGTGCCTGGCAGAGTCCCAGCCCTGTCCCCATGCTGCTAGGGAAGGACACGAGCCTCCAGGCTGGGAGAGCGATGGCTCCCTTTGAGCTAGGGCTTGTGCTGCTTCTGCCCACGTGATGCTTGCGCTGCTCAGCAGCTCCTTCACCTTTGAGAGAGCGGCAGTTAAGACTTGTAGTGATGTTTAGATAATGTATTACATGAACATCACTTTAAGTCTGTGCTACTTCTCTCCTCATTCTTGTCGGCGGGAAGGACAGCCTTTGGGCAGAAGAAAATGGAGGAGGATCTTACAGGTCTCTGAGCAGGCAGCTCTCTGCTGTCCTGTCCAGGGAGGTGACCTGAGCTATTTTACAGCTCAGGATAATGCACACCCCCATTCCCATGCTCACCACAGGAGTTATTTGTCCACCCCAGAGCTTAAGGAACTGGAAAACAGCACAGAGGGGCATGTGAGCCCAAAGCTGTGTCCTGCCATGACAGCCTTGTGGTGACAGGGTGCTCAAAGAGGGCAGCGCTTGTGTCAGTCACACGTCTCCCAAGACGTGTGACTTTCTTCCTTCTGGACAAGTCACAGGCCTTGGGGAAAGGTGTCTGTGATGAGAAGTTGCCCCATGATGACATGGAGCTGTGGGAAGGCATTCCCTTCCCTGAGCTGGTCCTGGACAGGCTGAGCCTGTATGAGCAGGGGAAGGCAGCCTGGAAAGATCGAGGGTGCAGATGCCGTTCCCACAAGAAAGGACAGGGCCATGTCTTGGCTTGAGCCCTGCCTTGGAGAGGAAACGAGGCCCAGTCTGGATCGACAGGGCACTCTGTCATGGCCGAAGGGCATGGGCAGCACTGTGGACGTGCAGGGAAAACCTGATAAGATGAGGACTGCAGCCGATGTGGATGCCAGCACTAGATTTGCAGGGTGCTGAGCACAGGGCTGATGGGCACCAGCAGAGCTGTATACCAGGAATATGCTCAGTCCTGTGTTCCTGGCTCTCCCCTGCAGCAAAACTTTACCTGCAAATACTTGGGAAGCATCTGGCTCCTCTCTGGCATAGCAAAACCTGCAGGTGCCATTTGGCATGTCTGCCAGCCCAGTCCCCTCTGCCATTGCTCCCACCCTGGCAGAGGGCAGTGGTCCTGCTATGGAGCTGGGCATGTCCCATTGGCAGGATAGCGCAGAGAGCAGCCAAGCAGGGGAAAATTCCCCCTTTCTCATGACAAGTGGTAAGGGGCTCTCAGTGTCTGCTCGCTCCCTGCCGGTCAGGGGAAGGGGCTGGAGAGAAGTGTTACAGGGGAGCAGAGCTGTCACCTCACGCCTCATCCCCTGTGTCTGCCCTACAGGAGAATCTCAACAAGCTGATGACCAACCTGCGCTCCACTCAGCCCCACTTTGTCCGCTGCATCATCCCCAATGAGACGAAGACCCCAGGTATGCATGGACTGAGACAGCACCCTGGCAGTTCCCTTGGGTGACATCCACATGTGGGAGCTGGCAGGGACTCTTGCGCCCACCTTCTCCCCAACCCTGTTCTTGCAGCAGGGTGGAAGAACAGTTCTGCTCTCAGTTCTGCTGCCACTGAGACCTGGCCCCATCTCAGTGTGGAAACCCCTGTGACCCATGCCAGTCTCCTCTACTGGGGAGAATGAGTTTTGCCAGGCTCCCATTTTGGCTGTGCATTGATGGTTGGGCTGCCTTGCACTTGTGTATAACAGCAGGCACGGATGAGTCTTTCAGGCTGACTTCCACCATCCGAGGCCCAGGCTGCAGCACTGGTGCTCAGTGTAGGCCTACAGGACAGGTTAACACCCGTGTTCAAAATCACGGGCTGCTTCCAGAGTTCAGGCCCATGCTGCAGCTCCATTTCCCCTGTCATCTTGGGCTGAGTGTCTGCTCCGTCTTTGTTCTCACCCATAGGAGCCATGGATGCCTTCCTGGTGTTGCACCAGCTGCGATGTAACGGTGTCCTTGAAGGTATCCGCATCTGCCGTAAGGGATTCCCCAACAGGATCCTCTACGCAGACTTCAAGCAGCGGTAACTCCCTCTTCTTCCTTGCCCAGCAACCCACACACGTTCTGAGGGGAGACAGACTTGCCCTGGCTCTGACCTGCTCCCCAGCTTGTGCAGGGCTGGTCTGAACCACCACAATACGCCCAGTGCATGTACAATTTGGGATAGCTCTGCTGCTGGCTTTGTGGTGCCAGGCATGGATAGTTTGGTGCCAGACGTGATGAGACAGCAGGGCTGCTGATGTTTGAGATGCTGAATGCAGGGCTGGTGCAGGTGGATGGTGGCAAGCCTCAGGTCCTCCAATCCTGGCTCGGATTTCTCTCTGCCCTTGGGATCCTTACCACTCTAGCTGGGCCCATCCCCCCTGCTCAGCCTGGGCCTGACCAGGCATGGTGACGCCAGTGGTCTTCTCCTGCGCAGGCTTCCTTGTGTTCAGGGACTAAGATCTGGCAGGGTTCCCTGGTGTCTGCTCTGCAGAAGAGCCCATGCTGCACCCTGGAGCTCCTGGTTCATACATGGCTCCAGGCTGTGCTGCAGTGACATGCTTCCAGGGGGAACTGGCGTGACTGGGGTACAGGGATGATGTTGGAGCCATCAAGTCTGCACTGGGGTTCTCTTGCATGTCCCGCCTCTGCTTTGTCCCTGCAGCTACCGTATCCTGAATCCAGCAGCCATTCCAGATGACAAGTTTGTGGACAGCAGAAAGGCCACAGAGAAGCTGCTGAGCTCCCTGGAACTGGACCGCTCGCAGTACAAGTTTGGTCATACCAAGGTGAGACCAGGCAGCTGGTCCTTGGGAGGGAGGCACTGCCCCTCCTGTATCTCTGCAATCCCAGTTTGCTTTCTGTGCCCAGCTTGCTCTCTGCCTGGCCACAGCCCTGCTGAAGCCTTGCGCTCTGCAGGTTGTGTGTGGCCCTTGAAGGGATTGAGGAGGGCAGAGGAAGATGCAGGCTGGGAAGAAGCAGAAGGTCACTGCTGCCTGACCTCCTACCACCCAGCACAGCAGCTAGTCCCTGCTGGGGAATGTGATGTGCTCAGGACAGGGATATCTGGTGCCCAGCTGTGCCTGTGCCTTGTGTGGGTGCACCTCCAACCAGTGCAGAGCATGGGTGTGTGCCTGTGCAGGGAGGGCACCTAAACCTGGTGTGTAGCCCTCACTGCTCTGCGTATCCCTGCTTTGGGCCACATGTAGCCCAGGTCTGCCTGACAGGTTATGTAACCCCTGAGCCCTCTGTCCTCTCTGCTGTTGACTCTGTTCTCACCCTCTTGCCTGCAGGTGTTTTTCAAGGCTGGTTTGCTGGGCTTTCTGGAAGAGATGCGAGATGAGCGTCTGGCCAAGATCCTCACCATGCTGCAGGCCAGAATCCGTGGGCACCTCATGCGCATTGAGTATCAGAAGATCATCAGGAGAAGGTAGAGTTGTGGGGGGGAAGAGGCAGAACTTTGTGTGTCTCCTTGTTCCTTCTGCACATCTCAGTGGGTTTGACCTGTGGGGCTTGCCTGTGGCTGGCAGTGGTTGAGTATGGCCCTGTCCTGAAGGGACGGAGGCAGACCTGTAAGAGGTCTGGCATGGGCCTGGTAGGGAGGGTCAGCATATCTTGGGGGCGGGGGGGAAGCCTTTGGTTTCCACTGGAAGATTCAGAGGGATGCAGAGTGAAGAGACCTGAAAGCCAGGCCACACCACCCATCCCACTAGGGCCATTACAGTGTGCAGACAATGTGCCATTCATTCAACATACTGCTATTTGTTCAGCTGATGGAGAATAGAGCCATGGCCAGGCCTGCAAAAGCCAGGTCTCTGTTGCAGTGATGATGGGATGTGGGGAATCTACACTCATGATGATACTGTGCTTGTATCCCTCCAGGGAAGCCCTCTATACCATACAGTGGAACATCCGGGCCTTCAATGCTGTCAAGAACTGGTCCTGGATGAAGCTGTTCTTCAAGATCAAGCCTTTACTCAAGTCTGCTCAGACTGAGAAGGAAATGGCCAACCTGAAGGAGGAGTTCCAGAAGCTGAAGGAGGCTCTGGAGAAGTCCGAGGCTAAGAGGAAGGAGCTGGAAGAGAAGCAGGTCTCCATGATCCAGGAGAAGAACGACCTGGCTCTCCAGCTGCAGGCAGTGAGTGCCTCACCCTCTCTCTGCAAGTGTAAAGATAGTGCAGGGTCCATGCATAGAAGAAGGAGCAGAGCATGCTAGACCCCTCCTTCAGCCTCTTGCAGTTCTGAGACTCCCTCATTGTCACAATCTGTTTGAAATCCAATGTTAGACTTGGTGCAAACCTGAAGCAACATCACAGACTTGCCATCTTTGAGCTGCTGTGGGGATTCATGCTCCCCTGGCTCTGGAAAGGGTGATCTCCTCACAAGGGGGTGGGAGGATGGCAATATTTGCTCGCCAAACTGTGGCTAATCTGTGCCGTTTCTGTGCCAGGAAGCGTCAGTCCAGTGTTTCCTTCCTCTGGAAAGATTTAGTTGCTGTTAGCTCTTTGGCCCTGGTTAGTGTTAGCGGTTGTCCCATGGACCTTGAAAACGGGCAGTGACTGGAGCTGTCTTTTTTTGTACACCTGAACACCTCGGGCTTGCTCTGCCCCTTCCACAAGAAGAGCTTCAGCTCTGGGCCAGGATAGCATGGCTGAGAGCCTGCTGGTATGCTCCTGGGGCAGTGGATGAGCACTGGCTCTCCTGTGCCTGTCCCAGGAGCAAGACAACCTGGCAGATGCAGAGGAACGCTGCGACCTGCTGATCAAGTCCAAGATCCAGCTGGAGGCCAAGGTGAAGGAGCTGACAGAGCGTCTGGAGGATGAGGAGGAGATGAACTCAGACCTCACCGCCAAGAGACGCAAGCTGGAGGATGAGTGTGCAGAGCTGAAGAAGGACATCGATGACCTAGAGATCACGCTGGCCAAGGTGGAGAAGGAGAAGCATGCCACGGAGAACAAGGTAACTAACCCTCCCTGCAGAGTACAGCCTCATTGCCCTGCGGCCTCAGTGCTTGTGGGGGCACTGAAGAGAAACGTCAGGGACGAGGCTGCTGGTGTGTGGGAGCTGGGGCAGGGCAGAGTGCAAAGAGGTGTGGGAGAGGGCAAAACCCTCTGGTGTCCTGCCTCATTGCACAGGAGTGGTATGGGCAAACGGTTCTGTGCAATGGCAAGTGATTTGGGGCATTGACAAATCACCTGGTGGAACCAGCCTGGCCAAGGGGAGAGGGGCTGGCTGCTGCTCTGGTGCCAAGCTGCTGTTGATCATGGACTCCTGCCTTTCATGGGTCAGGCTGCTGTATTAGCTTTGCATCCCCTCTCTCTGAGAAGATGTGCTCAATTTTTGACCTCACTGATCTAGGTTAAAAACCTGATTGAAGAGATGGCTGCTCTGGATGAGATCATTGCCAAGCTGACAAAAGAGAAGAAAGCACTGCAAGAGGCCCATCAGCAGGCCCTGGATGACCTGCAGGCTGAGGAAGACAAGGTCAACACGCTGACCAAAGCCAAGGTCAAACTGGAGCAGCAAGTGGATGATGTGAGTCATAGGCCAGTGACAGTGAAGTGAGAGAGGTTTGAGTCACACCTGCAGGAGAGCCCAAAGGCTGTCCCTGAGTGGGATCTGGAGGGTGGGATCGTTACCAGATCCCCATTTAATATGGCCAGTTGATGAATAACCCCATTGACAAACTGCCCCTGAACCAAGAGGTGGTCCAGAGTACCCCATGGAGAGCAGTCCTGGGCTGAGGAAATGGGACTGGAGACCAACTAGGAAACAGCTCTGGATCTTGGGGCTGGGTGAAGTTCCCACAGCAATGTACATGGGGAAGGTTGGGGCTACAGAGGGTCCTTTCCCTCCCTATCCTGTCTCCCTTCATTCTCCAGCTGGAAAGCTCTCTTGAACAAGAAAAGAAAGTCCGCATGGACCTTGAAAGAGCAAAGAGGAAGCTTGAAGGAGACCTAAAGTTGACACAAGAGTCTGTAATGGATCTGGAGAACGACAAACAACAGCTGGAGGAGAAACTCAAAAAGTGAGTGTGTGATATGTGCCTGGGCTGTGTGCTTACCCTGCCAGGCCAGTGCCCACCTCTAAATCAAGTGGACGTGTGGCCTCTGCAGGGGCTGCTGGGATGTGGCTTTGAGCACTGCTGGTACGTTCAGTCCAGGCAAAATGAGGGCTTAGTTTTCCTGGGCACTATGCAGAGATGCTGAAGAGCTTGTCAGCTGCACAGACTAATAGATCAGGGCGCTATAGATCTTCTTCTGTACGTGGGGTTGGAGAGGAGAGACTTGCCTGGCAGGATCCTAATGCAGAGCTGGGACCTCAGCTACAAGTACAGACTTCATCACCCATGTCCCATTCTCACTGGGGAACTGGAGAACAACACCTAGGGACCTCATAGGGAAAACCCCAGAGCCAGGCTGTCTGCCAGTTTGGCCACTCCAACCCTCCCTCAGAGCAGTCCATGCGCTGCTTCTTACCCCTGCAGTCCCTCTCCTGTGTGGGTTTGTTTGTCCTCTGGACCTGGGTGTTACAGTGCAGGGAACAATCTTCCTCTGGCTTCAGAAGCCAGAGGGACTTGGCAGGACAGTGTTTGTCTGACCAGAGGCTCTGCCTTCTTTCTGTATAGGAAAGACTTTGAAATGAGTCAACTGAACTCAAGGATTGAAGATGGGCAAGTGACTGAGGCCCAGCTGCAGAAGAAGATCAAGGAGCTCCAGGTATGGTGGAACTGTTCTCACAGCCTGGGAGTACTAAATTTCCATCAGATGTAATGTGCTGGGGAATCTGCATGGGCCAGTCCCTCTCTGAGCACAGGGGCATCTCCTTGGCAGAAGAGTGATGAAAAAAGCTGGCATTAGCAGAAGCAAAGCCCTCTGCCAAAATGTGGTAGACTGAAAATTAAAGAATGAACTATTGAGGTGAACACTAGCACCAGCAAGAGGAACAGCTTCTAGGATGTAGTTCTCTGTCCAGACTAAAACCTTAAATCCAGTGCCCAAACTCTGCAGATCCAAATCTAGTATGTTGGGCTTCTTCCTATTAGAGACCAGCCCCCAGATTCAGGCTGTTTGCATGGAGGTTCCCGCTGAAAAGTAGCTAGTATCAGCCTGGGTCCTGATGGCAGGCTACAGAGGAGAGCAGAAGCTCTGCAAAACATGCTACCAAGGAGCACCAGGCATGCCTGCCTCCAAGAATCCCAAAACGGCCCAAGTATTTGCTCCAGACTGGTGGCTTATTGCTCCCCAGCATCAGAGGAGACACCTTGCCCCGTTGTGGAGAGCAAACATGCTGGAGCTTCACCCAGTGCTTGGAGCATCTGCCTTATTCTGTCTCTGCTAGGCCCGCATTGAGGAGCTGGAGGAGGAGCTGGAGGCTGAGCGTGCTGCCAGAGCCAAGGTGGAGAAGCAGCGGGCAGAAGTGTCACGGGAGCTGGAGGAGCTGAGTGAGCGGCTGGAGGAGGCTGGTGGGGCAACAGCCACGCAGTTGGAGATGAACAAGAAGCGGGAAGCAGAATTCCTGAAGCTGCGTCGGGACCTGGAGGAGGCAACCCTGCAGCATGAGTCCACGGCTGCTGCCCTGCGGAAGAAGCACGCAGACAGTGTGGCGGAGCTGAGCGAGCAGATCGACAACCTGCAGCGCGTCAAGCAGAAACTGGAGAAGGAGAAGAGTGAGATGAAGATGGAGGTGGATGACCTGTCATCCAATATTGAATACCTCACCAAGAACAAGGTGGGCACTGGTTCTGTATGGGGCAGGTTCATCTCTTCTGTGAACAGCAGTGCAGCTGGTTGCAGTGTGTTCAGCACAGCCGTGTCCATGGGATGTTGTCCTAGGTAGCTGTTTGCCATGGCCAAGTCCCTCTTTTTCACTAGGTATAGCTTGTCCCTATGTCACTACGGTAGTGCTTGCAGGATGCTTTGCTTGTCCTAGTCAAGTCTGGAGGATCTGGGAAGACATTTCCTGGGAGTCTGACTGCAAAGAGCCACTGTTTGCTTAGCAGAGACACGAGAGCTCTGGCAGGCTCCTGCTCTCTGCCTTGTGTGCCCATGGGATCAGCTGGGCAGGGCAGTGAGGTCCCAGGGTGATGCAGTCACTGAGCCCCTCCTGGGAGAACGGTGCTCTCGGGCCAGAGCTGGGTCTCACACAGGCTTTGCTTGGTGCACGCAGGCCAATGCCGAGAAGCTGTGCCGCACCTATGAGGACCAGCTGAGCGAGGCCAAGTCCAAAGTGGACGAGCTGCAGCGACAACTGACCGACGTGAGCACGCAGCGGGGCAGGCTGCAGACTGAGAACGGTAGGTGGGGGCGGCAGCCAGGGGACACGTGGCAGCCCTGGGGCTGGTCTTGCACTGGGGCATCTGAGCAGGGGAGCTGTCGTTCAGCCGGGCAGACTGTCCTCCTTCTCACATGGACAAAAAAAAAATAGTAGGAGATCCATCTGGAGTGGAGGGGAGTGGGATGTCCGTGTTGTGCCACCACTCAAGCCTTGCAGAGGTGCCATATAGCTTGGCAAGGAAGAGGACCTCTGTGGTGATGCTAGTTGTGCTGGGGGATGCGCTGCGATCTCAGGCATGAGAAGGAGGGGGTTCCTAGCTGGCGTACTTTGCCTTTAGCTGCTTGCACCTCTGCCCATGGGCCCCAGCTTGCCTTGGCGGGGATACAGTTGGGACTGCTGGAGGTCTTCATGCAGCTGAAGGCCACAGGCTCTGGGGGAGTGTGAGCTAATGCAGACTGCAGCCCTTCAGCCCCAAAGTAGCTGTTTTGGCTCTGTTTGAACCCAGGGGAGCTTAGTCGGCTCCTGGAGGAGAAGGAGTCCTTCATCAACCAACTGAGCCGTGGCAAGACCTCATTCACACAGAACATTGAGGAACTCAAGAGGCAGCTGGAGGAAGAGACCAAGGTGAGGCTTCTAGGGCATGGCTGATCTCTGAGTGACACAGATCTCAGGGAATGGGATGTGTGTCCCACTGTGGCAGTGGCCCAGATTCTTGGACTGGGGAGGTGGGACATACCTTGCATACAGGAGCCCCAAGGGCAGCTCTTTCCCACTGCCCCCAATCCCAGTGCCATGGCCGGTGTCCTGGAGCCTGGGGCCAGCTGCTCCTCTCATAAGCTCTCCCTTCCTCAGAGCAAGAATGCCCTGGCCCATGCCCTGCAAGCCTCCCGGCACGACTGTGACCTGCTGCGGGAGCAGTACGAGGAGGAGGTGGAGGCCAAGAGTGAGCTCCAGAGGAACTTGTCCAAGGCCAATGCGGAAGTGGCCCAGTGGAGAACCAAGTATGAGACGGATGCCATCCAGAGGACAGAGGAGCTGGAGGAAGCCAAGTAAGTCTCATGGCAGAAGTTGGTTCCATGCAGGTGGCAAGTTTCCGTTCAACGATGGGGCTTTCCCAGACTCCAGGGTGAGACTGCACCCCTCTGCCCGGACTTGAGGCTGTTTGGGCAGGCTGAGGCCTCCCTTCCTCAGAGCAGTGGGGTGGGATGACACTTGGGCTGGGAGCACTCACCCCTTGCTGCCATTGGCAGGAAGAAGCTGGCCATCCGGCTGCAGGAGGCGGAGGAGGCAGTGGAGGCTGCCCATGCCAAGTGCTCCTCGCTGGAAAAGACCAAGCATCGGCTGCAGACTGAGATCGAGGACCTCTCGGTGGACCTGGAGCGCGCCAACTCGGCCTGCGCTGCCCTGGACAAGAAGCAGCGCAACTTTGACAGGATCCTGGCCGAGTGGAAGCAGAAGTATGAGGAGACCCAGGCGGAGCTGGAGGCATCACAGAAGGAGTCACGCAGCCTCAGCACAGAGCTGTTCAAGCTCAAGAATGCCTACGAGGAGTCCCTGGACAACCTGGAGACCCTCAAGAGGGAGAACAAGAACCTGCAGGGTAGGACTGGGCTCAAGCTCTCCCCTTGGACTCTCTGCCCAGACTCCTGCTCTCACGGGCAGCCTCTGGCTCCCCTGTCCTCAGCCATGTGGTGGGACGGGGGTGCCTTGTAGGCAGGGAGCAGACCTTGCTGCTCAGCCAAGCCTGGCCCATCCCTTGGAGGGATGCAGCAGCCCAGCCAGGAAGCCAGCATGTGTCCTGCCCTCTTGCTGGGGGCACTCTGGGCAGACAGGCAGTGTCGCTTGCCTCTTGTTTCCAAATGGTGCATGTTTTGCTGCCGAGAGTGCCATGGCTGTGGCATGGGACTGGCTTGGGGGTGTTGCTCTTGGACAAGCAGGTCTCCATGGGTCCTTAATGCCTCTCCCATGCCCTCTCCTTCACCCAGACTGCAGAAATGTCCCCAAGCACAACCTCAGCTGCTCTCCAAGGGGCTGGGGGGACATCAGCCGAGCCTGGGCAGGGGGATGGGGAAGTCACCTGTGTGGGGCTGGCCCCACAGACTTGTTCCTGACCAAATGCCCTTCTGTCCCTGCCAGAGGAAATTGCTGATCTGACTGACCAGATCAGTCTGAGTGGCAAAACCATCCATGAGCTGGAGAAGCTGAAGAAATCCCTGGAGAGTGAGAAGAGTGACATCCAGGCAGCTCTGGAGGAGGCTGAGGTGGGTTCTTGTTTCCCACTGATGCTTGCATGTGCCCGCTGCCCTCAAGAGCCACTGGCCCACCCTGCAGCTCTGGTTGGGTGGTGCTGGAGCACCACCCACACCCACACCGTGCTGGCAGGGTGACAGTCCTGAGCTGGGCTGCAGCCCCTGGGTACCCCGCTCATGGGGGTTGTACAACCACAGCAAGGCACTGGGGTGGCTCCACCTGCCCTGCTCCCCATAGCTCGGGGCTGGGGGGCAAGGCCAGGCTGGGGTGGGTGGCTGGGGAGATCCTCCCCAGAGGCCACCTTCCCACAGCTGCCGCTGTCTCTAGGGGGCCCTGGAGCATGAGGAGAGCAAGACTCTGCGCATCCAGCTGGAGCTGAACCAGATCAAGGCTGATGTGGACAGGAAGCTGGCGGAGAAGGATGAAGAGTTTGAGAACCTGAGGTGTGTGCTGAGAGGGACCAGGCTGGGCCATCGCTGTGGGGGCAGAGCTGGCACCATTGCCCTGGTAGGGCTGCCCCAGACTGGGTGTCCCTGGGCAGACGGGGCTGATGCATCATCTCTCCCGCAGGCGCAACCACCAGCGTGCCATGGACTCCATGCAGGCCACGCTAGATGCAGAGGCCCGGGCCAAGAATGAGGCCGTCCGGCTGCGGAAGAAGATGGAGGGAGACCTGAATGAGATGGAGATCCAGCTGAGCCACGCCAACCGCCAGGCTGCCGAGTTCCAGAAACTGGGCCGCCAGCTCCAGGCCCAGATCAAGGTTGGGCGGCCGCGGGTGGGACAGATTCGGTGCTGTCCCTGCTGCCAGCCCCGGCTCCCTCCTGTCCCCGCTGACCCCGTGCTGCCCGGCAGGACCTGCAAATCGAGTTGGATGACACTCAACGCCACAACGATGACCTGAAGGAGCAGGCAGCCGCCCTGGAGCGACGCAACAACCTGCTGCTGGCAGAGGTGGAGGAGCTGCGGGCAGCGCTGGAGCAGGCAGAGAGGACCAGGAAGCTGGCGGAGCAGGAGCTGCTGGAGGCCACCGAGAGGGTCAACCTGCTCCACTCCCAGGTGAGGGAGCGCCAAGTCCCGCGTCTCTGCTGGCACTGGAGAGCCAGGAGCCTGTCTGGCAGCGGGGCCGCCGGCTGGTCCCTGTGACACTGAACCTGCTCTGTTCACAGAACACAGGCCTGATCAACCAAAAGAAGAAGCTGGAGACAGACATCTCACAGCTGAGCAGCGAGGTGGAGGATGCAGTGCAGGAGTGCCGCAATGCTGAGGAGAAGGCAAAGAAGGCTATCACAGACGTAAGAGCATGGTGGGGACTGTGCTGTATGGTTCGGCAAGGGTGCGCAGCACCCTGTGGGGCTGGTGGGTGGGAGGAGAGGGGAGGGCCTCAGAACTTCTCCATTGAGCCCATGTGTCTGGCAGGGCTGCCTGGCCTTGTGGTGATGCCTCTGTGCTCTTGGCCTTGCAGGCTGCCATGATGGCAGAGGAGCTGAAGAAGGAGCAGGACACGAGCGCGCACCTGGAGCGGATGAAGAAGAACATGGAGCAGACCATCAAGGACCTGCAGATGCGCCTGGACGAAGCGGAGCAGATTGCTCTGAAGGGGGGCAAGAAGCAGATCCAGAAGCTGGAGGCCAGGGTGAGAAGGCAGGGGCAGGGGCAGACCCCTGGCTGCATCACCCAGGACGTGGCTCGTGGTGCTGCCCCAGCGCCTGTGGCACCAGGCTCTGCAGGGCACCAGCACTGCCCCATCCCTCTGGGGCCAGGCTGTGCCACAGGGGGACCATGGGCAGTGAGGGACAGTCCCCAAGGACCTGCAAGCCTGGGACCAGCTCCCAGTCTTTGCTTGGGGCGGCTTAGCCTCTGCTGTGGCTTCTCTGAGCTGTGAAAGTGGCTTGGCCTCAGCTGGGGCTGGGGCTGGTGCCATGGAGCAGAGTGCTGAGCTGGCCTCTACCCACCTGCAGGTGCGGGAGCTGGAGGGAGAGCTGGATACAGAGCAGAAGAAGATGGCTGAAGCCCAGAAGGGCATTCGCAAGTATGAGCGGAGGATCAAGGAGCTGAGCTACCAGGTACGGCAGCACCGGTCACAGCTCCAGCCCAGCAGGACTTGGCCCAGCTCTCCCTGTGCTCAGCCTCTTGCGTTACCCAGTAATGCCCCCGCCCAAGCCCAGCCCAGCCCGGGCTTGTTCTGGGCTCTGTGCAGGGACTGACAAGGGCAGGACAGGCTTCTCCCTGTCACAACATCCACCCCCTGCTCTGTGTCCTTCTGCCCGTTTGCCAGCACCTCCTGAGCTGGGTGCTGGGACACAAAGGGGGGGGACCAGGGGACAGACCCTGTGACATGGGACTGGGGGCTGTGTTGGTGCTCTCTGTGTGTGAGAAGGGCCCTGGCACCACTGGGACTCTTGGATAAAGGTATGGGGCCAGCCGGACCCTGAGTGGGGGGCGTCTTCTGGGGCCCTGCTAACGGAGCCGGGGTACTTGCAGGCTGAGGAAGACCGGAAGAACCTGACACGGATGCAGGACCTGATCGACAAGCTGCAGAGCAAGGTCAAGAGCTACAAGCGCCAGTTTGAGGAGGCGGTAAGTGCCCGTCCCCAGCACTGCTCTCCTGGGGCAGAGGACAGTGCTGCCCTTCCCCGGGGCTGCCTGGGACGGCTGCAAGAGGTCATGTTGGTCAATGTGGGGAGCTCGCGGCCTGGTGTGCCGGCTGTGCCCCGTGCACCCACCTCTCCCCTCACCCCATCCAGGAGCAGCAGGCCAACTCCAACCTGGTGAAGTACCGCAAGGTGCAGCATGAGCTGGACGATGCGGAGGAGCGTGCTGACATTGCCGAGACGCAGGTCAACAAGCTGCGCGCCCGCACCAGGGAGGTCATCACCTCCAAGGTAAGCCCACCCAGCCATGGGGAGCCAGAGGAGCGGCTACGCAGCCCACGGCCGCGTGCTGCCCAGCGCTGCCGTGGCACAGCTGTCCTCACCTGCGCTGCTGCCAGGACCTGAAGGGTGGCCGAGTGCCCCCTGCCTCCAGGCCCAGGCTCTCACCAAAGCCCTTTTGGTTTTTTTGCCAGCACGAGTAGTAGGAGTCCGGCTGCCTGCCCCGTCCCCAGCTGCCTGCTGTAGGTTGAAGGCAAACGGCTGCAACAGTCGCTGCCAGCTTTGCACCGCGTGAATAAACGTAGATCTGCCAGGACTTGCCCCGTTGTGTCTGTCACGGGGTAATGTGGGCCTTGGGCTCTGCCGCTGGAGATGCGGGGGCCAAGCTGGGGTCTTCGGGGACATCTTTCACAGCCAGGCAGGGGCAGGCGAGAGGCACAGGCCTCCCCTCTCCCTGCTCTATTGCCCTGGCTTGCTCCACACTTCAGGTGGGTTTTGGGAAAAGAGCGCTTTCCTCATCCCTTCCCACCAAAACACTTCAGCCTCCTCTCAGCTGCAGGGGACCAGAGCCGAGGGGTGAGGGTGGAGGGCAGACCAGACCTCACTGAAACCATTACTGCTGGGGAGGACAGAAAAATCCTAACTACAGTCTGCAGGGCAGAGGGAGGGGTGTTACGGCTTTGGCAAAGGCACTGCAAAGAAAGACACCACTCATTTCTTTAAAATAGATTTCTTTAATAGTTTCCATTTAATACGTTTATTTGCAGTTAGTAAATTGGCATTAATCTGGGCAGCACGAACCTCAGTGATCCCTGGGGATAGTGCAGACTTCCAGAAGTATTTGTTAGTGACAGGGGTCCCACCTCCACCCCCCGTCCCAACACGCAGCCTGCTGCAACCTCCGCTGAAGCCAGCGAGCTCTCCCCGGCACCACGCAGGACGCTTCTTCCCCCTGCTCTCCATAAATAAGACAAAACAAGGATGAAGGAGAGAGCTGTCCTGTCTGGTCCCTCTCAAAATGAGATTCTTGAGGCACCTGGCAGGGACAGATGAGCCCACAGGAACGTGGCCCCTGGTTAAAATTTGCTTGTGACCCTCCCTGCACGCTCATCCCCCTGCCCGCTGCAGGCAGGGCCTTTCCCCTGGAGACCAGCGCGCTCCTTTGTTGGAGGAGCTGCTGTGGGTTTCTGTCCTGCGCCCTTCTCTGCAGACAGCCAACTCGGCCTCCTGCGTCAGCCCGAAGGCGAAAGCGAAGCCAAGCTGCCTCTAGCAAGCAAGGACCCAAAAGTTCCTCTGCTCCCACGCTGGGGAGGAGGGATCCACGAGCCAGAAGGCAGGCTGGCGTGATTTCAGCTCAGCCTCAGGCAGGCCGACCGCCAAGGACAGAGGCAGCTTGGCCCCTACCTGTACGTTACATAAATACAGAGATGTAAATGAGACTCTGCAGGTTTATAGCAGCAATCGTTGGATGCACCAATTAACTAGACTATGGAAAAGGCATCCCTTAACTTAAAAGCCTTTTAATTTGAAGCATTTATTTTAAGTGTACATCTATTACAGTTAAGAAGAAGCAAAGATACACCAAAAACACAAATACCCAAGAACAAAAAAGCACAGATGAGAAAGAAATTAGCTCAGGGGAGGGAGGGGGCAGGGTGGGGGTGACCTGATGAAGAACAGAGAGTTGCAGCTGCCATAGCGAGGAGCTCCCCAACACAAGGGGTGCGACCAGGGTCACCTCACTGGAGCAGGGCAGAGTCTGCCCAGGAGATTCAGCCCCCCAGGGAGGGACACAAGGATCCCCAGGAGCTCCTGCAAGGCTCCAGGTTTATGCACAAGCTCAGCAGCTCTGACCACCCTGCAAGTGAAGTACTGACTGCAAGTCCATAGCAGGACACCGAAGTGTGAGATAAGCCAGAGGAGAAGGGTGACTTTTAGAGAGCAAGTCCTGCACCTGGGGCTGTAAGCCTCATCCACTCATCCCGGCCCCAGCACAGGGATCCTCAGAGCAGGTTTCATTCTGCTGGCAAAGATTAGAGACAAAATGCTACAGCTCTGGGATATCCCTGCCACCGGTCCCTTTCCAGAGCCTGGACCGAGCTGAAGTCAAGTCATCTCATCAAATAAGTTAAGAAAATTTTAAAAAAATTCAGATGCATGTTTCAAAGAAAACTGGTTGCTTTTAGCTGGAGCTGCAAGATGCATATTTTTTTGACTTAAATGCAGTGGCTCAGGACTTAAGACTGTATTTCATTCCTGGGAATCTGACTGTCTTGGAGCAACACAATTAACGCTGGTGAGCGGGCAGGGCATGTGCAGGTTTGGCAATCAGGACTGCCAAAACCCGATTCCCCCTTTCCCAACATATCCTACAAAGTTCCTTTCAACCAGGTGTGTTTATTCCCAGCATTTAACACATTCTGATTAAAACAGATCCAGGAAAAAACTGACATCTCTGGTAAATATTGCACTTCAAGATTAATGTGTGTGTTGATATTAAGGACTGACAGCAGAGACTGACATAAGACTGCCAGGCATAGCAGGTTAGCATCAAGAGCAACGGTCCTGAAAGGGATTTTAAAACCAGATTAGTTACCCAAGAAGGGACAAGCCGCAAGTTTAAAAAATTAGTACATTTTAATGCTAGTGCTCCGTGAAAAAGCCAACCCCTGTTGCAATTCCACCACTGCTGAAATGTCTCTGTTCTCCGCAGCACTGTAAAACGCCTTCAGATGGGAAGGATCTGCAGGAAAGACAGCAGGAGCAGAGGTTCTCTCCTAACGCACAAACAGACAGATTTAGTACCAAATGATCCAAAAGTAGATGGTAAAGAGGTGACTGGAGCTAGGGCTCTCAGGAATTAAAAGCACACACGCGCACGCACACACACTCACACTCTAACCAACCCTAAACCCCTGATTCCAAACCCCAACGTAAGAGTTACACCTGAAGGGAGTCCTCGTGGCGGCTCCGCACGTGGCTGGTGTGTCGGGGTCCCAGTCAGACTGGCTCCTTGGACCTCACATTTGGAGGGCAATTTCTGTGCTTTTTGACTTGCTAATTCTGGTAGCCGTGAAAGAGAGCCACAACTAAATTGGCACATACAGAGTATCCTCATCTGTCAGCAAAAAAATCTCTGACCAGCCACGCTGGACTGGGAGAGAGAAAAAATAAAAATAAAGAGGCTGGTTTTTGCAGGTGATTATTTTTATCCCAGAACAACTGGAAGATACATCCCTGAATGTGTTGCCCAGAGAGCTTTCAAAGTCTCCTCCGTTAGAGATCAGAGATGGGGACCGGGAGGGGGCTGGGGTTTTGACAATGCAGTAACGCTCCACGGTTCCAAGCCGCACACGCACACACACACTACACAGCGTATCCCTGAAAATCCACGGGCTGCGAGGTACTCTCCAAGCGCTGTCCATCAGAAGCCAGAGTGAAGAATTACTCCTCAGAAAAGTCTCTGTCAATGTCCATATATGCCTCATCGATGTAGCTAACTATGGCACAGGGGGATGTCCGGTCTGGACTGAGCAGTATAGATACAGTCTCTTTCCAGTAGGTAAAACTAATACATGAGCTCTGTGGGAAGAGACGAAGAGGCTGGTTAGCGTGGTCCGCAGGCACCAACATGCAGCAGAAGACACATCCCAAAGGCATTCAGCAGAGAGAACTGAAAATCGCTTCCTATTCAGCCTGACCTCCCCAGCCACAGTTTCACACCTCTGATTCACCATTCAGCCCACCCTCCCTGGTGCATGGAGCAGAAGGGGCGGATGCTGAACCAACCACGCCTTCCACAACCAGCCTCCCACCACCCAGCTACAGGCAGGGACTCCCAGCAACCTGTGGCAACTACAGCTCCGCTAAGAGCAGCGCAGGGTGACCACCACCCCAGCAAGCCTGCGTGTGCCGGCAGGCAGGGCTGCCCGTGAGCAGTACACACACAAGCCTAAACTTCTCCTTTGCTGCCCAGTCCAAACACAAACTGGGACACCGCGGTGCTGCACATCAAGCCAATGCTGGCAGTAGCTCGCACTCCTAGGGGAGACACAAAGACAATACACCCTCCCTGCCCGCATGCCTCCTGCATCAATTCTCTTAAGGCCAAAAGGCCGCTCTGGCAGCCCTACACCACATCATGTATTACCCAAAGCCTTTACACGCTGGAGAACTATTTCCACCCCACCAGTGGCCCAAGACACAACGAGTACCGCAGCATGCACGCACAGCACAACGCGACCCTGAAACGCAGCGATGGCAGAGAGCTTTGGTCTCGGCAGCATCTCCCCTCCGCAGCCCAGCGCACCATGGACGTGTCAAACCACGGCATGAACACTGCCACACAGTGCCTGGGTGCTGCAGGTCCCAAGTCACCCCGCTGCTCCCCACGTCTAAAAGGCTCAGCCCAGCGCTGAGCCAAGCACACTGCGCCAAAGAAGGCTGAGAGAAAAGTCTTACAAGCCTGCACCATTCACTGCAGCTTCTCCTCCCTACGTGGCCTCCCTCCATTGCACTCCTCCTTTCTGGGGAATTGAAGCTCCTTATTTTAACTACTTCCAAGCCCTAACACTGCCCCTCTTCAGGTACCTCGTCTATCGGAGACTGCCTGCACTGCGCTCACGTCACAGCCATGGGGCTGTGCGCTGCAGTGTACATGCACGCCAGAGAAGAAGGGCTTTTCCATGAACACGTTCAAAATCTGTTAAAGCTGCCACCCAAGCACTGAAAAGTCAAGGAAGAAACCAGTGCAACCTCACTTTAGCCTTCTAGGGCATATACAAGGAAGTCACCTTCTCATCACAGGCCATTTCTTCCTCTTCTCAGTGCCCAAGACAGACCAGCTCTGGAGTGGAAACCTGCAGGCTGCTTTCCACAGGGCAGCTGCTTTGTCTTCTAGCATCTACACCAGATACTTTTCCTGCACTGTTTGCCACACCAGGAAGAGAGGGGACAGTCTGGTTAAGGTGCTAACTAGTCTGGGAGCTGGATTCTGTCCTGCCTCCACACCCCTGGCCATCTCGCCAGCCCTGCCTCTCAAACCCGCGCAGCATTGGCAAGTCTCACTTCTGTGTGCCAGAGCCAAGACCTAAGGTCTTGTTTGCAGGGAAACCCAGCGCCTACCTTGTGGTAGTCTGACTGCTTGCAGAAGGGACCTGACTGGGTAAGACAGTGTGAAAAGCACTACAGAAAGTTACACTGGGGGGCAGAACTTGCTCCCTTCTTTCCCTTCACAACCTCTCACTTCCCATTTTTGCTTGGTGACTAGTAGACAGATATTGCTATGATTGATTCTTGCTATGGTAAGAGGTTCACATACATTTTCTAAGCAGGTGCTGTCTTTATCCTTGTTGAGGTAATGCTGTTGCCAGAATCGCAGGAGACTGTGGAAGTTGTTCAGGATGAAGCCTGGGTATTTTTCTGTATATTCCATCTGTTGCAAAGTGCGCAGATAAAAAGGTAGCTTTTCTTTTCTTCGGGCCAGCATTAGGATAACTAAACTTGTGTTCAAACAACTGACATTTTCCTAAAAGTAAAAATGACACAGCAGGTCAAACAACAAAAAAATAGAGACATCAGTTGCACGCATGTCCTTACAAAATGGTAAGCATGCAGAGGAGGTGCCCCTACACGTCTCAAGAAAGAAGGGACAAGGGTCTCCTCAAGAGAAGCCAGGTTCCTCCCTGCTCCCAGCCCAGTTCATCCCTACACAGTATCAGCAAGATAACTGCAAAGTTACTGTCAGCTCTTTACCTGTGTAAGTGTCTGTACATGAATAATATTAATGAGACGGAAAAGAAAGGACATTCTCATGGACATCTGGGACATGTATGATAACAGGCGGCACTCTGACAGGACTTCTGCAACTGCAGCAAGAGGAAAAAGACAATCATCAGGTGCTTAAAATTCAGACACATTGGTCCAAGCAATATGGCAGTAAGAACTGGTGCTCAGACTGTAGCAACAAACCTGCAAGGTGACATCTCTGTCCAAAACCAAAATTTTCAAAGCCCAGACTTAACCATTATCACTACCAAACACATATACACTGCCCCCCCCATTTCTTATTCTTTACCTTTAGCATCAGACTGATTCTCAAATCGGTCCAGGGACAGCGTAATGCAGCGAACGAGCATGTTTGAGTCAACCAATGAACTGTTGATCTGATTTAAAAATATCTGGAACTAAAGAGAAATACTTTTTAGTGTTGCATTAAAAAACAAACAAAAAAATTCATCCTAGATGAACATGCGTAGATGAGGTCTGACAGAACAGCATTTCATACCCCTTTTCAGAATGCGCATGGCCAAGAGGTGTACTAAGCCAGTTGCTCTCTTGGCACAAGGGGAACAGGTCAGCGAACCCAAGTAGGAAGAGCTACGAACAGGGCTTGGCGAGTAGGGCAACAGTAAGCCTTCTCCAGATTTTCGACATTGAAAGAGTACAGTTCTTGAAGGTTACTGGAGAAACCGCCTTGAATTCTGAGCACAAGCACCTAAAATGTGCACTTCACCAACATAAGGCTTCACAGACGTGGACAATTTCCCCTTCCCTTCAGAAACAAGAGTTAGGTTCTGAATGCCAGAACACTCAGGGTCATTGCCTTTTTGTTATCTCTAACAAGAATAAGAGGAGATACACACTCCCGGGCCTGCCTCATCCAGTCCAAGCCAATACTGGCACTGAGGGCTGACCAAAGGATCCCTATAGCAAGCACCTTAAAACCACTACGGAACAGAAAAATGCCAAAGTCCTGGCACCGCTAAAATCTCTTTTGACACCGTGTCACTTCAATGAGACCAAGATTTCATACACTGTTTGTTTTGAAAGAGGGAGACAAGACAGCATGGCTGCTGGTCTCTGTAGTTCCTCCAGCTCCGTGTTTTCCTACGCTTATTTTGTACAGCAGACAGTGCTAGGGAGGAATACAGTGAGGGACTCATACAGAATGAGAACTGAAAAAAGTTATAGATCAATAAATAGGAAGCACACACGAAGTATAAAGACAGATTCTCTAGAATGTGTCAGTTCATTTACTAGAAAACAACCTGAAATTAAATACGTCTTTCTTTTAAATACATCTCTGCTTCTATTCTCCAAGGTCTGCCAGACCTAACAGCAACCAGAGAAAAATTACAGTAACATAAGAGTATGAGGTCATTCAAAACCTACCCAACAGCTGATGTTATATGCACAAAGTGCGCAAGAGCATGAAACTACTTTGCACAGAGAGCTGCCCATTCTTGATCTATGTATGCAACTAAGTTTTATAGGTAATTACATCAGCCATAACTTCTTAAAATGTCTGTAAGTTCAAGTAACATCAAAAATATGTCTTTTTGCAGTATCAAATATTAATGAATATTTTAAGTCATCTCCATGAAGACCACCCCCCCCCCCGCAAGCTCCAGTAAAAGATTTTTTTTGGAGCCTGTCTCAATGTCGACAACTATCAGCTTAACCCAAAACCCAGTGACTTCACAGGCAACGTTCTACCATCTTTGAGCCCTGACCTTAAACCTGCCTGATCATGTAACAGGGCAACATTTTCTGAACAGCTCAGCACTTGCTGACTCAGAACAGCTGGGAGCACTTCTGAAAACATGAGTGTATGCAGCAACATACGTGCTTGTGAAGAGACTTTGGCAGCTCACTCCTTAGTGTTTACTGTGCACCAAGCTCAACAATCACACCAAAACCAGCAAATGAATCTGAGTTTTAGTGCTACGTTTGGTTATAAGAGCATGTAGTTTGACCCACTGGGGACAGCTTTTACAAATATTTACCTTCTCATCTGTGTTGATATACTTGTTGAACCTCTTGAATGCATCAATATTGAATTTCATCAGTTCTCCCAGAAGGTCAAAGTAACTCTGAAGCACATCTCGTGATTTGCACTCGCTATCAACAATGCAGTAGAGAATATGCTGGCATGGGAGGAAAACATGTTATTGCCACAGCTTAGCCCAAGCCAGCAGTACAGCATAGACTCTGATTTAATCACTATTTAAAACATTTATCTGCAGGTTTAGTTCTTAGGTGACAGAACTAAAGACAACAATTCAGATGAGTCTTCTGATAAATTAACTTCCCAGTGATGCAGGCTATAGAACTGGCCACCCCCACACCTGGTTGCCACAAGCAGAATTCACAAATACTTTTCAAAAATTGCCCTAATCGCAGTGAATATTTAACACTATGTTTTTACCCCTTTTTGAATTCATTACAGATAAATCCTTCTTGATTGCTATGGAGATACGTTACAGAGGAAGCTTGACATTCATTACCTCCAGGAGTCCTCTCTTTAGCAGGAACATCTGGTCTGCATAGGAGGTGGTGCCTCGCAGAAAACTTTCAACTGCCCTTGCTTGCCAAAACCTGAGAAATCGAAGAAATGAGGTTTTAATTTTGGAGCAAGGGGAGTAATTATATCACAACTATAATTTAAATCAAATTTCCTAATCAGTTTCATTCCAATCTGAAGCTGGATTCAGACCGGTTGATCCTGCAGAAAATCACTGACTGTACTGGGTACGAGGTTCAATGCAAGCTTTGGCATTCTCCCTCACCTGCACTGCCACTGTAGCCAAGGGCAACAACGCCAGAGCTTTTCACAGCTTATGATTTTCAAGCATTTTCAACTGCTGTAAGCTGTATGAAAACAAACCGACTTCCCAGTCAACTCAAAACAGCACGTTACAGTGCAAAGTGAACCCACCTGAAGGAGGATTCAGCTGGTTCCTTCTTCATGACCTGAAGCAGTCTGGTCAACAAGCCTCTTTTCCCATCACAGACAAGACTCCTAGAGCATGTGAAGAAATTACAGCATGAGTGGAAGGGCTGGCAAGCACTGTACCTTGTAGAACCCTGAATCCAGTCTCTTCTCCCAAGCTTTTAATAATCAAAATCCCAGTATTGAATATACAGTACAAATATTAATTAACTTTCATTACTAGTTCTACCAGTGGAAGAGTTATCCTCACTGCCTTTGGTAAATGTCTGCAATACCTGCAACATGCCTTCCATATAAATCCTAGAGAAAAATTATTTATTTTCTCTCAAAATTTAATGATTTCAGAAATACCAATTCACATCTTGTAGGAATTGAGATTGGGAAAAAACCCATATACCACATTTGATCTTAGGAATGAAAGAAAAACATGCAGTTTTTGCTCAAACATAAAGGAAGCTCTAAGTTCCGTTTAGGAGGCAGAGCAGAGTATGGAAACCTAGATGCTACATGAGGTAGCCTTCTTCTATGTGTACTAGTAAAAGTATAGAAGCTGCAGAACTGCAGTACTACTCATATTAAATAGCATCTTCAGTAGAGTATCTACCCACAGTAAGCCTGTGCAGAAGCAATGCCTTGATCTCCTCATGTATCAAGAAAAGCAACATGGAAACGAAATGCTAAGGGTGGAAAAGAAACCAATTTTAGGCCAGAAACTGAGGAATGCTGCCTGTCTGGCTATACAAACCACCCCGCAGAGGTAGAATAAGATGCTTCAAGTGGCACTCTTCTACTCAAAAAACACCCCAGCATGCATATTCAGCAGATGCACCCAGGTTAATGGCTACGTACTGTATCAGCACCTTTGCTGGGCAGTCAATAGCCAGCTGACAAAGCCCTTGTGGGAAGTGGTTTTCTTGCAGCATGATAGTCTGTTCTTACTAACACTCGAGAGAGATGAGAAACTTTGCAAGTTGGAAAAAGCTGTTTACAACCTTGATCCACTTCCTTTCAGTGTGCTCCTAAACAAGGTGAATTTTTCCCCCTAAATACTTACTCCTTTTCGAACAAAGCCAGAAAGGTACCTACGCGTAGAAGGAAAGGATCTGAGTAATACAGACACCATCTCTTCCCAATTAGGCACAGTATTATTATAATAATTATAATCTAGAAATCCTAACTTAGAGAATTCCCTTTTTGAAGCGAGGTAAATCTGCTCTGTGCAGACCAAGTCCCTGCTGATACTCTGAGAGTATTCTGACAATTAAATTCTGCAAACGTTTCACCTTGTGAGGTTTGTACATCAGAATCGTGTATTAAAGAGCTTATTAAATCAAAACAGTCACTCTAACAGATACTGAAATATAACACTAGAGATTCTGCAAGTGGTTTAACATGTTAATCTAATTTAGCTTATTCTAGTTATTAGCTGCTCTTAAAATAAAGACTCTGAGCAGACACACTTAGATCTGTTTATGCAGACTGCAAATGGACATTATATGTGCACAGACTGCTCCTGAATCTCAAAACTAAGATTTATTAGTAGCAGCAATTCATGCATTGGAGGGATCCCAGTTTAATTTCCAGGTCTGTCTGCAATGCCTGTAGTGAGAAAGGCCAGACAAACAGGCAGACCTAGCACATCATAATGAAGTCTGAGCCACAAACTCAAAGCCCCCATTTTAGGTTGCTTTTGTTTTTAAAACGCCTTACTCTGAGCACAAGCACACTTCAGATTTGCTAATGATCTTGAACATCATACAAGCTTAGACACTTCCTGCTGAAACATGCCACTGAAATTAAAGTAAGTGAGGTGGACAGAAGGACCTCAAACAAGACAGGAGACATCAAACCTCCAACGTATGTGCTTGCAAAACGCTAGAAGCTGCTGACCTAAACCCTCTATCCCTACTCACCTGTCTGTGTTGACAACTGCATCAACTTCAGGGATGTTGGCTTTATGGGAGATTGCACTCAGCTCATTAAGTTCCTGGCTGTTTAAAAGGAGGTACTTGTTCCTAAAGCAAGACAGTTGGGGAGTAGGGGAGAAAAATATGATGAATTCAAGAGGCAGGCAAACATGTAATTCCATGAAGAGTAAAGCCACATGCCTACGAGGGCTGCAGGACCAGGCAATCAGCTTTCACCTCTCCAGCTCTTCACAGCTGTTCACACTCTACTCCCCTCCACCACAGCACACTCCCAAGCTAGGCCAACTAGCTGCTGTTTTATAAGCCTCCTCCAAAATTCGCCAAATGCAAGTTTCACCACTGACCAGCTTCGAGATGCCGGTTCTCTGCTGACCTGTTCAGGATCTTATGGTTTGTTTTGTGAATATTTATTTCCAGATGGCACTCGTTTTCAAAAATCTCAGCAACATTTTGCTGAATTTCAGCAGTCTTAAATAGCAAAGTCTTTCTCTGCGATATAGTGACTATGCTCCTTATCAGTAATAAACCTCAATTAGAAAGCAGAAACTGCAAAAAAAGTACTCCATCATCCTGGTATTTTATTACTCTGAGCAAATTGTTTAGTCTGGAAATATTTAAGAACTTCATGAAATGTAGAAAACAAAACAGGAATGGATATAAAAACACAGAATTTGCATTAAATGCTTTATTTGAATACTGAACTTTTCATAATGAAAACCAATTTATCTATAAAATAAATTAATGCAGAACGAGTCCGACAGAATAGAAACGTAGTCCAGAGGCTCACTTTGACAGACTCCCTGCCCAATGTCAGTGTGCTCCCTCAGAGCCCTCCTACTTCAAAGTGCTCAGAATCAGGCAGCAAAGATTTATTTACAGGAAACCTAAGGGAGCGTAGGATGCTGTGGTGAGCGTGAGGGCGTGCAAAGACAATCTATTCATCAAAACATAGCAGCTACACAGAGGATAAGTTATTAGACCAGAAAGGTGATGGGGATGCCGTCTTGCTTCAGAGACTATCTTCCAGATTAGTGCCCACTGAGGCAGTCACGTGAAGCTGCTTTTGATCTGGATCAACAGGTTTCTGTAATGAAAATACAGCCTCTCTCTCCATGCAACAAACTGCAAGTTCGGTTTATACACAATTTTACTGAAGTTATCTAAGTCCTCGCCCTCATCCTGTCCTCAGCTAACTCAGCTTTTATCTGTGATTTCATAGAAAGTTCATGTAACTATTTGTTTGAAAACCCTAACCAGATTCCACACATTCCACTTGCTCAAATGCTACAGCTGAAAGCTGTTTTCTGTTTAAAGAAGCCCAAGATCTTTGTAGTAACCACTTAAGTAAGAACATCATCTGAAGAGATTTTATTGGAAAACCTGGAGTGATTCCTGGGCAAACAATGTCTTGCATGGAGGATTTACGATAGGTCAGCCTTTCCCTTATGTTTACAATATGTCCAGCAGCTCCCCATTCTTAAAGCTAACACTTCCCAGTCGAAAAGGCTAATACTTTCAATATGCATATCTAACAGTACTAGATAAAACCTACACAAAAATATCACCCCAGCTGTAGGTAAGACCAGCTAGGCAAAAAGTGAAGACATAGACATATTTAGTGCAATGTGCCTCAAATGCAGGTGTTTGTAAACAATAGGAAACCATCTTGCAGGACTGAATTAGAACAATAGGACATTGATAGAATGCAAGATGTGATTCTGCAAGTCAGAACAGAGCAACAAGTACCTCTGTACCAGCAGAGGAGGTGTGCTTCTTGAGTAAAAGCATTAAAAAATATAAATAAAATCTGTATCACCTGTCAACTACCCCAGCAGACTCAAGCTTCATAAGTATGCCTTTTGAAGGCAAACAGAAGCTTTCTTCCTATTTCCAACCTAGGTTCCCAATGGCTAGCTGACAGATGATTGCTCCCCTAACACTTTCCCATGCAGTTTAATCAGGTCTTCTCCATTGCTGACATTTAGACAGCAATCACATCTTCCCAGCCTTTTTACAAAGGCAAACGAGTATTGATTAACCTCTTCAGAGGTACACTGTCTTTCACCCTGATCTTCCAACAGCCTTTGTTTCATGCTTGTTCCACTCTGAGTTAAACCTGAACATGTCCCCACAGGGTATATGTGCTCTTGTGAGCAGACTGGCTCACTACCAACTCTCAGGCAGAAGACAGATAAACAGCATCATGAAAGCTGCCTACTTATTTCTTCAGCCAGAAAGTGTAAACTCATCACATAAATGTTTCAGTTCATTTCAACATGAAGCAAAATGGGCTATTTTTAACCATCAACAGACATACTAAGACATGTCCATTGGAGAGCATATCCTCAGCCTTTTCATAGCAGGAGCTGAAAGGCACGCGAACATCTGAATCGAGTTTCAGGACAGTACAATGTTCCATTCAGATTGAGCTTGCACCGTGCCTAGGACACCCGCTGTAACTGCAACCAGGCAAACAATACCGCCGAGCCACAATCTACCACCATTTTTCATACTCACTCATGGTGATCACTAAAGCTCTGAAGAAGCCTCAGGAACTGTATCTTTAAAGTAATGTCCTAAAAAAGAGACAAGAAAGGTCAAAAAATTTTGCTTTAGTATTTTTGGATATCATTAGTTACCAAGCTGACATGAAAGAGCTGAATTGAAAACCTATCCAAATCAAACCCATTTGGACAGCAGAGCAAGTGACTTGCATAAATGGAGAAGGCTGCACTTTGCAGGCTTCCCAAAATAGAACAGAAGTGGAGACTGCCTCCAAGCCTATGCATGTAACGGTTAATAATTTCTTCTCACTGTAAAGGCAAAAAAGCTCATCACTGTATTAATTGATTTAGAATATCTAGGTTTGGGAAAAAATAAAAAGAAGAAACCAACAAAAAACCCAACCCCCCAAAAAACCTGACTGTGATCCATTTTGTGTTCTGTGCCTCCCCTTGCTAGACCTGCTAGCTATCATTTCCTTAAGTTTTGGTTGTCTTTTACCTTTGGCCTCCAAAGAATTTACCCCTTTCCCACCTCCCAAACTCAGAGAGAGGGGAGAGGCTAAATTGCCCTCTGCTAAATTGCTAGCATGTGCCAAAGATAAAGACTTAAGTGAAAACAATAATTCACAAAAAACTGAATGCTACCACATCTCAATTCATTTATTATACAAGCACTCAGTTACTCAGTACAACTCCTCAGAATTATATGATAAGATAAAAATCTAATACAGAATTTTAAGAGTTACTCACTGGGCTACAATCACAATTTTGATTGTGTCCATGCAGAACAAGGGCGGATGCTGAATGCTTTCTCCAGATCAGTTTGTCAAACAAGTTATTGAGGCCAGGAATAAGTTTGAACTCTGCTATCATTTTATGAACCTGGAAAACAAGAGAAGTACATACTCATTTGCTGCAGCCTCAAATACGGATATAACGTAGTCTGGTAAACAGATGGGCACAATTACGTCATCCTCTGACAACAGAGAGTGAATTCTTTTATCAAACAGCATGTGTTTGTGTTAATATGCACACTAACCATGGTGTATTGTTAGAGTGGTTTCCATTTGGTGGACATGGATGGAAAACAGACATTTTGGGAGAAAGCTGTTTGGTGCTTCAGTTAACCACTGTGCCTCTGGAAGCAGCTTTAGACATCGGAGATCGCTTACAGCACATTGAAAATACATCTATACCCAGCTTCCATGTATCACAAAACTAAGCTGCGAATATTCTGTTGCCAGTCATCCACTGAGCGTCCTTTGCCTTTCTAGTTCACACAGCCGAAGCTGAGGTAGTCCTCTGAAGACAACACAAACTATCAATAGCGTTTTTGTTCAAGTGACCTAGGCAGGAGTTCTGAGCAAAGCAGAGCCCCGCAGTAACACAACCACGCTGCAGTTCAAGCGCTGCTCCTTCAGGTTAAGGGGAAGTTGAACTTCTTTAGAGAATGCTCAGAAGAGAAGAAAATGCCAAATTACTCAGGTTTATTTATCAGTCTGCCTGCCAAGCTAGGACATAGTACATTATGACGTGTTTGAAACAGACTGTAGAGTTACTCATGTAAAAAAGCTAGTCATTTTGGCGTGAACAGCTGTTAAATACCTTCAGTCCAAGCTTTGATACTTTTGATGTAAGCAATTTGGAAGATGAGGAATAGGAGAAATACAAAGTGGGACTCTCATCAGCTGGACGCCGATGACAAGCAGTATCCCTTGAGCTGTGGTGCAAACGAAAATCACGCATGATTGGGAAGGCCAACATGCTATAAAAATTAAGTGCCCAAAGCAGTAATGGACATGTTCCTTAAAATCAAGTCACCTAAACAATAACCTAGGTAATCCCTGGGATGCAGAATTATAACTAGCAGTATTTCAAGCAGATCATTCCATTTTGTTCTATTTCCTCAAATACCTGAATCAAAAATATTTTAAGCTGATGCTATTTTACAGGTCTTCATTCCTATTCTTGTTCACAGCACAGCTGATGGCCTTCTGCACTCCTCTTGGCTGTAGCCACCAACTTTCCCCATCTATATGGAAACCACATTCCCACTGCTGGGCATCTCCGAATATCACACCTGAGGAAGCAGGCAGCTCCTTCCCACCTCACCCGTACTACCCTGACAGATTGCAAAGCCTGGAGTTCTTCGACGCTCCCTTACTTTCAAACGCTCTCGGACACTTTGATCTAGTCACAAGCCTCCAACAAACACAGCTCTGAGGAATCTCTCCGAACAAAGCACTCCCTGTAGTCCCCGTCCCTCAGTGGCACAAGCACAACAGGATGAAACCAAGCGTGCGAGCTGCCTGCAAAAGCCTCGGCCCCTCACTAAAGGAGGAGCTCTTGTTTTAACTCATGAATCTGCTCCTTTCTACACAGAGCATAGTCTCCTTATTCCAATAATCTCATCCCTAATTTCAAATGTGTTCAGTTTACTTTTAGTTTGCTTAACTCTAAGTTCTCACCTGACAGACAGCTGCACGACAAAGCTCCTGAGTCACAGTCATTGCCTTTGGATCACACTCTCTCCCAGACCCCAAACTCATTACAACTACTCAGCCTGGGGATACCAAGACAATCCCTGCTCTGTATTCATCCTTCTAACTCCTTTGACTTTTTCCTGTTGCTGCCCAGCTTCACATGAATTGCTCTATTGCCTTCTCACCACTAAAACTATTACGAGCTTCTGCTGCGTGCAGTTTGGCTCCCTATAGCAGGAGCAAGTAAATCAGCCGATTGCCTTTCACCACAACACAGACATGCAAGACAGCCTAGAAAAATATATAAGGAGAGTAATTTAGGGTGTGACTGTAATGAGAAGGAAGCAAAGGCACAGATCTGCAGTGAAACACCACTTATCCCCAAGGGTGTGATCATCCCCAGCATGGCAGCAGGTAGGAGCCAAGTTGCTGCTAGCACAGTTGTCAATTTATACAAGTTAGCCAGCAGTCAAGTTTAAACCAAGGGTTTAGAGGAAACGCTCAGCAACAGGTTGAGTTTGTTAGGAAGCTGCATCATGCTTCAAGCAAATGCTAGACCATTATGTTGATTATCATAGTGGACTGAAGCAGGTTTGTGATGCCCTTTAGAAATTCTATGCAAAATTATTCCAATATAAAACCAGTAAGACCTTTGGCTGCTCAGACTGCAAGTCTGATATCACAGATCCTGTGCTTTTATTCCCTCACAGAAAAAGAGATACCATCAAGCAGCTGAAATGCTTGTCATTGGGAGTCCTATTGCAGACTCTGCCATTCCCTGCTTATTGGATCTTTCCGCGTAGAACAGCTCAGCTCTAGTTCTTAATCTGACTGCCTCTCAGGAAGAGTAATGGATTTGCATCTGCCACACAAGTCTTTGAAAACTTCATGTAGATTAAGGAATGAAGGATGTATCACGTGTTTCAAAAGCAGTGGATTTTACAAAAAGAGCTGGACAAAAAGTGTTTGGGAACAAAGTAACTCAAATCTTTCAAGAATTCAATTCCCGTCCTGAATCAGCCCTGGAGAAGTGAACTGCATGCCAGCTTTATCCTTAGACAGTTTCCCCGTTTGCATGGGGGCAGAAGTAGCAGAGGAAGAATAAAGAGTTGTTTTCCCAGGAAATTAAAACAGTCAGCTTCAAAGCTAGCTATTTCAGCAGCATACTTTCTACCTTGTCACATTTGGCAGTAACACACTAGAACTGACCCAGGGAGGTAAGCAAGCCAGCACCTCCAGCTCCCTGAACAGGCAGCAGCACGATGAGTGCAAGCTGCAAGTAGTTTCTGCTGTATCTATAAAACTGCATTCTTGTGGTGAATCAGGCAGGGATGAATTATCTGACTTGATACAATGGAAAAAAAGGTTGTCCTAACAGATCCATGTTCTGGCAGTTCCAGTTATGCTTTGGGCTTTTTTTAAATTTTATATTATGCCCAACAGAAACAGTACTTTTAAAAGGAATGACAACAGGATTATGAGTTTCTTATGGTAGTGATTGTGGTTTCTGCAAGAACTGCTAGTTTCCTCTGGTTACTATTATACAGAATCTATTTGTTTTTAATATCCATTTGTAGGTTCAGAGTGAACAGGTTAGTTATCTTCAGGACTGTACTACAAATGCACTTCTATTTTAAATTCAGATTAAGAGATTTAAGAGACAGCCTGTGGTGAGTATTTGTGACTCCTATACAGTGGGAGGTTACTAGCAAAGAACAAAATACTCAAGACAAATGTGCTCAAGCAACAGCCCCCAACACAGTTACATTTGCCTAATACAACGGCCCTTCAACAAGTCAAAACAATTTGATCCTCCCAGTCTCTAGGGCATCCAAATGTCCCTGCTATTCCAAGCTGCTCTGCTGAGCTGAGCAGACTGCCAACATTGGAAACCTGTCAAAACCGTACCAACGGATTGCTTTTCTTTCCCCTTCACAATATGCTTTTCACCCGTTTAAACCAAACTACAGCCAAGCTGCAGTGATTGGCTCTCCGTAAGCCTATGTGAGGCAGGGAACAAGTTATTTTTCTTTTTGATAGCAAGAAACGCAAGAGGAACAGATGAGTGGGATTTCTAGGCAGTGCCAGTGCAGACAGCACTGAAGTGTATCCTCCCAGGTGAGAGTTTAACACCACACTCACTCACCCAAGACATGGGAACCTACTGCAAAAATTACCCATTCACAAATCACCCCAGAGGATTTCCTAAAGTCAAAGAAGGGGAAGGCCTGAAGGGGCTCTGTCCAAGAGGGTCACCAGTGCACCAGGAGGGGGAAGAACATCTGGCTGCAGCTCCTGCAGCATCCAGGCACATCCAAACACCTCCTCACACGCAGAGACAGGATGCCTCATCCAGGAGGCATCCTCCTGCATCCATCTCGCACCAGAGCAGCAGCTCTGCAGAGACCGACCACCCCCCCGCACTGGTCAGCACAACTTGTGACAAGCCCTGCCCAATGGCTCATTCTGGTTCTCTGCAATGAAACACTGCCTGTTTGTTTGTGCATCGTTGCAATGATGGGATTTGCCCAGCTTTATGCCTTGAGCTTTGCCCTTCGTGTTTCTGTGTCCATGACCTAATTAATGAGCGCTTAGGTTTAAAGAGACATCAACTTCTGCATGCGTGACTGTTTACAAGTGCTCACCTGATTCCTTTGTCTCCCCATGAGCAGCACGCAGAGAACATACAACACCTCCAGCTTATACATAATCTCATGCATGATCTTCATGGACTGTGGAAGCTGTGTTCGTGTTGAGGTGTTGGCCAATCCACTTTCATCCGAAGACTCTGAACAAGATGGCAAAGATGTGAGCCTGAGGCAGCTTCAACAGGAAAGGATTTGTTACAGTTATTACTGTTACACTGAAATACTGCAGATATAAGACCAGCACGACTGCTTGAATCTTCTTCTCAACTAAAAATAGTGACATACAACAAATAACCAATTTAAATGCTACAGAAGAGAAAAAAATATAGCTGGAACTTCAGGAGATAAAATCAGATTTTTAGAAATTATTTAATTTTTCCATAATAAGCTAAATGGCATCACCTATCTAAAATACGTAAGATCACCTATATGAATTAATAGACTACTGCACCAGAAAGGACATGGCAGAAAAGGTAACAGAAGCAGGGGTGAGATTATCAGAAGCATTCACTATAGTCTACTTTCATTTCATACCTCAGTACCTTAGGCCACAGTTAAATAATTTTCATAGCCCTATCTAGAATTATACTGCTAGGGGCAGAAATAGGATATAACACGCCATGATTGCAAGTGGAAAACATGACAGAAATCATGAGTGGCACAGAGAAAGTAGAGAATGACATAGTGAAACTTGTAGGTTGCAGTTCAGAAAGGAGTTAGCTCTTTACAGAATACGTAACTAAGTGATGAACTGCCCCGCCACAGGATAGTGTGAATGCTTTTTGAACCCACGTGAAGAAACAGTAACTAGGCAAACGCACAAAGGAAGGAAACCATCAAAGGCTAAAAAGCACAGACACCACCTCTGACTCAGAAGTCCCTAAGCCACAAGCCACTGGAGACCGAGACAGTATTCTGGGAAAGTACATCTAGGTTTGCTTGCTAACTGATGTTGTGGGTCAAGAGCTGTGACTGGGCATGTTCCTCCTCAGCAAAATTGCCTTGTGAATTCTGTTTCAAAATACCAAGCGTTCTCCAGTTTCCCCCAAGTCGGTGTGTATAAAGGTATGTGCGAGATGCTGTTGGAGCATTTGCATACTTCATTTTTTGTGTATTTTCATAAGTTTTAATAATTAATTGCTACAAAACTAATGAAGCTGGATAAGGAAGAAAGTTTTCCAAAGAAGCACAGAAGCAAAGATTTAGATATCAAAATTTTGGGATAATTCTCATTCCATTACCAAGTACTTTGAGTTCTACAAGACACACACTGCATTTTTGTAATATTGAAGGGCAACGAAACAAACCAGGCGCTTGCTTCAAAGCATTCTCCTAAGGTTGTATTAACACTTCCATACACTCACCTGGAACAATTATTTTTTTTCAATTAACTTATTTAATTTTGCTGGAACTACCTTTCCTTTTTAAAGGAGGGACCGTTTGCTTGGTATAAAGTATTTGGACCTAAAGCCATCAGCCTAAGTTTTAGAGCAAAACACTGGTAAATTCACTTACCTCAGATGTGTGTATTTTTGTCAGTCCAAGGGGTATTAGTGCTGAGGATGTACAGTGTTACAGTGTTATCTAGACGTGCAAAGGGCACAGTTTGCCTTGGGACATTTCCTTTTGCTAACTTTAGTTCATGGGAAAAAAAAAAATCAGTGCTACATGAGAACAAAATGAGAGCCAGACCTAAATGCTGACACATCAGTCTTTCATGCAAGAAAAGGGGAATCAATACCAGTTGAAAGGAAAAGCAACATATGGCAAACACTGAAGAAGGTTAAGATAAGATATGCATCAGCTAATGGTGGCTAGAGGAATGCAAGCCAGATACCTGTACTGCTCTGCTCTGCCTCTTCATTTGCCACTCTCATCAGTGCATCAAGTACTAGTGCATTGTCCAGCCAGGTGTACCATTCTTCCAACTCCTGGAGGAAGCTGGAAGTACCTGTTGTTTCAGACACCTTCCGTGTTGCCAGTTTGCACAATCGCTCAATGAAGCCTGGAATATTCAAAAGTGTAGCTGAAAAAGAAAAATAATTTTATTACAGTTTAAGACCACCAACACTGTTGAGATTCTTCTGCGTTCGTTCACAATGTAACAATTACCTTGATTAATTTCAGCTCGAGAAGGACCCAAGTTTTTTTTCTGCTGGGCGTTTTTGGCAAGAAGCGTGTGCTTGTCATCGCTTCCTGTGTCAAGTTCAGAAATTGTGACAGCAAGGATCCTGCAGAAGTTCGCAAGCTGCTGCTGATCAAAACTGGACACAAGGCTCGCAAGATTGGGAATATCATCCAGTTGTATCATTTCCTGGAGGAGGCAACATCAGAGTGAGTCACACATGATATTCAATAAGGGAACACAGACACAGCCAGAAGGCTTCAGCTACAGCTCCTCCCTGGCAAGATCTGTGTGTTATTTCAATGTTAGTAAAAGAGAAGCAAACAGGCAGTGGAAAGGAAAGAGCGTGAACCACACACACACACACCCCCCCCCCCGATTTACAACTGGTGTCACTTATGTTTATCAACTCCAGAAGTATAGATATCCACCTTTTAAAGATTAAGTATTTAAGACAAATTTTGGGGGCTTTTTTTAAAAAAAAAAACACAACCCTAATTTAACAGACAAATTGCATTTAGGTATTACAAAGCTTCAGTTCAGTTTTCCACTTCTCTCTGTATTCTCTTTGAGAGAATAGCTAGAGCTATGTCTCTAGCTCACAGATAAGAACTGATGCCTAGATCTTTTTCCTTAGTCTTTTTCATCAAAAGATACTAAAAAAGATCTGTTGAAAACCGTTTTCAGCAAAAAAACCATTTATGTTCAGATAAACAAAGCTTGTTTCCTATCTCAGGAAGTACATAATCCTCAACTTCACTCTAAAAAAAAAGCAGTAACAAGTTACAGAACCCTGACCCTCTCCACAAAACGTACATAGACACATTTCATTCAGGGTTTTCCCAAGGTTACACCTTTAATATTTTATTTGCACCACATCAGAGCACTAAGCTGTAACGATGCCGGCAAGCAAGTTCAAAAACCTAGTTTGTGCAGAAGACCTAAGTGCCCTGTTCCCCCAGCCTACAACTTCTCAGAGAGATGACAAACCCCAAGGCAAGAGAGAAGCACGGGAAGCCTTCCAGATGTCAGGAAGACTACTAAAAAATCTGAAGTGTAATCAGAAGGCAAGGATGAAAAATGAATTTATATGAGGTTCATTTTCTTTATTTGAAATACTGGTTGTACTTTAATGACAGCTAGGTACTCACCCCCCACCATCCTCTGCAAGCTCTGCAAAAGCATTACAAGTATAATACCACGTGCGTAATTTGGCTCCTGTATGAAATGTGATTGAAGTTAATGATCACTGTAAACAGTCAGGTTTCAAATAAGCTACAAGAAATGAGAATGCTAGCTTAGAGGATTATCTTCAGCAACTGTTCAAAGAAATAGCTGTCTTTCCTCCACTGGCCTGAAAAGCCATACAAATAAAACGAAGAAACCAGTGACTAACCTTTTTAACTCCCAGGATATCTTCAATGAGCGTTGCAGTTTGTAGGAATGTCTTTTTGTTTGTCATCAGTGTAAACAGGAACAACACAAAGTCATTTCTTTCTGCCAGTCGCCTTGTGACTCCTTCCGTCTAGAAAGCAGCAAGAAGCACACACAGGCCCAAAGTCAGAGCCCACCTTGACAAGTCGTATGTTACAGGCACATGCAGGACAGTTTTACAGATTATGCATTATCGAATCAGCTATTCGTGAAACCAGGATACATTGTGTTTATGGTGACCAAAACTAGCTCCAGTCCTTGTCTGGAGTGAACACGATGCTTGCAAAAACTACAGGCTCCAGGATGTGAGGCTTCATCTCAAGGCAGTTGTTTACTTGCTTGAGTCAAAAGTAAACACTGCATGCCTGGAAATACATCAGAGAGGCTTGTCTCTGCTTTCCCATACAAATTGTAACCAGCTCCATTTTATGGTACGTAAAATGTAGTCCCCAGATTCCTCCTGAACTGTTAGCATTGCTCTCAGTTGGGCAGAATCTAAGCAACCAGAATCAAGCATTGGCCTTAATGAACTTGGTGATGAAGCAGAGTTCATGCTTTAGCATGACTGTGGGGTTCATCACCAAGTTCATTAAGGCCAGCTTTCATGCTCTGATCTCTGCTGAGAGAGCGAGCAATTTAATTCCAGTCTTTTCCGGAATTAAACGTAACTTAAAACTACATCTTTACCGCTTGCAAAGCTGTCTATTATATATGACTGACATATCACCAGTGTTCACAGAACTAGACCAGCTCAGATACTTCCTGAATATTTACACGTAAGTATAAGAACAGTTAATATTGCACAGGCAACGCTCCTGTCATCCTGAACACCTCTTGTTCAAGACACAGCAGTAATACAGAAATTAATTAAAACAGCAGCTAGTCTATAAATTGCAAACTTGTTTCTTAGCGTATTACACTATTCACAGTTTGCAAAAGTTGCATTACCTATAGTTAAAAAAAAAATCACGTAAGTCAAGAAAAAAGTGTTCCCTCTCTTTCGCCTCCCATATGTACACAGATACTTAGTAGCGACAACATGATCTATTAAGACTCAAACTCTCAAGATTAGGTTGATGTCTTCGGAAGAGCTCCAAGCCAGTAACTGCCTTTTTAAAAATTTTTGTTAAACAATGCTCCCTAGGTTATGACATAATAAAACATGTGATGAAGTAAACAATCCTGAGGATGTTCCCTGCATGCATAATCTGAGGCATGCGCTTTTAGCTTCAGAATTGTAATGGCAAGGTATTTCAATAGGCCTTTAACCCAGTGTCTTCCTTAGCACTGATCTGCCATCCGCTGAACTGAACTAATATTCAGCACATGAAGGAGTTGCAGGATCCAACTTAAAACAGTTTGCCAGCACCATTACTGAACAAGACTAGCTGTATCTCGAGTTAGCAGGCATCCATTTCCAAATTTTAAGTTTGAATACAACAAAGGCTGACACGGCTTTCCTATGGAAACACAGATACAGAAAGATTCAAACAAGAGGATTTAAACTTGACAATGTGGCTAAGAAAACAGAAATTATTTGAGTAACACATAAAAATATAGGGTGGTCTGACATTTAACTGAAAGAATTTTAATGAGAAGTTTCAGAGTAAGTTTAAATTATGCTTAAAAGAGGCTGTACATTGTCTTATCAAGTGGCACATGTAAAATGACCAGCAGAACACTTTTCCACAGCAGTTGTACTTACACATATACACGTGTTGTACAGTATGCTTAAGCAGTCCTTGATGAGGTCATCGCTTACTGCAAAGGAGAAAACAGACATTCACTAGCTGTACGTTGCCAAGGTACACTAACTTCCACAGTAGTGACATGACTAGCTATAAAATGGGTGAGAATCTCAGGCTAACTGCTAGCTCAGATCACGTGTGCAAATGCCTTGGAAGATAGAAACCAGAGGAAGAAACACTCTATATCTGACCTGTTCACATGCTTTCTTCCGAAACTACTATCAGCACTGCCTAGGACCAGAGAGAGAGATGTACTTCTGGTCTAGTGCACTTCTTAGTCACGCACAAAAGAGAACGATAAGGGTGTAAACAGCATTTTAGGAAAAATATCATAGATGAACTAAAAATTTGTCAATTTGAGAAACTGCTGAGACACACATTAGTTCCAATTATTAAGCATGGGGCAAAAAAAGGACAGTTCATGCAGTTTTCTCCACACAGCATCAGTAATTCATAGAAAAGGTTTCCATCTGATTTACTCCAGCATTTTAGTATTTAAAATACGTTTTCAGTACAAACATACAACAGCTGCCTCTAGCTCAAGTTCAAGTTTCTTCACCCTTGAAGTTCCCTGACTGACGGGCATGGAGTCTACCAAGACATTTCCTTTCCTCAGAAGGGTTCAGGGAACCAGCAGGATCACAGACAGGAGAAATGAAAACACTAAACTAAAGCTGCTCCAGCAGGGAAGTTGTGCTGAAGCTACTGTGCCCTATTGGCAAATTCTTCTTACAGCAATTTGGAAATCAGTGGTCACTATGACTAAGTCAGGAAAACAGCATACTTTTCATTGTCTCACAATCTCTATAACTCCTATTACATAAACAATGTTTGTGGCTTATTATTAATAATTGTTAACTGTAGCTATAGCCACAGTAACAATAAAAGTTTCCAGTGATTGCAGATTTACTGCACTGAGAGAAGTATGTTATGCTGAGTGCATGAATACTCCTGAGCTGCGCTTTGCAACAGATGACTTATCCTAAATCCCATCATGAATCAGTACTACAGAGAACAAAGAAACCAATGATTCATTTAGGAACAGGAAATTGCTGGTATGGGAAGAGAGTAACAGAAAAATAGAATAATTTCTGTCTGAATAAGGACACAAGGCAAGAATGAAAAAAGATAAAACACCTATTTACTTACTTTTCTGTTTCTTTTTCTGTGTAATAAGAGTTGGTCTCATGAGAATTTCTACTAAAAGCTGTAACAAGAAGATAAAGAATTAAGGGAATAATCTTTGGGATACAAATAACCAATTAATTTGTCAGTGACAAATCCAAACTTAGTCCTGTCTCTGCTGAAGTCACAGAGGTGACTAATGGAAGCTCTACAATCAAAACCCCACTGGTGTCAAAATTACATTAACAAAAAATAGTTGTATTTACCCTGAAGAAATAGCAACAGTTGTATAAAACAATCTCCCACTGTCAAGTTTTAAAGAATTTGAGCCTGCAAAGAATGTAATTTCACATGCATCCAGATAGCATCAAGGATGGCTATCACACAGCTCCCAAAATAATGAATCTTTAGCAATAATCTGCAAAGAGATGCAAATTTTGCAAAGGCTCTCCCTAAATCTTGGTGGGCTTCAAAATACATTTCAGGTCCAGACATAACAGAACTTAGTTGCTCCAGATTTTAATCTCACCAATAAAGAACAAGCCACTGCTTGTGTACATGCACCTTATATGCATACTTACATATACGTTTACAGATATGTGAAGTGTTGTCTCATTTCTATTTAAGGAATGTAACAGTCAGCTTTCCGAGACTAGGACTATGGTTCTGATAGACGTAGAACTGATCTTTAGTCGTTCTAGCCTATACCACTGGTTTATTTTAAAACATAAAAAAAATAGTTTATTTAAAAATGAGTTAGCCACTAGAAGGAACTGATGACTTCTGCAAGAAGTATTGCAAAAACCCCCTAGTTTTAAAATTCAGTTTCAAATTGTTAAAAGCAATGTAGGCATCACCCAGTCGAGTCACGCCAACTGACAATATACTTACGTTTTACAACTTGCTCTATTTGTCCCAACTTAACTTTACCTTTCTTCTAATGAACTACCTACCCAGACACAGAGGAAAACATCTGATAGCACTGGAGGCACTGACAGATAAATAAATAGGCAACTTTAAAGAGGAATATAAATTTTCCAGCAACATTTGTAATAGTAGCTGTAGCATCAGTAGGGTAGAGAAAAATGACTGCAGCAGTAATGTAGTGCTCTTATTAATGGCTTACGTTTTAGGAGGAGAATGCACCCCTCAAGGCTCGGTACCCGAGATAAGCATCCAAAGATATCCCTATGCACTGCTCTTCTCCTGGGAAAGAACACCTACTGCAACAAGTCTGTCTTTTAAGGGTGGCCGCAGTCATGATCACTCCTGCCTTGCCACAGAGTGAACCTTTTTGCTAGTACTTATTTTTCCTGGTCAATACTATAACCCACCATGTATTTATCACCTTATTCTTGCAGAACTGGTATGCTCCTCACATACACTCCAGGGACTGGACTGCAGTGGTGTGAGACACTCCTTGGAGAGGGCTTTCTTCAGCCATCCTACTGAAACTGCAACAGTATGCAGCAAGAAGCGCAAGAGTCCAATGGTAGAAAGAGAATAGGTAAGAGGGTGCCTCACCAGAGGCAGAAGGAGCAGAAAGGGAGTTATGAGATCTTATTTCTTGGAATGGGGTTGCATTCAGGTCCAAAGTCCACATGGCTCGTGTATCAGTTCATGTGTTTGTACTCTTGGGTAATATTTTACATGTATTCATATAAAGGGAGGAGACACGAAAGTGCTTTTGTTCTTCCTTGATGTAAAGGCTGTCAGAATCCAAAAATATTTTAAGGAATATACTATCGCACATTATAGTATACAGAGTGCACTGCAAATTTAGTGTCCTTCAAAGTTACTCATGCTTCACAGTTTGAAATACTGCAACAGAGAATGAGCACATGGCATACACAGAACCAGCGGATTAGACTACTTCCCTTTCAAGTCTTAGAGTAGGATTTTCAAAAACACGTAGCACTGGCTTCTACCACTGCCTTTAACCAGATTAAACCTACTTGTATCAGCCAAATCTCTGGCCATAGTACCAGGTAATTACAGTGTATCTGATATTTACCATCTCCAGCCCAAGAAAAAAAACACAACACCCAACCAACAAAATCCAGCCAACCAAAAAAACCCCACCAAACCCCAACACACACACACTTACTCTGTGCATTCTCATATTAAAAGCACTTCTACAGGAAGTATCACTATTTCCCTTTAAAAACAAGGGAAATTTAAAACATTTTCATACAATGTTCTAAATTGCTTGGGTAGCTGAAGACTTTTGTCCTCAGTTGACAGGATACCAGCAACTAAACCAGTGCTAATTTCAAAACAACATAACCTAAATACAAGTTTTACTTAAGTAAAGGCATGCTAAGTGTAACAAGAGAGAAGTAGCAAAGACACTGTTTAGTTAGACCAAAAAAAAAAAGGAAGAAAGTGTCAATTAGTTCACTGGAAAATACAAATCATACATTTCTAATGACAGCTAAGATCCCAGGGTCCATCACCATAAAATTGAGCAAAGCTGGGTATTTGTATAATGTAGAATTAAAACAAATAAACAAAAGAGAAATTGCCAGAATGTCTACAGAAACCTTGCAGCTCTGCTTAAAAACTTCTCCACAGATGAAGCAGTCCGCATTGCATGCCAGCAATAAACATAGGCAACCTGGCTAAGAGTGCCCTAGTGTGCTTAAAAAAAAGCCACATATCCTTCAGTGGTAAGAGTAATTCTCAGTGCTCTAGTACCAACTGTAGTATTTAATCTCACAACCAGAAATCATTTGAACTGTTTTTATTGAGAACCTAGAGGTCTCACCTTTAAGTTAAAAACAGACTACCTGAGGAAACAGCCAGGTCTTCTATACCATATAAGAAGCACCACCTCACTTTTGATCATATAATACCTTGGAAAATACACTCTTTTCACATTTTGATTAACAGGAACAGGCACAATCCTAATGTTTAACATCAAATTGGTAAAGTCATTCTGCAGCTTGCATTTAGAAGCTTCGAAGGTCTCAAAGACCTCACTTACAGATTTCTTAGTGGTATGACTATCATGCAGAAATCTTTTTATATTGTTGAAAAAAACAAACTTACATCAACTCCTCCAAATAAGTCAAATGTGTATGTATTTGGAAAAGTGGACTCTTGAGCAGCTTTTCTATCTTCTGTAACAAATGCCATGGCTTCCATTGAAAGAAGTGGAGAAATTTCCTGCATGCAGTAGAAAAAAAAAAAAGATGGTTCAAAAAGAAAATTGTTCCTCAGTATAAACACAACTGACACTGTGATCTACTGACTAATCAATTACATGCATTCCCAGCTCTTATCTACCAGCCAATTCACAGATACTATCATGCAAACAGTTTCAAAAATTAGTTAGAATATGATCACAGTAGGCTTTGAAGAAAGCAACAACAAAATAACCCCTAGCTTTCAGGAAGAGCAGCGTAGACAATACCTTTAAGATGCTTTGGCACTGGGAGAAATCACTGTTTGGGTGGCTATGTTCATACAGCTTTTGCAACAGTAAGGGAATCCCATTCCATTTTGCTTGTTTATCCCTTTCCTTTAACAAGGCCTCTGTGATCTGCAACAAAGGAAGAACATAATTCCCATGTGTCCAACGTTTCACAACCAGGAAAACAACTTTACCACCTCCCCAAAATATCAATATCAGAGTATCACAGAAAAAGAGTTTATTGTAGAGAGTACCATTACAAAATCCAGTACCTCCTTCCATGCAGCTATTTATCCAGGACCGGTAGCTGCAGAATTTTACAGATGGTCAAAGTATCTTAAGCAGGTCAGGGCTTAAAGCAGATGTTATCATTTAGAGTACTTAATCTCATTCCGTATTTTTATGTTTATCAAATAGTTTTAAATGGTAACACATTAGTCTCTAAATAATTCCATTAGTAGAACTCCGATTGACAGGTCGCTGAGGGAGGAAATGGGTGCCCTTGACACTACCAAAAACTACACTAGTCTAAGGTAGGCAGAACGCTGAAGATAGAAAGGCTTCACTACTCGTCACATTCAGCTAGTAATGAGTATTTCCTCAGCCAAGTCCCCGAAGCCATTATTGGTCATAGCAATGATCCAAACCTCTAAGATTTACAAGCAGACTCCAGAAGAAAGTATCAAAGAGACAGTGAAAATTTCCTCTGTAGTCTTGAGCTGGTTATAAATGGAGACCAACAACTAAATCAGTAGGAGAACACCACTGGCATTATCCTCTGGGAAGCAGGCTGCAACCGCAAAAAAGAACACCTTAGCATTTGCTACTACATTTGTGCAAACTTTCTCCAATTTTCCTCCTTCTCCCCAAAATATAAAAAAAAAAATTCTCAATATTCACCACTATATTTTACACCTGAAAAAAAAATGAAGTAGCAGCACAAGGCTAATAAATATTCTGCTTAGAATCCACAAAAAATGTTTTGAAGCCTGAACACTTCCAGGTTACCGCCAGCAGATGATGTAAAGGAGGAGCTCTTCATTAAAGTTCACCATCCAGTCAATGCTGACCAGAATTTAACCCCCTGCCTTAACGATACTTCAGAGGTACCTAGACCAACCCCGAAGTAGGGACTTATCCTTGTACAAAAAGGTAAGGCAGACAACAATTATAGCCAGCAGGATTTCTGGCTGGCTTTACAAAATTCTTATATGCCCTCCAAATAAAAAACAAAATCAGGGGAAAAAACCCAATCCTCAGGCCAGCAAGGCTGCATCTCAGTGCAACATTTGTGGATTGTCTCTTACGCCTAGACCTAAACCTCTAAGCTGCTCTCCTTCTGCATTAAGTCACTCCCCAAACCTTTCTGTGGTTAACTCGCATTGTTTCCCTCCAGCCTGCTTAAACGTTCATTGTTAATAGTTAACAGCCAGGAAATCTTGCTTCTTATTGTTTCAGCCAAGACATCCTTCTCAGATATACCTCAGTGTACAATTCCAAAGGGCCATTCAATTCCCGATTAGACAATTATATGCAAATATACCCCAATTTCTGACTGAGAATTTAACCCTTTTCTCTGCTTGTTAGACAGCATACAGGAAGACCAGAAAACTGATGCAAGCACATGAAAACTCAGACTGGCCATGTTAGCTGCTGTGGGTCCTCGCCCTTCTTCTAAGCTTCCCAGATACTTAAGGTCCTCTTCCTGCTACAATACCCAAATTTGTAAATAACTAAGAATTTCAAGGCTCTTGAAGTATCAGGTTTTCTCGCTACAAGGGGTGATGTTAAAACCTTGTCCTGGGCTTAATATCGCGTTTGTTAATCGCACGTACGCTTCTTGGTTTGGGGCAGGATCCACCTCCATTCTCGTTTCTGTACTAGTAGGTCATCTTCTCCCTGTCCCGGACTCTGAGAGGCAGTCACTTCTGCTGATGTGCAGAAAACTTTCAGAACTGAAATTCTGAAAGAATGAAGCAAATGTTTCCTTGCTCTCATCTTCTTTTAACTGCTTTCAAAAAAAAAAAGTTTTTCTTTCTCTTGATTTAATACATGTCTTTGGTTTCATTGCAAGCTCTAGCTTGTGGCCCCTATTCTGTATTTATGAGGCTACCCTGGCTCTGAATATTTCCATTGTGGCGGGGCGGTATTTGCCAACGCAAAGATTTTGGATTCTGTGGAGGGATTAAAATTCAATTAGATTGTATGGAACTGTCTTTCTTTAAAACCATTTTGGTTAAAAACTGCATCTCATGATTTCTGTAATAGCAGCTAGTCAACGGTTTTCATTTATAAGCAAAGTCGATTTCCTTCTTGCTCTTTTTGGGCAGACATTATTGAACAGTCATCAAAAATAGCACTGGGTCTTTCAGGGCCCCTTTTCCCTCTCCAGCATTTGTTTGGTCTCATCCAAGCAGGGTAAGCCCAGTCCAACGCTGATTTCTCGGAAATTTTCTTCATTCACTGAATAGCTCTGGATAAAATCTCTGAAATCTTGCATACAAAGCTTAAGAAGTTAGATACTATCTAGTGAGAAGGGGAGGTTGCAGAAGCCCAGCTGGAAATGTCATAAATTAAAAGAAAGGGCCTACCTAACCGATGGTGGCAGGGGTTATGAACCGTCACGCCTTACTGGCGTTAGAAGTACCAATTACTGGGAAAACAAAAGAACCAGCGTCAGAACTTCCCTACCACCCAGGTACAGTAAACCAGACCGGTACAAACACCACACAGTCATTTCTCAGAAGTTTGCCATAATACATCCAAGTTTTGAATCACAAACCAAGAAACCCAGGGGACGGCACGTTGCGGCTCTCCAGAATTGGTTATATTCCAGGCAGGCCTCTGAAACAAGGCGGCACACACGAGCTCGAGCCCAAGCACAGAGCTCCCAAACCACGTCATAGTCCAAAGCGGTCTGTACAATGCCAGTTTTACACCGGCAGTTTACTGAATGCTGTTCACCAGCCAGGTGATCAGATACCTAACCAGTACCAGCCATCTCCCCCTCCTCCAGCTGTGCTGTTGAAGCCATGGCAGCATGGATTTGCTGGAAGGGCAATCAAAGACTTTCGAGAGGATTTAAGTACAGAGTTAAAAAACGTGTCATCAAGCCTATCCATGACTGCAAGGTAGAGCAGACTGAGTGGTTTTCTCTTCAAAGTCTCCCAAAGGACTGGAGCCCAGGATTTCCCAGGTGATTACTCCAAAGACTGATAACTACCACAGGAATGCTTCCCTACTACAGAGTTTAAATAACTTTTGTGCATCATTTTTCCTTGAAAGTATAGAAAGGGCTGAACAAAGACACTACATAAAAATCTAAATATTTATTTTAAATTTCTTTCCACTCCTCCTGTGTTCTAAATCCTTTTAAAACACCCCAGCATCCATTAGCATAATGGTCAATAAATAATTTTGAATAATACCTAAGCCTTCATCAAGTTATATTAAGTTATACGTTAATATTTACCTAAATCCATCCCTTGATCAGTTTAGTTTCCCTTTCCTTTCTCCCTCTCCACTTCGCTATAGTATTTGCTACTGACGTTCCTCCCCATGACTATCCTCCAGGCCCAGCCTCCCCAAGAGAAGCGGCATATCCTCCCGGCTGCTTTGTGCCCGTGCCCCTGCATGTGGTCAGAACTGCATTACCAGCCTTGCCAAAACATTTGTTACTGGCCTGAAATCGCTTGTAGCTATGATTGCTTCAAAATCCTTTCTCCTTCCAGTGAGGATTTTCCTTTCCATTTGTGTTCCTGCATTGTGACAATTTTCACTGCCCTACAAAGTAAAACCCGTATTTTTCCTAACCTTGTCTCCACCACTTTTCTAAGCTGTGGTCATCAGTGACACATCTCCGCGTCTTCCCATAGTTGCTGACAAACTGAAAGCCCGAGAACACATGACCGTAGCAGAAATACCATGAGCTAACCCTCCCCTTTGCTCTCCAGAGTAGGGCTAACAGTTTTCTAATAAAATTGTGTCTTTATTTCACATTTTACCCTTCAAACATTTCACTGTCTTGCTCCACACTCACTACAGGAGGGTGTTTTAGAAGCGTTTTCTGTGACCTTTCAAAAAGCAAAAATAGCAACTCAGGTGTCCAAGCATCCTTTACAGCACTAAAGAATTCATGCTGTGATAGACTTTACAGCTATGACATATCAGTTGTAATTTTTCTTAATTCAATTTTTTGTGGCAATCATGCATTAAGCCAAGATTGGAAGTCCTTTAAAAAAAAAAAGCAGAATTTCTATTCCCAGTATTTTCCATGACAACTTCTGAACTATATATTCAAATGTTCTGAAAGTTTAAAAGGAAAAAGAGGCACAAGATTATGGATCTCAAGAAAGAGATACAAGCACGTGATCTCTACATATTTTTAATAAAACCAAAGCCTTTCCACAGCCTTTCCTTCAAACATTTTAGGCTGTACCTTTAAAAAACAGGAAACTAATATTTGTGCAATGAAATATTTAATTTTCCCCTGAACAGTAATAACCCAGGAAGTTATCTCTGACAGACTGCCAAGAGAATGATTATTCAGTATTTTGGGGAGTGCCCCGTCATCCCAGCTCTTATTATATTTTCCTTTTTGGTTGCTAACAAATACGCATCGGTCTGACTAAGCTCTCTCTTTCCTCACACAACTTTTCACCAAAAAAGCCTAGAACCAAGGTAAACGACACCCCACCCCCCAAGTTTTCATTTTAACACAACAGCACGCTACAGAAAAAACTTCTGGCCTATACAGAGATTCTGGAAAGCGTTCCAAGGGAGAAGCTGTGAACGGCCACCCTGCAGCTGTGGGACAGTAAACAATGCGGCCAGTCACCAGCTGGGTCTTTTGCACGTAGCTCTGATCAAGAACACGTCAGAGCCCCCCAGATTTTAGTCATAAAAAGAAACTCTGCTGGTGATCTTAAGCTGGGGGAAGTCCATGTAAGAACACCTATTTCTAGCCTCTCTCTAGCTCCTAGATTCTTCGAAGTGCGGATCAAGTTTCCCATAACTAGTGTTTCTCCACCCTCCACAACCCTGGATGGAGCCCGCCACCCTTTCTCCTGTCAACCCAAAAGCCAGGCATGAACCCAGGGACACGGTGTCCTAGGATAAAACCTGCCGTAGCTTCTAGCCAGGTCTAACCATCCCCACGACTCCCAAACTACCGCTCCACTCACTGTCACTGGAGGAAGAGTTAGTCCACCAAGACAAATAACAGGTCTCGTGAATCTCGAAACCCCACAGCGCTTCCGAGAGCGGAACGACTCCAACACAGATCTTTAACACCAGCAGCTCTTCAAAACCACTACAGAATCTACCAGACAGTAATAATAGCTACTAATGTTTGTTTTGATGATCTTACTCTCAGAGAAAAATAAATCAACCAATATGTAAAACTACATTAACTTCTCAGTGATTCCTTTTTCCTTGGAACTGCCTAAGTTTCTTCTTTAATTCATTTTGAAAGCAAGCAAAATCTGTAGGGATATCTAAGGAAAAGCAGAGGGGCAAGGAATGTCACATCTACAACAGTTTTCTTCCCACTCACCTTCAGTCACGCAAAATAAGACTACTGAAGTCCAACACTACCACTTTTGAGCATTTCTAGTGTATGACAGAGCTCTGGTCCCTGTTACATAAAAAGCATGTCCAGGCTTTCCAACACTCGCTAGCTGTCCTCTACTGAAGAGGTGTAAGCCTGCTAAGACCCATACAATTAGAGCTACTAAAGTAGATTATATTCAAGTGAATGTTTTTTTTTGTTGGTGGTGGTGTAAGGAGGAAGCAAAACTGATTAGAAAACAAAATATTTTCTCAGAGCTAGGAAACTACTACAGACTACTGATATCGATTTCCAGCTCCTACCATTACAGGTTGTCTGAGGCAGAGAATGTTTTCCTTCCACAGAGAGGTTCTCTTCAGAGTGGATAGGGACTGTACTGCTAAGAGAAGCATCTATTCCTAGGAACAGCAGATCATGAAATACAGCTGGAAAAATGGACTCTTTTTTTCCATTCTGATTGTTTCAGCTAAGCCTTGGCATTCCTGTGAGAGCGAGACCAGTGCTGACGATCTGCTCTTGGGACTGCACCAGAGGCATGCTAGTTTGCCAACAAATCCCTGGTTAGTCCATTATTATACTGCTCTGCCTACAGGGATTCACATAGCTGCACCTAAATATCTTCTGGTTTCATGTTATATACATGCTTTTCACAGTTGGCTTGCAGCAGATGAAGTGTGTTAAGGGGATTTGAGCTTGATCAGCTGAGCCAAAATGTTCCTTTGCCTGCAAGGAACCGCAGCATAAACCCCGTCAGGTCTTATTTACAGTGCCTGTGTGCACACAGCAGAGCTGTGCCAGGGGGGGACTACAGACCAGCCAGTTCACAAGCAATATTTTTCCTTCTTAGAAACTGCGTGTCACTTCTGGGAAGTTGGTCTGCTTCTAGTTTACCAATATCGGAAAAGCCCCTCTCACTTGCTCTGTACTCAGGGCCAGGGCAAACCTTGATACAAGGTTATGCAATCTGATACCAACGACTGAGGCTTGCATCCAGGGCAGCAGCTGATGCTAGCAGTAAGGCTAACGCGGATATGTGAACAGATAATGGCAATATCTGCTGAAATCTGCTTTATTCATCAACCTTCTTATTATTAACAATAAAGCAAAGAGACCAACCGACAAGAAAGCCATGGCTCCTGGTAGGCGAGTACAGCAAGAACACACAAGGATCCAGATTTCAGAGCCTTAGCTGGCCTCAAAACTGCCAGATATTCAGGCGGTTGTTGCTGTCAAAAATATTTTTATGCCCCTGTAAGATCAGGCTGATGAACTTTCAGATGTAGGCCTGTGAACAATTATCCTTACCAATTCAAAGATAAGCTCCTGCTTTCCTCGTACAAAAATGGATCTTGAGATCACCTAAAAATAGTACGCAAAGCTTCGTTTAAGAATAAATGCTGCTGCTGCTGCCCACAGAAGGGTACTAATTGTCTCCTGGAGATCAGATGCTGAAATACAGCGACAACATTGCGGGAGAACACTACTCAGACGGCAGGCACCACAGCAAGGAACGGCGTTTCCCGATTTCTCTGAACTAAGATCTTGAAAGGGGTTTCTCTTCCTCACGGGATACCAGTGGTGCAGTCCATGCAGCATATGACCCAAAACTTCCTTGCAAACAACGGGAAGAAAGAGCTTGAAGGACATTCTCCTGGCTTGTTCTTCTAGACCCCAACACAGCAGCTTGGAAACTTGATCTGCTCTCAGGCTTTTCAGGAGCAAATGAGTTGAGAAACTTAAGCCAGGGCTACCACGCTGCCACTGAGGAGTCAACTGCAGGAAAACTGTGAACATCTTGATTAAAAATAGAACTCAAAAAAGAAAAGCACCCAAAACTGCCTCGTACTTCTTTAAAAGTTACATCAAGGTTTTTTATATTTAGATCATCTACAAACAAAAAACTGCTTCACGGTAAAAGTACAGAGACAAAGTTCAAAATCATTCAGGGAGTCGGTTTCCCCGCGCTCTTAGTCTAAGTGATTTAAAAATGTATTCCTACAGCATTTATGAAGCACTGGGAGCCCTAGGCATCCAAGCTTTAAGTCTTTCAGGGCAACACAGTGATACTGAAATTTATAAAGTAAAACAAAACAGACAAACAAAACCCCAGCACCAAGAAAAAAAAACCACCTCAAACTTGGGCATTATGAGAAGGAGGCTGTAACTAGCAGAAGTTTCCTCAATTACTGTAAAAGCCTGGTCATTTGCTTCAGCAGTTATTTCCAACAATTCATAAGAGCCCCAAATTAAAACACAGTACCTCTGCATTTCCCAAGCAATCCAAAGCCCAGAGCGGAGGTCCCAACCTAACAGATTACGTTGGTACACAACGTTGTTACAGGTTTATGACTTAAATCGCTATAGCTGGGGGGGTGGGGGGGGGAAGCGAGCAAGCAAGAGCGTAGAGGTGGACCGGCAAGTTAGTGAACAACATCCCGCTTTGTCTACATGCCGTATGAAACACACTCCTAAAACAATCCCACAGAAATAACTTCCTTCAAAAGAGACAGTATCAGGTTTAAATTCATGCAAACGACTTGCTTTTTCTTAAGTATTAACCAAACTAGTATCTGAGCAAGCACTACAATAAGGACAAAAAAGCCATTAAAAAAATCACCTCCTGCTCTTTTACCTATCTCAGCTACAGAGTGAGGCATGGACATCTACGATGAACAAGTCTTCTCTTAGCAATTGCTCAGAATCCTTGTTAATCAAGGAAAATACTGTTGTCTGCACTAGTGAAAACCACTTAGAGAAATCCCATTTTTTTATTCCATTTCAACTCTTAAGATACTTTAGCTCAATAAATCACCACCCGAATGCAAGTTCTTTATCCCATGCTTCAGCTTCCAAGTCTTTGCACCTTTTCGCATTTAGTCTGTAAAATAAATGCCAATTATTTGTCATAAAAAGAAATGACTAGTCCATTATCTGTGATCAGCTTCTTAAAAAAGCCAGCATAAGCACACACGATGGGCACGAACCTAGGTTAACGAGTTGATTTCATTTCTCAGTATTTCCCAGCATCATCAACTGGGAAAGATGACAAATTTGAAACAGACCTGGACTAGTTTCGTGGAAAACCACCAGCATAAAACCTAGTGCATTTCAGAGCTAAAAAGTCTCCTGAGCCCTAATATCACGAGGTTGCCTTTGTCCATCAAATATGCCTAAATTTTGATGCTGCATTGTTATGGTTCCAAGCAGAGCTTCCTTTTTTTGCAGGAGAAAGCCACAACCTCTATCACCAACCAAAGCAACACAGGAGGATGGCTCTTTTACAGCATGGCAACTGCTCGTCCTGCTCCACAGTCTTTCTACAGGGAGACAGAGGATGGGAAGGAGGAAAAAGGAGCGCGAAAGCACAGAGGCATCCTTCTTCCCCACCGCGTGAGGCTGCAGGGCCATCCCTCCAGCACCAGGACCAAGGCCGGGCTGGCAGAGGAGGACGGGGAGCCCCAGAGAGCGCTCGAGTCCGGACGGAGAGGGGCCGCTTTGCCAGATGCTGCCTCCAAGCAGGCTTGGCGGCAGGCCCCGCCAGGCCAGCTGGGCTCTTCCCGGCCTCGGAGCTCCGGGAGAGGCCCGACAGCCCCGAGCTGGTGCTCAGCCCCGCCAGGGGGCCGCGAAGGCCGGCACACACCCGCTCCCAACCCTCGAGGGAGCGGGGCCTCGCGGGCCGGACTCCGAGGCGGATTTGCAGGCCCTGCCCGAGGCCGGCCGCAGGCGGGGCGGCGGGCTCGGGGCAGGAGGCGCGGCAGGCCTCCGCCAGCCCGCCCCGGCCCACCACGGGAGCCCCAGGTCAGAGCTCCACCCGTCCCCGTGGAAACCCCCAGCCGCGCCGGGCCCAGTGAGCCCCCACCGGCTCCGGGCCCCCCCCCCCGCCGCCCCAGGTGCCGCCGGAGCGGCCTCCCCCCCGCCGCGGGGCCGCGCCACCGGCCCGCCCCGCATCCCGTACCTGCGCCCCCCGCGTCAGGCCGCAGCCGCTGAGCTGCCCGTGCCGGAGCTGCGCCAGGATGTTGGTGGCCGCCGCGCGGGCCCCGCGCCGGCCCCCCCCGCCGGGCCCGGGGCCCCCCGCCGCCGCCGCCGCCATGGCCGCTCCTCCGCTCGGACGGAGACAAACAGGAAGCGCCCCCTCCCCCCGCCGCTTTGTACGGAGCGGCGCGAGGGACGCTCCGCAGCGCCCCCGCCCGGGCCCCGCGCGCACTGCGCCGCCGCCGGAGAGCGCCGCCGGCCCGCGGGGGCCGCTGGGAAATGTAGTCCGGCTGGGGGGGGGGCGCGCACGCGCAGAGCCGCCGCAGGGCGCGTAGCGTCCCGGGAAGGAGGGGGACAGCCCGCCAGCCCCAGGCGGGCGCAGGCGCGGCCTGGGGAGGTTGCGGCGGGGCGGGAGGGCTGAGCACCGCGTCGGCGTGCTCGCCGGCCCTTCCCTCGCCCCGGGCTTGATCTCTCCCGGGGGCTGCTGGGCCCCGACAGGAGCTGCCTCGCCTCCACGCCCAAGTTTGTTTCCATTCAAATGTGCTTTACTGTTACTTTTTTACTTTTACTGTTAATTTACTATTACCAGCTGCGGTGAGCAATTCAGACACGCAGGCACAACTAAAACCCATAGCGCAGCACCCGAGGAGCTGTTTGAATCAAATGAAGGAAACCACAGAACAGAGCCTCGGGACCGCAGGAGGAGCCCGGACCGCGAGACCGGCCTTCGCGACAAAGCTGCTCTGCCCCTGGAAGACGGGGAGGAAGCTGGACTCAGCGCAAACTGCCGGGCCGGGTGCTGTTCTCCACACCAAAGCAAAACGGTGCACATGCCTCCAAGGGTTACAAAAACCCAAACAAGTCAAAGGAGACGCAGCACCTTGGGAAGACGGACACTTGGGAGTGAGTTCTTGGCTAAGGTACAGGCAGCGGCTCCAAGGGACCCGAGAGGTGACAATGGCTCCAAGGGACCCGAGAGGTGACAATGGCCCCAGAGACACAACTCTCACCAGTGGCCGCCCTCCTCCCTCGAGGCCTACAGCTGCTGTCGCCCACCCGGCGGAGCAGCCCAGCTCCGGTTCTTGGTGAGACGGCAGGGAATGCAGCATACAATATGGGTGCCCAAAATCACGACCCCTTTAAATGCGGACCTTAGTTTATATTCCATTTTAACTTCCCTTTGTTGTACGAGGAACAATAGAAAGCAATAAAGACACTAGGGATTAACATGACGCTTAACAGCACTGCCTGCCCAGTGCTGTGATGGCATCCAGGTGATGTATTTGAAAGTTTTACAGCATCGCATCTTACATCACTTCTCACCACCATGAAATATGTGTGGGCCTGATGATGATCGCAGTTTTATTCATAAAAAGCAAGATCTGCTAATGGATGACTTGCTGTTTAGATAAACTGCCGTTCACAGAAAGCCACTAAGCACTGCGTTTGAAGAAATGCAAACATGGCAATCTTTTCACTTGCACGCTCACACTGCCTCAGATACAAAAGGCTGCTCTCAGTCCCCTTTCCCAGTGCTTCCCCTGCCCCCCCCCCTTGCTTTTTGCTATGTTTTTTGCCATTTGCCAGCAATTCATGTGAAGATTTGACTCTTCTTCCTCCATCTTCTCCTTTGTTAGCTCCATTAAAATAGTCTTACACAAGATGTTTGTCTGACCTTTCATCAATCCACAGCCTCTCCAAATCCAAACAATTACTTCTGAAATACGTCAGAAAATCTGGCCTTAAGTTTTGGGCTTTGCAGGCTGCTTAGAGTGGAGGAAAAAAACCAAAACAATTACACGGATGGCACCCACAGCAAATGCTAAATTTGGTTTCTGTGCTATCTTTCACAACTCAACCAAAATCCAGTTTCCTTCCAGCCTTTGACAGATGCTGTGAGCATGCACTGTAGGTGGGAGCTTTTGAGCGCTGACCTGCCTCGTTTGGAAGCCATCCAAAATTGCCACCACCCATCTGCGTTTCACGCACATCTCATTTTGGATTCCTGACAAAACTCCTCTACGTTCTGTTAACATGACCAAGCGCTCACCATATTGCTTGATTGGAGCTCTCCCTCCAGCTGGAATATGCCAAAATAGACCTGCCATCTCTTCCCACAGATGTCCTTCATTGTGAGGCCCCTGGGAGGAGAGGCGGCAGGAAACCACAAGTTTTAGCTTTATTTTTTTTTCCCAGCTGACTTGTGATAGTAATTTTGAATACATCAAGTTCTCACTAACAGCAGAACCTCTTACGTTATACATACAAGGAGTGGAATCTGATCTCCAGTGGGACAGCCAGCCACCAACGATTTCATCCCGCCATCCCTTAGAGAGAGATTCCCAAACATCTGTCCTACATCGCATTGCCTATGAAATAGTACAACTTGCACACGTGTCACTAAGGCTCAAGCATGCTCTCTGCCCTCCAGCAGCTAGGCCAAGTCATACAGCCTTCCATTTAAAGAAAAGGCTTACTAAGGATCCTAAGAAAACATATCACAGTGCTTTTTGTTAAAAGAAAGTCTTAATAAGATGGTAGTCGCTCTTAAATACTGGAACAAACCAAAATTAAGGCTGTCTTGTGTTATTCTGACTCATCCATCCCGTAGCACTCATAAAGATCCATCTAATTACTCACAGTAGAACGGTAGCTGTGGACAGATGAGTTCTTTCAGCTCCAACTGTGCTGAGGAAAGATCTTACTTCCTAAGACTACTACCCCTTGGTTCTGCTACTGGAACCTCTTAGGTGAGGGCACCAAAATGCCATGGTTAGCAGAGATCTCCTGTGTTGGTAATCTGCAGCCTAGCCCACAAGTCTTTCATCTTCCTCTACTTCATGAGTGGAGCAATGCTGAGAGAAAATCAAGACCGAGCTCCAAGTGAAGCCATTGGAGAAGGCCTGCATTTTGTTGTCCTACAGATTAGACAGTGAATAGCATGTGAGATATGAACAGCTGGAAAACAAAAAGATAACCTTATGGTTACAACAAGGAGCCACTAACAAGAGCTGCTCTCTGTCTAACAATGCCTCAATTTTAGGGTGCTCCTCTCTCAGTACCTCCCCTGCAAGTTGCGTCAATGCAGCATTTCTAGAACAGCAGCTGTCCCACCTGCTAAAAGGAAAGGAGAAGTACAGAACTAGAAGGGCCTGTACAGGTTACCAATCCTTCCAGTATGTCTGCCTGTCCAAAGCTGCAGGTGCCTTTTACTGTAGTTTACCCACAACTGCAACAGGATTTCCATCCTGAAGGGTAGGAGTGCACATTTTATGTAACCTCATTGCACTGGTAGAGATCGAGACAAAAACAATAGCTTCTCAAAGCAACCCCACATCAGCAAAGACTGGGCATTGGCCCAGCTGTATTTAAGTATTTCACTGGCCACAATGGATTTATTTATCCTGTATCTCTAACCCACTCAAATGACTATAGCTTGTTTGTGCTTGCTCCAGACTCAACTTCCAGCAGCCTTGAAGAAAGCCTGTAATTTTTCTGTCCCCCCCCTTTTTCTTTAAAAACTCTTGTGTAACACTACTGCTTTCTCTCTTTCTGATCATTGCATACACCTGTCAAAAAGACACAAATAACACATTTAAAGGTTTGGAATTGTCAAGTCAGCTGAACACCAAGAGGTTTCATGCCTTTCACCTGTTAAGAAAACAGACAGAAATGCAGCCTGGTTAGAGGAAGGGTCACAAGGAGCTCTCTCACCGCCTGCTGCAAGGAGCAGCTTATGAACACCTGTTCAGCTGTCTCCTGCACCACGGGAGAGCTGCATTTCAGTCTGAGCCAAGGCCCCCTCCATCCTACCCTTGTGCACGCTACACATACAGCTCAGCTGGTCCACCCTGAGGCCAACTTCACTGACTGAGGTGGCTGATGCGGAGTTATGCAAGTGAGGCCCCAAAGGGAAGTTTAAAAGAGGAAGGAAATGGGGAAGTTTCATAGGAGAAGCACGTTAGATTCTGTAAGAAGCAAGCAAGCTCCACTGCAGGGTAAATCAAACCTTTGCTAGTCCACGCTCCACCTCAGTTTGCAGATGACATTACCTGGACGCTTACTAAACCGGTTTCAGGCAGGTGGTACTGACCCACACTGATTCTACATACAGAGGAACCGAGCGATTTTCTATGTCGCAACTGCTTGCTCCCCCCATGCCACCCTTCATGCTTGGCAGACATGCCAGATCTACAAATCTGAGCCTCCACCTCAAAAATCAAAAGGTTTTCTCGGCCGATCGTCAATCTGTCAGGCTGACCGCATATTCATAAAGAGGCCAAAGATAAAAGGTGGAGCACATCACAGAGAGACTTGTAGCCTCAGAAGCGAAGCTACCACCAGTGGCCCGTGCTTTTCCCCTTATGACAGGGAACCGCCCAGGCTCATTTTTACAGAGCGAAGCAAGCTGTGGACTCTGCGTAAGCCTCTACAACTTCAAAACAAACTCACAATGAAATAAACAAGGTACCTCTGACCTGTAGACTTTTCTTACTCTTTCTGAACACCTGTTTGCTATTCAGGCAACCAATTGATTTTAGATTAGCAACTTTACAGCATTAACAGCTGATACCTGAATCACATTTTATGAACCAGCAGTAGCAGAATTTAATGGGAAGCTTTTCACTTCATAATACAATTCACATTGTGAGGTACGACTTTTTCCATTATGAAACTATAAAAATATATTCCCAGAGTCTGAATCAATAATTTAAACTGATAATGAAAATAGAATCAGTTGTTATCCAGGAAGACCTGTCCCAGTACTGCAAGTTTAGAGTTAAAAGATTGACTGGGGCAACTCAGGAGGGAGTGTGAGCTCTTCTTAGAGTTTCTCATCTCTCCACCTTTCTCTGAAGAGGCATCTTCAGGGTCTTTTGCACTTTCCCCTTCACCGTGGTCGGCAGCTCTTTTTAAAGTGAATTTCTTGTTTTTCTTCAGCGAGTAAAATTCCCGCATCAAGTCTTCCACCTCCCACTGCTCTTCCTTCCGCTTCCTACAGCAATGCAGCGCAGCAGGGTCTATAGGATGAGCTTCAGTGTTGAAGATGTATCCTCCAGCATTCAAGACGCATTCCCCGTATGGTGTAAGCACCACATCAAAGACTGATCCATCATTGTGAATGAAGTTGTCTGGGTCAAACAGCAGGTACAAGTATTTTACCGTTTCAGCCAAAAAGAAGGATTCCATGCGATTATCCAGTCTGTGATCTCTCAAGTCTTTGATCTACAAGAGAAGAAATACGGTGGGTTACAGTTATATCGAATTCGGTGAGTTACGAACTTAGGGGGAAAAGTAAAACCAGCTTGCAATTCATTTCAGGTAAACAGCACAGTATGGCACCAATTCACCCTGTATTTTAAACAGCTGTATGCAAATACACCAACAAGGTTTCAGATGTTTCGAATTAGCATAGTCTACTGATAAGGAACAGGAAACTAACAATCAGGAGAAATGCACTTCCTACCTGGGTAAGGAGAACAGTAAGTTTTCCATCATTTCCCCCACTAAAAAAAAAATAAATTATAAGGCTTTTACCTACTTCCCGAATCACAAGGCCTAATTCCCAATATTTATAAAGAGTTTTTTGTAAAACAGAGCTTGATAGTACATCTGAAATCTTTTATTAAATGGTTTTAGAGAAATCACTCACTGCAGTTCTCTTGTGTTTGATCAGATTTTCAAGGCATAGTGGAAAAGCAGAATCACACAACTGGCAGGCAGAGAGCCTGCGTATGAGCCTTCCTGCTGAGCTGGAACACCTAGTAGCTACCAGAATACAAGCGGCAGGAGAAGCTTCTGACGCTTTCCCATGTTTTGGACTCTGGTGCAACAGCCAATGACAGAATTTGGCCCACTGTTCAGGCTGTGAGGGAAGTTACTACGAGAAACACAACCAGCAGTTACCAGATCAGCTTCACAGAGAAATAAAAGGGGTTTGTTTGACAAAGGAGTCATGTTTCAACCAAAGCAATCACTTGACTCAATGGCAAAACACCATTCATGAGAACACTTTCTAAAAGCTGATTTTCAGCAGCCATTTAGCTGACTTAGCAGTTGATTTAGCACTTACAGTTGCAAATCCACAGTCCACCTTGCTGATTTTCTCTATTGACTCCACTGCGTCTCTTCCCAATTCTAAGAGCGTGGGATCTCTTGTAGCACGGTACAGATACATTGCACTCTCAATCAGCTCTGCAGAAAACCCCCAAACATTTGCAAGCATAAAGATTACCAAGCCATGTACACAGGAAGACGAGATATTCCTTGAACTAATTTAACAATACTACTCTAGGATGATCAGGGAAACAGCCTAGCTTGCCTTGTATTTCCTCTGGCTCAAAGCACAGATACGTGCTTTTACTAAGGATGTGCTACAAAGAAATTCACTCTAACCAGACTGCATCAGCTCAGGGGAGAGTGAATAACGCTCCCCTCACACTCTCTGAGTGTGGGAGGGGTGCAAGAGAGAAAAGGATTAAAACTCAGTTGTCAAAGGAAGAAAAGAAAGATGCTTCTAGAAAGGATTACAAACAAGAAATTCAACTCCCAAAATACAGTTTTTAAACAATACCGTAAGCCTCTGAAACAGGGGTATCTAAAACACCACAAAAACAGGCTCTATGGAAATACTCTATATAGGCAACACGTGCACTGTGCTGTGTTTACTTACTAAAGAAACACATTTTTTGGACGCTATGATACATTTGAAAGTTAATGCTGATGAGTATTTTTGGTAGAAGCGTCCAATGCGGAGGTCACCTGAACACTCAGACCAAAAGGAAATTATTCTCATTTACAAAGTTTTACTGACCTAATAATCAGGTGTGAGGTTTGCTCTTTTTTGTCACAGTGGTAAAAAAACAGAAAAAAAAGACAGATCATTTCATTGCAGTATCACAGACAACATATAACCCCTCTGGTATGTTGAGCTTTACTACTGCAACTAGAATTAGTTTATTTCAGGAACGCAACAGAACTAGAGTGGTCTATTCATACTCACTTTCACTTCCTAAATGTAAAGGACACAGGCAGTCACATTAACATTTCACCTGACTTTAAAACATCCCATGTCAGACAGTCTAACACTTAAACATGTCAAATCCTACACTGTGAACCCAATTCACTAGCAGGCCCCCTTTATACAGTAACACTACGGTTTGCTTCCCGTAAAAGGTAGCCCTGCCTTTGTGAAGGGCAGAAAGCAAAACGTATAGCTTTGACTATGGAAATCACTGGTAAAATGCATGCAGGAACTAAGTCAAAGCAAAACTGGAGAGGAACTTTTGGAGGGCAGGTGTTGCTAACATCTGATCTTACCAGCAGAGCAAAAGCAGGAGTCCATGTCCCCTTTTATTTCATTTCTGCTTACCAGGCCTGAGTGGATATCCTTCTCTCTTGTCCACTGTATAGCCCTGGGGAATGTTGTAGAACTCGGGCAGCCCACCAAACTGCTTCCAGACAGTGTAATAGTTGAGGAAGGTTCGCATGGCATTATCTACGTCCCCAATTAGGCTCTGAGAGAGGGGAAACAATTAGCAAAGCAACATCTGGGTGAAGAAGAAACGGCACAGGAATTGATGCAATAACACTTCTATAGTCAAAGCAAGAGATGGTGACAGAAATGGGCTGTTCAGCAGGTCTGAATGGTGTACGTAATATTTAGGCATGATGCCTTAAGAATAGGTAGGACTGAGGAGACAGGTACTGCTTTTCTGTTGGATGATGACATTCCGCCCACCTAAATAATATGAAGTCTCTGATTTTTAGTTAACGGAAGGCTGGGTTTCTTCAGTCAGCATTTCTTCTAGTCAATCACAGCATCCAGCCTACTTCAGTGGGGATAACAAAGTCCCAGACCAAACGTAAGTACTGATAAGAAAGCAAACCTCTCAACAGGAAAGTATTCACACAAATAAAGCATTTATAAGGTGGTGGGAAAAGACGCGTGGTTTTCTTTCGCCTTACGCTCCCATCTGGATTATGAGACCGCTGTCAGTGGAGTTTGCTTCAACAAAACTGCCCTCCCATCGTGCTTAACGGGAGACCTTTTTTATAGACCATAGATAAAGTCAACATCTGCTCTTCTACAGGCTCAGACTACTGTAGATCTCATCAGAGATCAAAAACTTTTAAACCAGCACAGTTGAGGGTTATATTAGTAACTTTTATATTAAAGACCAACCCAAGACAGATGAACAAAATCACCATATGCTACTGGTGTGACAGCTCTTACCTGTAGGCCTGGCCAGTAGGCCTCCAGGGACTGAAAAACAGGCATGGACACTGTTCCTTTGTACATCTGAACCCAGAGGTACCAGTCATCAAACTTTGTGTAATTTTTGATAGCTTTGTTATATTCTATAAAGAAACATAGATGCGTAAGTAATCCAACAAAAAAATCCTTTTTTAGGAATGAGAGAAGCCCCTTTTTCACTTGAGCCATGTCAAATGAATGACTTCTCAGGATGCTCGCTTTGGTAACTCTTTGTTATCACAGACTGTTCAAAAGTATTACACCAGAGGCTTCAGGAACAGTCTTGAATGTACCCTGTTAGATTCTTCCTCTTCTTCTTCCACAGTCCCACGTGCAAAGTTTTTACAGGTGCAGTCAAGGAGGCATTCCTGGGACCCTTCACACAGAAAACAAACTGCTCACCTAGAAACATGGACATCAGCTCCTTGTCCTGCAGGAGAATGGCTCCTTTAACAAGGTATTCAAAGTAGGAGTCCACTCCGGCCCCAATGCCAGCATCTTGGGCCACCCACTTGGCAGTTAGCACATCAATGTGGTTACCAACCTGGAAGAAGTGAGGGAGGAGGAAAGAGGGAGTTAAAGTGGAAATAAAGCTTATCTACTAAACAACAAGTAAAAAAATCCCCACACCACCACCACACAAGAAACCCTTGACCTTTTTTCAGACCGTCCATTTCACAGATTCACAATGTCCATTCCAACTAGCATTTTCTCCATTACAAGACACATTCGTCAGTATCAGAGAAGTACAAACTGTAGAAAATATAACTTTGGAATTTTATGCTTCCAATATAAATGCTACACTGGCCAAAACAAAACACCATTATGCTACTGTAAAAATGCACAATTTCAACATGATGTGTCTGGTCCCAATTCCGATCTTACAAAAGAGCAGAGAACGATGAAGTGGTACAGATAGAGAGATGGAGGCCAAGGATGTCAAAGGCATGAGAGCTGCCATGCTAATATTTAAATAGATCCTCCAAACCTGGGACTCTTCAGCCTAGAAACAGATCCAGCTGATGGAGAATAAAATACACAACTGTGACTTGCTTAGCAAAGATGAAAAAAGCCCCAGCTATTCCGTTTCTTTCTTGAACAAGGATTAGGGGTATAAACCAAAAATAAAGAGATCCCAAAGCAAACAAAAGGAAACACTTCTTCATACAGCATAGGAATAAATCTGTTCCACTTCACATATGCAACACTAGGAGTTCACATAGGTTCAAAAAGCAGCTACAGAAATTAACTGAAGAAAGACTGACCTGGAGATAGTGAACACAGAGATAACACTTCTAGCTCTGGATATTCCTAAAACACCAAAGCCGTAGAGGCTGGCAATATCTTGGTGCGCTTGCCATGCTCTTATTCTCTTCCGTAGGCCATTGTCCCACCGGGCATTAGACAGACCTTTTATTTAATCTGTTACAGCTGCTGTTACAAAAACTGCAATACCCAGTAGAAGGCACTTGTCTCCCAACCACATCTGTTATGGAACAGAACAATGGCATAATGCTGGGTTGCACCACTAAAGCAGAGATGTGGATGCTGCAGGTGTCCAGGAACAATGTCAAACACATGACTTCAGCCCAGTTATTAGCACTGTGGTTATTTATCTAGTTCTATCTCCTCTCTGTCTATGTTTTTTTTACGCTTAGAATTGCATCCACAAAACTATACAAAAAGCAGGCCAGCCAATTCAGTGTCCATTCCTCACTCACCAGCCCAATATCCGAGCGATTCTTCCACAGTGCCTTCAAAGCTTTCCTGGCAACATCCTCGAACACTGGGTCACCAGTAAGGTGGCTTAAAGTGGCAAATTCCACTATAAATGTACCAATTCCAGCAGTACAGGTAACTGGGGTCTCCCCAGGGTTTACTCCGTGCAGCAAGTTCACTGTTCCATATGGCATCCCAGTTGGGGTCTGAAAAGCTGAAACATAGTATTTTTGGTTCACGAGTGTTCAGAGTTACGTCTGACAGACTGTCAAGCAAACATGTGCCTCACATTCCACTGCACACAGGCAAGAAGCGGGACTGGAGCAATTGCAGTAACTGCAAGGAACGAAATGAGAAGTAGAGTGCGGTCCTGGGAGGGGCAGAGAGGGTACCCCAAGCTACACGCAGTCCTGGGAAGGTACCGCAGATCTCTTCCACCTTGCCCAGAGCAGCAGACTGCATCCCTACTTTTTTTTTACAGCACAAGCAGGGTGGTCAAAATAGAGCTAAACGCACTGGTCAGCAAAGTGCAAACACTGAGCTTGTGATTACTCAGTGGTAGCCCAGAGTGCACGCTGCACAAGGAAACAGTGCCATGCTATCAGGGCACGCATCCCAGCAGCGGCCCACAGAGGGGTAAGATAAGGCTGCATCTTCTCGTCTTTACAAGCTGCTGTTTCACAGCCTTTATTTATTATTCATATTAAATATATTTCCCCTCAACAAGCAGCAAACAAACTGGTGTGTTAAGGGCATACAACACCTGGCATGCGTATATACAACTGGTATGATGCACTTCACAACGTTTTCCCCGCAAGCTGAACTTGCTTTGAGCTCAGGGAACGCAGGACTGGTTTAGGATTTTACACATCAAGCAGTGCCATCTTCATCAAACACACCAGTCACCTCATGAACTACAGCACAGCAACACAAGCCGCACAAGTTCTCACCCGGCAGGAGTTTGCGAGCTGCTTCCTCCGCCATCCTGAGGAGAGGTCCAGAGCACGGCCAGCCCACTTCTACTTCAACGCCAGCCTTCTTCGACAGCAAGTGAGCGGAGAGGAGACCACCCACCACTGGAAGGTGCACAGTAAGAATCCCATTAAAGAATGTTGGGGAGGAAGGAAATCTGAAACCAGTTCTATTTATTTGTATTTATCATGATGCAGAGGCAGTGTTTATGGAGAAGAAAAGTGAGCTGGCTCACCTTTAACAACCTAATTCAGTATGCCACAAAAGAAGAGTGGTTGGTTTGTTTCTTCCTGCCCGATTGCAATGGGTAGCAGATATATATCTTCCATTATTTTAGAAGCATCAGATCCTACTTGCCTTACTATACACCTGCACTGCCCTGCAGACAATCAGAAAGCTAACAGTGTAATGAACAGGAACCTCTACATGAGGAATTCTGTTTCGTTTCTTCCAGACAGCTTAATGCTATGTTTGCCTAAAGTAATACAGCGTACCTGCTTAAATTCCTTGGAGAAAAACGCCTAGGCCAGTGTCAAGAATGTCAGTGTGACTGACAGAGGCAGGGAGTTACTAGCCCTTTTCACAGGCTTGTCTACTGTCACATAACAAGCACAAACACAGAGAAATTACAGTGCTGCAAAAACTGACTCAGCAATATTTGACAGGAGAAACAAAAAAAGCATAACTAACAGTTTTGTTTCCTGCCAGTGTCTTTTAGCTGGACAGTACTGAAGCATTTAGGCATCCAAGCGGGTACAAGACTCCAAAGGCCTTTGTGATTTTCAAAAAAAAAAAAAAAAAGAGACAAGTTTCACTTTACAATGCTAAAGCAAGAAATTAATAATCTCTATTCCAAAACAGTATGTAAAAAAGATAGTATACAATTTGTACTGTTTCAGTGGAAAAGATGTTTATTCCAAAGCTTAAAACCTGGCACCATCAGAATATTGAAACTGCCACGTCTACTTGTTTGTGTTGAGGCAGGAAGCAGAAAGGTGATGTGCAAAGACAAAAAGGAAGTGACATTTGTTTGGGATTTTTCTGTGTGTTTACGTGTCCCGTTACACCGCGTTACAAATTCACTGACCGCTACCTCGCGTCACCTCTGTGTACAGTTCAGAGACGTGTACAGGAAGGTAATCCAGCCTAAACACCACGGAAAAACCCACCTCACCTCGAATGTTAGTTTCAAAGACGGATGCATTGACATCAATGTCAAAATCCACCCCTTCCTGCAGTACACTGACGACTCGCTGGAACTCGGAAACATTTCCCAAGATCTGCAGGGGGAGCGGGACAACAGAGAACAAGGCTCAGAGTTCACGGGAAAACAGAGGCGCAATTCAACGTTAGGGGCTAGTTCTAGTTTTGTTTTACTATTTCGTGGAATCATTAATTGCAAATAGTACTAAAAAAGCAACTGGCTGTTTCATCTCATTTCAAAAGATTTTCTTTGCACGCTTTAGGTCTTTATTCCAGAGTCAGGAGGGGGCAGGGGCAGGGAGCTCTGGCCACCTGCCTCCCAGGGCTGGAGCGAAACCTCCGCAGTCAATTAATAACGGACTTTCCGCCCCTACCGCCTGAGAACCAGCTGTGAAGAAGGAGGCTGGCAGCGGCCTTGAGCGGGCTGAAGGCCGGGCTGCAGCCGCGGGCGCGCAGGGGGCCGAGCCCCGGGGCTGGGGGGCAGCTCGTACTCACGAGTAGGGTGTCCAGGGCGTCGATCAGCGTGAGGGAGAAGCTGCGCGAGGAGAGAAGCGAGGTGAGGCCCGGTGGAGGCGGTGGGGGGGGGGGGGGGGGCGCCCAGCAGCGGGGCGCCCCGGGCCCGGCCCCGCGGCCGGCGGGGGCGATGCCCCGTCCCGGGGGCGGCCCCTACCTGCCCCAGGTGTCCTGCCCGTCGCACGTCAGCGGCCGCAGCTCGTCGTAGGGGAAGGCGCTCTCCAGGTAGTGCTCGTAGGCGTGGTAGAACATGGCGCGCACCCGCTCCCTGTGGCACCAGCACAGCCCGCTCAGCCCCGGTCCGGCTCGGCCCCGCCCGGCCCCACAGCCCAGCCCCGCACTCACCGGTAGGAAGCGACGTCCAGCCCCCGGGCGGCCGCGCCGGTGCCCGCCGGCGGCGCCGGGAGCCGCAGCGCCCACAGGCACAGCAAGGGGCCGAGCGAGCGCAGCGCGGCCATGGCGGCGCCTGCCGCCGCCGCCGCCGCCTCACCGGCACCCGCCGCGCCCCCGGCCGCCAGCCAATGGGAGCGGCCGGGGTGGGCGGCGCATGCGCACGCACGACGGAAGCGCCGCGCGCTGCCCGTCTGCTTCCGGGGCGCTCGGGGCGGCGGCAGGGGGGGCCGGGGCGTCGCTGCCGCCTCGGGGGCGGCCGGGGGCGGCGGGGCGCGGCGCAGCGCAGCGCTCCTGCCGCGGCCCGGCCTCTTCCCGCGGTAGTTATCGCCAGGGCTGGAAGTAACTGCAGTTACCTCCGTGCAGAAGGGGGGAGGTTCCTGCGTTACTTCACCGGAGGCCGTAACTGCCCGACGGGGGGACGGGGGGGGGGGGGCGACGACGCCCAGGGGCAGAAATGAGCCTCCCGGGTGGGTTGCAAGGCGCTGGGGGAGCTGGCGGTGCTGGAGGTGTAGCTCTCAGACCCGAAAATAAATGTGACGGGCACTGTGGCGCTTTTGTTAGCGACGGCGCCTTACCAGCGGCGGCACCGGCTGCCCGGGAAGGCACTTGTCCCCTGTGGGAAGAGGAGACGGTCCCTGGTACTGCTCCTGCACAGTTCCTCTCTGCAAATGAGGCTGGAAATGGCCCAGAATATTTGTGAAGCAATTGGGAGTTTCCTGGCCTGTGAGCCTTCCTCCTGAGAATCATCCTCACGCTCTTTCTAACCTCCACCTCAAATCCGGCTTTCCGTGCGGTTTGCGTGATGCCTCGGGACCTGCTTCAGGCAAGGCAGCGTCCGAGCCTGCGCGGGGAGCCGTGCGGCGGTGTCACCCTCCTGTGCTGGAAGTGGGCTTCGGGTGCTGGCGTGCACTCTTGCATCCGAGCAGGACTGGCTCCGAGGCAGCCGGGCTCGCGGCGGCCCGGTCCCCTGCAAGAGGAATGAGTCCCCTGGGGGTATCGGTGCTGTGGCTCGCATCAGGGAAGATTTCAGAGCCCGTGCTCCCAGTGTGATGACGCTGATTTTAGCACCCTGCTGTTTAACCAGCAGGTTACATTCTGACATCAGAGCGATTGGCAGAGATCTCTCTACACCTGCATCTCTAGACTTTGATTGACGCACAGTAAATCCTTCCCTTTCTCCCCCATCCGTGCCCGTAGGTGAGGAGGAGTGAGGTGGGGCCCTGGCAGGGGGAGCAGAAACGAGAAGAGACGTGATAAGCCAGTCCGTTGCCTGGCGAAGGTGCAGCGTGCGGAAATCAAAACTAAAGCAGCTTGCTCGCAGGAGGGGAAGGGGCACAAATAACCCGACGCTTCATCATCTCGTGCTGGCGTTTGGCACCGGGGAGGGCTGGCTGCCGTTGATGTTCTGTAATAAAGTAAACCCGCTTTACCCCAAGGCTCCTCGCCCCGGGGCTGTCCCACTAGGTGTCAGTGCACACTCGTGTACCGGCGCGGCTGCCCACAGCTCTGCTCGGTGACGGCAACAAAAAGCCACCGAGTAATTTTGACATACTGTTCATTTGCTGCAGCTGTAATTCAGGTTTCTGGGGCCATTTGTCATAAAGCTGTCTGCCTTCTTATTCCATAGCTCAAGGCTGCTGGAGTATATCTCGCTGCGTTCCTGGGAGAATCAAACTATTGGAGCTGATTTCACTAAAAGCTGTCACAGTACATTACTGGAGCGCATTTTATTAAAGTTCATTTTCCAGACTTAAATTTAACGGTGTTCTAGACCACTGTCATTTACCATATACTGGAACAGTAATTTCTCTATCAAAGTCAGTTATTGAATTCTAAAAGTTGACTGAAGTATTTTTGAAACAGATACAGTATGTGAGTTGAAAGAAAAACAGGACAAGACGGAGGCAGAGCCGTACAGTGTCTCTCCACTGGCATCAGAAGGAGAGCCGGGAAGGTGGGAGCGCACTGCCACCGTGGCCACGGAGGAGGCGGGCTCCATGGAGGCAACATCACGGGCAGTAACTGCACTAATTGAACTGTGGTAACGAGCCGCTGCACCCCACTAAGCATTTGCAAAATACTTTCATGGAAAAAGTATAACAGAGTTGAGCTGTCCATCCCAAAAGAGCTTTCTGTCTCTCGACCTGCGAGGGCCGTGAATAGCAAAGACCAAAACAAGGGATGAGCAGAGGAGGATGGTGTAAATGGGACTGAATCGCTGCTCCAGGGATTGACGGGCAAGAGGGCAGCGGCTGGGAGAGCCAGCTGGATCAAAACTGAGCTGGTTGTGAAACAGCCGCTTTTGGTGTGGCGCTCATCACCCTCCTTACCGTTTCTGAGAGCGCTTTAGGCAGCTGAGCACCCTGGGGCGGATTTGGGAGGCAGACGGGGCTGTCTCCTCCCAAGCGTTCGCTGCTCTGCCTCCTGACATAGCCGCAGGTTTATTGCAAGCCCCGCTGAAGCAAGATGACTTTGCTGTTGCCGCCACGAGCCCCACCACAAAGGGGCTGAGAAAACTGCCTGTTGAGAGCCGGGTGGGGGCAGCTCCCGTTGCCAGAGAGGAGCTCGCCGTGCCGCAGCTCAGGGTGTCGGGCAGCCCGGGCTGCTGCTGCTGCTGCTGCTGCTGCTGCTGCTGCTGCTGGGCCCCTGCGTGTAGGATAAACAGCGGCTTCCAGGTGGTGGTGTGGCAATCACCTGCGTGTTTATTAATAAATACAGCTGGTGGGATGGAAATTAGTTGGGGGAAAAGGTGGTTGTCGGTGTGGCTGTGGCATCCACTAGAGGAGTATTAATGTGGTGTGCACATAATATCACACAAGTTACATGGGCTTTGGTGCAATAAATCAAAGAAGATGCGGGGAGCGGTGCTTTCAAATGGACAGAGCATGTTACTGAAATATTTAGGCCGCATCAGAGTTAAGTGCTTCTTCAGATGCCTCACTCCAGCTCGTCAGGCTTTCTGTCTTTATGAAAAGGCCACTGGCAAAATAATACAAAGTTTCATTTGGACGTGGGGGAGGCTGTGATTATAGGGGTGTTTAGCACTTTGGTTTATGGCATCTTTAGACTGAGGACTTGTTTACTACTTGCTATCACCATAAGTGGTGCTGTTGCCCTGCTTGCAATTTTGATGCCCATGAAGACGGAAACTGTATGTAAATCAGGATCGCCCATTAATATTTATAATTCATGGTGGAATGTAGGAGTTTGTCTGTTATGAGAAGAACCGTAAACAGAAGTTTTATGAACACTGAAAACTGTTGCTAAGGTGGTTCTCTTGAAATAATTTTCCTTTGCAGCCGAACATCAATTCTTAATTTTAGTAGCACGCATAGCAGGATGGAAACGATGATTGATTTTTCTCCAAGTGCTGTGGGCTGCTGTAGTCGAGATTTCACTATAAAAGACTAGACATTTCCAATTGCTTTTTATAAGTTCAGAATTGATTTTATTTGTTTAGCACCTGACTAACATAATAAAAGAGAAAAGAAATACAGCCAAATATGAGACACAGAAAACTCACGGGCTACGTGGTTTCTGGTCTTCCTCTCGGTGCCATGATATTAAGCCACGCTGCAATTTAAAAAAGAAAGAGCTGGACTCCCAGCTACCTAGCGGTGACTGGCGAGGTGTCCCAGTGCTGCACAGCCCTGCTCTCCCAGGCGGGGAGTACGGACAGATACGTCCCACCAAGACGGCACTCAGCAAGCAGAAACGACAGCAAAAGATGAGAAAGGGAGAGCTGACGCGGCATCACTCCACTGCGCAGCTTCCCCGGCTTCAGCTGGTTCTCTTTAAACTTCTTCTTGATTTTTCTTTCACTAACTAACTTAACTAACGTATTTGTAGAAGCTGTAGGTAGGCAGCAACCAGAGAATTAATGCAGCGAGGGCTCCCGTTCCAAACAGGTCTCTTCCAAACAGGGTCATGCAGAAGCTGTTTGCACTGTGTTCACAAGGAATTGTGGCTCTATATAGAGTTTGAATATTTTATGCAAGTCTGGCTTGCTGTTGGGATTTTGACAAGTGAGAAAGCAAAAATAAAACCGAGTTAGCATCAATGTGTCTTGGTTTTTAGTATGAGGATTTATGGCACCCACGTTATGTGGCATCAATAAAGTCCAAAGCTGCGACACTTGTGTGAACAAGGTTTCATTTTCTTTATCCGAGCTAGGATTTTCCCATAGGGATTGTGGCTTTGATATTTTTTTACCAGGAAGATTTGGAGGTGTTCAGATGATTGGTGTCTGTAGAATACAGATAGGCGAGCAGGGGACAGGCAGCATTTCCCTTTTACATTAATTCGTCATGTCGCCAGCGGCCAAGGAGCAGGTACGCAGCCTTTGGGTGCGGGCAGGGGAGAGGTGTGGGTCTGTCTGCTGTCAGCCCCTTACGCCACGAGAGTCAGGGATGTCTGCAGAGGGACTGCCTTCTGCATCTTTTATTTGTCTTGGTGGGCTTGCAAAGATAGAAAAAAAAAAAAAATGGGACAAGAAGGGTTATGAAGCCTTACGCATGGTGGGAAGAGGGTGGGAAGTTTGGTTATCGGCTCCAGCGCAGCCAGGATTTTGACCTCGAAGTTCAAAAAACTTGTATGTCTGGGAGAATCCCCCACCTTTCACATTCGCACGGCGAACGTGGTGAGAAGGGCTGAGTTTACAGCTGGAGAGAAGCAATGGGAAAACCTTCCTGTGGCTCTCTGGAATCACAGAGAGGTGGCAGAGACAATTTATTCCCCAGTTTATGACCGTGTAAAACAAATTCACTGAAACTTGTCACTGAACAAGGATCTCCTGCTGTTAGGCAAAGGTCAGAACAGAGGTGAGTTTGTTTCTCAAAGCAGGAGACAAGGACCGTGTGCAGGAGCGTGTAACTCTGCACTGGTGACCGCTGCCAAAGGGGGTGCGGGACCAGGGGGAGGCGGGTCTGGAGCTGCTGTGGGGATTTCCCTTGTATTTGGGAAAAGGGAACTCTGTCCAGAGGTTTTGGGGGGGGGGGGGACAGGGGAGGAAGGGGGACACCACCAGTGGCCATGCTGGGATGGCCCGGGCTTCGGCTGGGGCTTGCACAGGAGCCCGATGGGCAGAGAATGCAGCCTGCTCCCGGCTGACACCTTTCTGCGGTGCGGCGTGAACCACACGGAGATGCACCAGAACAGATCTGGAGGAGTCACTTCTCTCCAGCATTCATCTCCTTTTTGCCTTTTTATTTTTGCTTTCAACCTAAAACTACTTTCTTGCCGTTACACAAAGTATGTCATATATATGACATATATTAAGGCAGCCAGGTGACAACCCTGATGGCTGCCATCTGTCCTGAGACTTATTTTTTGACAGGGGTAAATAGTAAGATCCTTCCTGGTAGTGTTGTTTCAATTTGCTTGGGGTAATAATCTGGCAAACCCTGAAAGATATTGTTCTCTGTGCAAATTACTTCGATATTTGATAATTGCCATTTTTGTGGCAGAGAAATTACCATGAAAACAGCACAATCAATCTTTGTAAATGTTCATCAACAGAAGCGACTGCCCTGCAGTGCTTGGGAAGGGGATGGTTTGCAGTGGGAAGCCAGAGGAGAGGGAAGCCCCGTCCCTGCTGGGATCTGTAGGGTTTGGTCACTGGTTTCAGTGACATCTCCCATGGGGATGCCTGCTCAGCAGGGCTGGCTCACAGGAGCTCTGCACAGGAGCCAGAGCCACCTGAAGAGCACCAGTGCCCGGTCCTGGCAGAATTTGCATGAGACCCATGTGCTGGCCACACCTCGCTCCTCCCTGGAAGAAGAGTGATGATCTGGGCAACTAAATACAGCCCAAACGCAGCTCAGGCTCTGTTACCTCTCCGTCTTTCAGAGGCTTTTCAATTGGCTGGGAGAGAAATCCCAGCTGGGTTTTCTGGAATAAATACTTGCTTTTTTTGTCCATGCTGTTGGCACTCAGTGCCTTCAAAACTTACGTTCCCCCTTTCTGCACTCACACACCAAATAGAGTAACCTCCTCCTTGCGAGGTCCTGGCCTCCTTTCCTGGGGATCTACCGTAATGGCATTTTCAGTGTCTCATCCATGTTTGATGAGAAGGATTCAAGCAGCAAGCTGATTTCGTTAAAAGCTCTCTCCTTCCTGCTAGGTAGAGGCCTCTGAAGAAGAGGTGAGTTCATTAGCAAAGCTGGAAGGAAATCTTTGCATGCCGACAGGCGGGACTGGACCCTCCTGGAGAGCGGGTGAGATGCGCATTGCAGGAACTCCCTCTAGCCCGGCTGAGGGTCAGAGCAGAGCCTGCAAAGCAGCGAGGCATGGGGACGGCACCCATCAGCGCCTTGGCCCATTTGCAGGGCTGGCCCATGCCTTGGAAGCTGAACACATGGGATGTGAAAACAAAACACAAGGGTCCCTGAATTAATCTCTGCTTCGTTATTCCGGTGGCAGTCTGTAGGAGACGTGGAGGGTTTGCTGGCTATGGTATGGAAAACCGCTCTTGATGGGGGCTGTCATCTGTGTGCATACATAGCTGCCATCCACGGGGGATTTTGACCTGATCTTTTGTAGGCTGATCTGGTGGCCTCGTCACCACGCTGCAGCCCCATTCTGCAGGTGAGGAGGTGCGGGCTCCTGGCCCGTCCTTCCTGACGCTCGTTCCCACAGAGCCATTTTCCCCTCCTGCAGCGTGGAAGGAGATGGAGGGGACCTCCTTCCTCTCCTCTCCACATCCCACTCACCAGGCTCCCACTGTGACTATGATGGCCAGATGGTTATGGGTCTTGCAACGGGATACCCGCCTTGACTCCCAGCTTCTGTATGCAGCAGGCTGGGGTCTCCCCTGGTGCTCTCATGGCTGCAGCAGGACATTGTGGTAGCAGATCAGCTTCCTGCCGAGCTTCAGCCTCCATCCTCCATCCACGGATTCACCCATCAAGCCATGCCCGCTCCATTGCTCCTGCCCCAGACAGGAAAGGGAGAGGGGCACGTACAGGGTGGGTTTCCTTAGTGCTTCTGGTCATGCTCACATTGCATCTCTTGGCTTTTCTGTGCAACCCCGAAGGCTCAGGAATTGCAATGTGTTTATAAGCAAGCCGAGATTCTTGGAGACCCACAGATTCAAGGAAGGGGTCTTTAAGGAGGAAAGAAACCCAGTGCCCAAAACTTGCTTGGAGGTCTCCAGTAAGGGAGGGCTGCGGCTGCCTGCTCTCCCAGGCTTGGTGTGGGCCAGCGCTGTGCTGTGCCAGCTGGAGGGTACTCCCATACACCCCCAGTGACTAAAGGACAGCCCCAGCGGGGCGGTGGCAAACTGTGGGTGGGAGCGAGCTGGCAGGGGATGGCATCCCCCATCCCAGCACCATGCGGCATCTGCGCGCTGCTTCCACATCCACGGGCTGTCACCTGAAGGACTCCCCTAAGGCCTCGGCTATGCAGCTCCCAGCAGGACCACAGGGATATTTTGACGTCCCCTTTTGCTGCCTGGCAAAGCCGTGGACAAGGACAGCTTTCGATGGGGAGAACCAGCCCAGAACTGGCCACTTCTGCAGCAGCCTGGACAGAGGTGCCAGCTAGAAAGTGAGGTGCTGGTGAAGATATTTGTGTTGAAACCTCTCTGGCAAACATTTGGTGGTTTGTAGAGAACTGAAAGAATGAAAACTTTGCTTTAAAAACAAAACTTCAGGTTTTAGTTGTTAGTTTGGGCTTATTGATAAAAATCAAGCATGTTTTCACTGGCAGTGACTTTTCAGAGCAGGGTTTGGTGGCTAACCACCTGCTCCCTCCGCGGTCAACCAGAACTGTTTCGAAGGCAGTTTTGCACCCCTGAGTCCCTGGTCTGTGTCCCCAGAGAGCTCCTGCCCCTCTGGACAGTGCTGTGAGACACAGCCCTGCCACCATGACAGCATCACAGATGTTCATCCGTGTCTGGCACGGGAAGGGATGCCATGCCTTTCTGTCTGCTGCTGCTCTGGACCTCTTCAGTGATGGGGCTGTCTAGCCGGGTCCCCAGTAACCCAGCCCTCCGGGTTCCCAAAGGTTCATGTCTTACTTCATTCCTCAGCTTCTCTTCTGTTCTGCTGCTCCTTTCCGTCAAGAAAGGACATGGAGCTTCTCACTGGAGTCCCTATAGCAGCACTTGGGAAAACACCTTGCTGTCCAAACTGGGCTTAGACAACTGCCCCATTGCTCCCTGTGTCCCCCTGCTATCAGCCCCCCAGGGTAGCTCCTTGCTTTTGCTGGGCCCTTGTGATGCTCTGGTCTCCTCTTCTCCCAGGGAGAAGCCTGTTCTGCTGCTGGCTGCAGGCAGATGAATGACCACAGTGCTGCAGAGAAGTCAGGCGGCTGACAAAGCTGCCAACACGGAGATTACTTTTAAAGGAGTCCATGTGCCTTTTTTGTTAACAATTATACGAGTGGTCATATAGCGTTTGTGTCATGAGAGGACTGTTTTCATGGCAGTTCTGCTGTTCCTGTCTGAATCCTCAAATGTCAGTGGGCTGGAGGGCTCTCTTATTTGAAGATGATATTTATTTATTTCTCCTCTGTTAATGTTTTTTAGAGCCTGCTAGAAAGCCTTGAAGACAAGTGCTGGCTCTGCTTTCACGTCAGACAAAGTGCATGTATTGAGTCATTCTTCACCGCTCCAGCTGTGAAGCTCCTTTGAGGCAGTGAGGTGACACAGTGGCAATGGACTCTGAAAGGACAGGTTTCCAGATGGGAAGATGACAGGCTGGCAGTGCAAAACTCCGTGCAATGACCTTCCAGCTCCACCAAAACAGAAGCAGGCTCCCAGAAGACATCAGCATGGCAGGAGATCTCCTGAGGTCCAGAGGTGGTTGTCGACTTTGAGAGTGATTGAGCAGAGGACAAAACCACCACCTGCCTCTGAGCTTCTCATCCTTGGTGAACCCAACCGTTTTGTTTACTGGTGTGCAAAGAAGAAACCAGCAGTGGTACAAAGGGGCACCCCAGCTGCTCGTCCCTCACGGCACGGTTATCTGCAGCTCAGAGCGGACAGAGGGTGCCATGGTCAGTCGGTGCACAGGACCTTCTCTTGGACCCTTCCCACAGGCATTTTGAGGGTGCAATGCATTCATAACTGATCAGTCGTTGCCTTCGTGAGCCCCCATTTCACCCTGCGTCGCATCCACTTTTCAGTGTCAAACATATTAGTGCTGTGGCCTGTGCATCTCAGGTTTTCAGTTGTGATTTCTCAAAAATTGGATGAGGACCAACAAGCAAATAACGACAACAAGGTACCACCCTACCACAAAAATACACTGTAATTTTGGGACCAGGTTTGATAGGATTCTGCCAACGGATCTGAGTTGAATTTTGCTCATTGTGAGACCTAGTTGTTGGGGCTCGTTTCCTGTCTTTTCCTCTTTCTTGTTTTTTTTTGTGGTGTAACAAAACTCTGTGAAGCTTAACATTAGAAATGGGTTAGGACTTTACTGAACCATGCATGGATGTTTTAAAGGCATTTTGGAGAACGTCTTCTTGTATCATTCACTCAAAAAATGTAATGAACCAAGTAAAATGTAGTTAAAATTCAGATGACTAAGCTTATCTAGATTTTAGTCTAACAAGTCTTTGTGGGTAATACCTTATACCATCACATACTTTCTGAATTTGTATACATGTATACAGGTGAAAGAGCTGTTTTCATATCTGGAAGGGGAAAATATGACCTTTCTGAAATTCTGAAACTTCCCCCGGCTCTCTGAAAATAGAAAAAAATCCAATGAAAAACACTGAGAGATTTCTTTTGCAGATTAGGGAGGGATCTTTTAACCTACAGTCAAGGGAAGCTCAAACTGTGTTCTGCAAGAGGCCTCAGCAGTCCATACAGCAGATGATAAATGATCCCTGTATTAGGTTTGAGGACTCAGCAGGACTCTGCATTTGGGAGATGGGCTGCAAAATTATGAGGTTTTAAAACTTTTCAGTTCCTCCTGTTTGCCTCTTTGTTTCAGAGTCTTGAAGGGTCAAAGACCTTTTCAAACTTCCTCTTGCTACCTTCAGTGTTAGAAACATAACATTTTTCTTACTGACAGCTGAGATTTTTAATTGAACCGCATGGCTTCAGGCTGAGATTTTAGGAAACGAAGCAAATCTCCTGGGAGCTGCTGGTGCTTGGCCAAAGCAGTGGAAATTCAGGGTACATCACACCCCCAGGGTCTGATCCTTCTCCAGGCACTGCCATGTGCGGCGCTTGCCTCTTCTTGAGATTTTGGATAGGTTTGGTTGTGGTCGGGCTGACACCCGAGCATCGTTGGCATGAGCGCCCATGCTGCCTGCACTACCTGCGTGCCAGTTGGGGCTCACCGGGGCAGATGTGGTGAGAGCACCAGCCGAGCGGTGCAGCAGCCCAGCCTGGGGTCCCACCGCGTCCGTGGGGCTGGCCGCCCCACAGGGGCTAGAGTTGTGACTTTTTGGGGGTCTGCTGGTGTCACCTGAACTGCCCAGCTTGACCCTGGAGCACCCTGCGACTCTCTAGCCGTGCTGCCACCAGAGCTGCCGCAGGTGCTGTGGAGGTGAACCGGCCAGCTCATCTCATAACTACTGTCATCGCAGCGCGGCGTTGGGAAATGAAGCGGCGCAGCGATAGAGATCAGAGGTGCTTGTGCTCCATGCCACGCACCGTGAGAGGTGGGTGAGGAGCGGTTACTCCGCTCTGCAGCGCCGGTTGCAATTACAAATACGTTCCCGCTATGGGCTGCAGTGGAAACGTGGCTTTCTGACATTTCTCGTAAGAAGCGAGACTTGCCCCTTGCAGCCCTCGGCACGGCCAGTGCCCAGGCCAGGACAGCACTGGGGCTGCGGCTACGGCTCTCCCCTTCGCACCTGTGCTGTCTCCTGCCTCCTTCCAGACCCACCTGGGAGCAGATGGTCCTGGCATGGTCCTTTCCTGCATCCCCTGGAGGCTTGCTCCTGTCCAGCCCATGCTGCAGTGAGGGTCTCCCTGTCTCTCCACTCACCACTCTCCATTTGAATAACTAGAAGGGATAAGTGCTCATTTACTGGAGCAGCCAGCTCAAACTTCGTCATCAGCCTCCTTACTGAGAGCCCCTAAGCACTGGTGATTTTGTTTCATCTCTGATTTTAACCAGCTGTTCTTCCCAAACCAGAGAAACCTTTTTCAACCCAAATTTCAGAAAACCTAGCACATTGCAGGGAAAAATTCCAGTTCTGACCAATCCACACTTTCCAAAGTAGAGTAATGTTGCCAAATACTCCAAAATAGAGTAATTAGGAAATTCTCATTTGGCTCCGCCTGGTCTGGTCTTACTAAAATAGAAAGTCCTGATTTTGCATGTTTCCCCCATTAAGAGCATGGCTGCTGTCAGGCTCCTCCAACCTCAGTTCGCTGCTGTGGCCGGCTGTGCCACTGACCGTCTCTGGATGACGGCGTTGCAGGTGCTGATGCCATGACCTGCTGCAGAGCTGAGCTTTGTTTTTAACTACAATCAACCACACTTGTTTTCCTGCCTAAACAGGACTTGTGAACAGGTGGAATTAGCTAGCGAGGTACATCCAGTTGGTGGAGGTGCCGCAAAACATTACTGACAAAAGAGGAGAGAAGGAATGAGGGAAGAAGAAAGGGATGTTTTGGTTGCAGTGAAGCACCTCTTCGTTCATATGGACTTGAGCTGAAACGAGTCCATAAGCTCTTCATGGCTGCAGAGACCTACCCTTGCTGCTCATTTCCAAGCCTTGCTATGACCTATGAGAGCTCTGCTCCTGTGAGGACAGAGGTGTTTTGGGACCATTGACCCCTGTAGCACCTGGAGGCACACCTGGAAGGGCCGGCAGCAGCCCCTCCCTGTTTTCACGAGCAAAAGGCGAGTTGGGTTGGTTGGGCATGCCCAAGCATCTGCCCTGCTCTGCTTCTGTGCAGACGTGGGGGCTGTGGCAGGAGGCTCTGTGGCCCGTGGTAGGCAGAGAGCAGGGCGAGGGTTCCCTTGGCCTTGGACACTGCCAGCCCGTGAACAAGCCTTATGCTTTCATTGTGCCCCTCAGTAGCCACAGGGTGTGATGGGATGGCTGCCGAGGGGCAGAGATGTTCGTTCTGCCACATTGGTACCAAAGGGTGGGATTTCCCTTGGGTTTCTATGGGTTTCCACTGGTAACCACAAGCAGGTCACTCTGCTGTCATTGAGAGAGGTGTTGGATATGTAGAAGAAAGGTTTTGGAGCACTTTCCTCTGCCTTGTGATGCCAGGGAGAGCTCCCTGGCACCTGCCTGTGCTTTTTAGCATCCTTCCCTTCTCCACCTCAGGGGCAGGGAGAGATGCGCAGCCAGTGTAGGACGTGGGGACACTGTACCTGCATGTCTCCTGGCCAAGGCTGGCTGGGATGCTGGTGCAGGCCCTGTGGGAAGCAACTTTCTCCATAAGAAGGACCATGCAGTGCCTCTGCCTAAGTGATTTGGGGACCACTGACCAACCCGGCCAGTGCCCACGTGGGAAACCCTCATTGCTCACCAAGGAGAAGTGGCAGAGGGTGACTTTTTCTCAAAAGCCCTGTGAAGACTTTTCCCGTTCCAGTCTTTGTCTTGAGTCTTGCTGGACATGTGTCCAGCAACCGGCACAGCAAGACCTTTTACTGCACTGCCATGGCCTGACACTGGGAAATGCAGTCATACATCAAAACCAGCAAATATGAAATAAAAAATGGGTTTTGAAAAAGGCTACTGAGGAAACAAAGCTTCCAGATCTTGTATAACCCCTCTTGTCTGGGCTGGCAGCAGCAAGTGAGCTTTGGATCCTTTGACCACCGTTTTTAAGGCAGAGAAGAAAATGATGCATTACAAAATCATAATGAACTAGTGGCCCTTTGGGAAGGCTTAGCAAGGCTTTGGAGCCTGGGAAGGGATGGCCACTTTGCTGTGGGGATGTTTTGCTTTTCCTATGCACATGTGCCCCAATTTGGCTGTATCACGAACCTTTGGAGAAATCTCATTTAGCATACACTCAGCAGGGGGGTCAGTAATAGTTTTGCATCTCCCATCAACACTGGCCAAGGCTGGGAGGTGGGTTCCCCTGGGTGCTCCATGGCCCTTTCCCAAGTACTGAGCAGGAGAGCTGGGCTGCAGCAAGGAAGAGGGCATGGGAAGGGGTCTACGACAAAGACCCCAAAGCTTGTGAGGAGCTGGGGCTGGAGCTGGGCAGCTGGGAAATTGCTTGGCTAAGGGAGCTGTGGTTGGGGTGGGAGCAGTGCCGGTGTGGTTTGGTGAAACCCACAGCTTCCTTGGCAGAGGTCTGAAGTTTCCAGCCCTGCTAATAAATTGCATGGGCGTGATTATAATGACAAAGGAAATAATTACTTCATTGCATTGTCTTCTTAAGAAACTCAACTCATCGCACTCCAGTGCCTGTGAGCAGAGCAGTGAGGAGTTTGCAAGTCCAGAGCATGGGAGTGAATTCAGATTGCCAGAGCACAGGTCGTCCACGCTGGTTGCGAGTGCAAGAGAGCTACAGCAGCCAGGGCTCGAGTCCTGCGGGTTGAACAAGGTCATTCAGAAGTCACTGTAGGGCAAAAACCTGTGAGCCAAATCCTGCCTGGTGCTAAGGCAGCTCTTCGTTATGTGGCTAATCCCAAATCACCCTCAAGTCAGCCAGCTGCCTATGAAGACCTGCTGAGCACCCAAAGTCAGCAGGTTTTGGCCATGAACACCGTTACTAAGCTCTTAGTGGGACAGCAATTTCAGAGAGCTGATCTAAGCCTGGCCACTGTATAAGCAGTGGCTTTATTTAGTACGTGTCTGTCTCAGCCCTCCATCAGAAGTTAAAATCTTTCCTTACTGATGGGAAATGAAACACAGCTTTGAAAAAAATATATCCCGATGATGGGCTTTGTTTTGCATTTCTTTGTGACAAAAGTGATTAAACTGCTAAATCACAGCTGCTTTTCTCATAAAAAAGACAAAGCATCTTTAGATCCTTACATCATTTCAAGAGTTGCAGAAAGCTCTAGGTAAATGGGAGTGATTTGATCTATCTTGGTTTTATTGCTGTATCTCCTACACCCACAGGCTCCCGAGCAGGGTGTATTTGCTGTCTCATGGCCTAATAGCTTCCTGTGTTACTCATAACTTAAACACCGAGAGGGAGATAAGGGATTGGGTTTGGTTTGTTTCCTTTAAGAAGAAATGAACATTAATAAATATCTCATTACCAGAAAGTGTCATAGTGAAAGTACAGAGCTTTCTCCTGTTCCACAGTTGGCTCTTTAATTTTCACCGAGGTTAAAGAGCAACATGAAAACCCTGAAAAATGATCCCAGTCACACTCAGCTGAGTTTTCAATAACTGCTGGATCAGATAGGGCTGAGAACCTATCGTGGGAGATGATCAGATAGGGGCAGCAAACTGCTGCAGCCTTTGCTCGGCACAAATTATTCCCCAGTAATGTCCACTGAAACGGTGAAAATTTCCCATCACAGCACCTGTGATCTCTGGCATTTCAAAAACCTCCTGAGCCCTTGGGCCCCGAGGTTGGTCGTGAGGAGCCCTGGTCCTGCTGTGAGCCACTTCCCATGACACCTCCTGTCGCAACTGTTGCTTCAGCTCGTCTTGCTCCAGAGAGAGCCGCTGACGAGGGTCTCCTCCACCAACCTCGTTTCAAGGAGAGATGGATGTTGCTGCCCCAAAAGCATGGGCTGGCCATGGAGGTGGCCAAAGGATCTGATCCACTGGAAGGCACTTGTGGCGGCTGTCAGTCCGGTCTCTAATCTTCTGGCCATCAGGCTTCATTCATGGTTGTCTCCCAGGTGGGAGTGAAGATGCCTCTGCTGTGAAGGACGGCAGAAAAGGGCACCAAGAAGGGCTGCCCAGAAATGAAGCTGAGGGAGGCAGAAAGAGAGGGGACCAGCAAGCTTGGGGTGAGAGGGAGCAGTGCAGAGGGTGGGAGAGAAACAATGAGTCGGGACTGTCCCCAGGCAGGGGATATACATGACCCCCAGCAAGGAAACTGTGCTGTCCTGGCTTCAGCCACACTTGGGATGTGAGTCTCTCTGCATCTATTCCCTGGAGCGGACAATGGGAGTCATCGCCAAAATCACCCCATAGAGCCTCAAAAGATGACATAAGCCAAAGAGGCAACACAGGCTGTCCTGGATAAACCCCAACAAATCCACTGCTGATTGGAAAAAGCCAGCGACAGAGCGATGCCAGAGGGCATGGGCATCCACGCTCAGTTCCCCATCGGGAAAGGGCGATATCAAATCCAACAAACAGCTCCACGCTGGGCACTGGTGGCGGGGGTGATTTGATGCCTGGCTTTGGATGGCAAATGCTTTTGGGCAGACCGTGTTCTCCAGCACGGTGAGAACAGGAGAAGCGAATAAGCAGCATGCTGCTCGTGTTTGAAAGGTCCAGGTATGGGAGTCGAGAGATCTCAGGGGAACACCAGCTTCTTTTTAAAATATATATATAACACACAGCCAGGAGTGGGGAGTGGAGAGGAAAGCTTGAAAGACAGGTGAGTGAACAAGAAAGGGTCAGAAAGCAGAGAAAGGTCCACCTCCTAAAACTGCTAGAAAGGAAAGATCTCATGACTTTTAGGCCAATCTCCTGGCACATGACTCCAGATTTTAGAACATGTGGGGTTGGCAATACTGTGGATTATTTGTTACAAATGATTTACAAGGCCCTTCAGAGGGAAATAAATTTCACAGGACAGTACCTCCAGGGAAAATAATATGTATTTGGATGGGTGATTCATCATTCTGCATTAAGCCCATAAGCCCAGCTGACATCGAAGTATACCTGATAATCTCTTATCTAAATAATTTCCCCTTGAAATCCTCCATCTGTGCAGCTTTGTGCTGTTGATGTGAAGATAAACTGTTGGGCCAGAACTTCTGCTGTGGAAACTGGTCTTGTAATGGCACGGTCGAGATGGAGAGCTACTGAGTCCTCCCCAGAAGACCCCACACCATGTTAGGTTATGTGGAAGGCGCCAATGGTGCCAGATGGCCCCAGAGAGGTGGTGGAGGGTAGGGGTAGAGGCCTGCTCTGCATTTTTTGGAAATCTGGGTCCCTTTAAAGCTTCTGAGGATGACCCACCTGGTGGTGTCTTGGCTCATGATCCGTACCAGAGGAAGGCTAAGAGCTTTCTGCGGAGCCTTCATCTAGCTTGGCCAACAGGGAGTTTTCCCCACATTTCAAGAGAGAGTAATTGTCTTCATCCTGAGACATGTCACCAGATTTCTCCAAATCTTTTCTTTGCTACTGTCAGTCTGGGTCATCTTTGTTAGCCGTCCTGGGATGAGGTCAGGCCCAAATTCTGGGCTTCCCAAATCATCTTCCACTGGTGATGCTGAAAACGTCAAACAAACCCCAGCCCCTGGTAGTCTCCCCCAAACTCCTTTTTTTGCCTTCCTCTCAGCATCCTCTTTTTTCTGCTGTTGCAGACATGGGTTTCTCCATCATGGGGCTCTGGGGTCTGGTTTTTTTGTGGGGGATGCTGGCCATGTCTAGGTCGTCATTACTGCATGCTGTGTGTTGGGGTAGGACAGCTTCAGCTGTGATGGGAGTAGAGCTTGGAAAGGCTGTCATGGGTCTGGACATGGGCCCTTTGGGGGTCCTACAGCACCCTCCCATCATGTGTCTTTACAGCCGTGCTTCAAACCGGGGACATTTGCAGGGAACTGTGAAAGATGCATCTTTTCCTCTGGCCAACCTGCCACTGTGGTCTGCGCACGGCCAGCTGGGACCTGGTTTGGCAGGATGACATGATGCTTGTGCTACCGAATTCAAGAAATTAGTCACTAATTATAGCAGCCGCCCACAGCATCCCCAATAATGTAGTATCTGAGAAGATCATGAACCTCGTGAATCACTTACGAATCCACATGTAACTCCGGTAAAATAACAGGAAATATAGGCATAATGAGACGTCACCCCATCGCTGATTATGCCGATAGTATGTACCGTGCTTGTTCCTTTGCCATGGAAACAGGTTTGGATGGGACCCAAAAAGGTAAATGCTCTGCAGCTACCTCTCTCTTGAATTCAGGCTGCAAGTTTGCCTCCTCTGCTGGCTTGCAGGGTTAGTCAGAGCCCCGCACCAGCAGCCCCACAGCTCACAGCCTGCTGGGCCCCCGCTAGCCCTGAGCAGCAGAGAGGACGTCTGCAGAAAACTTCCATCCAGCCCCAGTTGTACCCCCCATAGTCATGGTCAGCCTGGAGAGGTGGAGGCATGCAGCCGGGCTCTGCGTCCTGGCGAATGCACGGAGCCCCATCCCCCCGGCTCGCCATGCAGGGTGGGCAGGGACCCATCCACCCTGGACAAGCTCCGGGATGGAGAGGTGGGGAGCAGCTTCCCGCAGTGCCAGCGGCCAGGTCCCCTTCCCAGCGCGGCTCGCTGCCGCTGACACAGTTTCTGTGCTGGCGTAGTGTGCGGCAGCAGGGCACAGCTGCCGGTAAGCAGCATAACTAGAGCCTCTCAGATGTGGTTATTTTGTTTTTCTCCCGTCTTCTCCACAGGGGAAAGCTGTGAGCAGAGCTCGCTGCTGGTAGTTTTGATGCGTCAGGAGAAGGGGGCTTGCAGCCTGGAGCGCACATCAAAACGTCTGTGCGGCACGGCTGGCAGGAGGGACAGGTCTTCCTCTTCCACCCCGCATCTGTCCCGCAGGTGGTGGGCACAAAAGCTGTATCTGGTCCCGTTTCAGGCAGGATCCTTTGCCCATCAGCATCCGTGACGCTTCCTCTGTGCTACCTCATGAGCCCCAACGCCCGCACCTGTGAAGCTGCTCGGCTCTCCTCTCCATCCCTGCCGGGAGCCACTCGCCCTCTCCCAGCTTCTCCCCACCTCCTCCTCACCATCCTCCTGGCACCCCACACACCGCTGTCCCCCTCACTTTTCCCTCTCTGCCTCCTCAAAGCCCATCTCGATTCCCCCCATCCTTCCTGCCCCTCGCGCAACCTGCGTGCCTGCACGAGCATCTCTCCGTTAGCATGAAATTCAGCAAACCCAGGGTGTTTTGGAAGGGCTGAAGGGATCTGTGAATTTGCTTTGAATATAGCAACGTGTTTTGGCTAAAGGGAACAGGAGAACATTTTGAAAATGTCAAAATATTTTGTTTAGGCATTTTTTAAACAAAATGTTTCACTTGGTAGTTGACAAAAAAAAAAAAAAGAAAAAAGAAAAAAATTTGTTCAAAATCTCCAAAGCAAAACCTTCCCACTTTTGTTTTGAGATGGCACCTGCATGTAAGAATTCAAACTACAAAGGCACAGAAGCCGTTTTCAATAGTAAATAATGTCCAGGCACCCACGGGAGTTTCTGTGGCAGAAGTCAAAATGTTTCAAAGGGAGTCAAAACATTTTCTGATTTTATTTTTTGCCCTGTTTCACTGGGGGGTGGGGGGGTGTGTGTGGAATTTGTCCTTGCTGGGCCTGGATCAAGGACTCCTGTTCATTTTTATGTTGGCTGCTAAGTAGAAATATTTATGACAACACATGTGGCTTCCTAGGGAGCTCAATCTACTTCTCGCATTAGAGAGGGAATTAATGCTGGGGTCAGGTCCTCCACGGTGACCCTCTCTCTGCTACTCTATTTTGGCTTCTCAGCCCGCAGGACGAAGGGGCCAGAGAAAATCTCTTTTCTCCATGTCTAAGTTTGCTCCAGCCCGTGCTCTGCCCTGGAGATCCTGTAGCTTTTTCTCAAGTGAGGTTGCAATTTCTTTGTGTTTTTCAGAGCCTTTCTTATTTCCTAATGTATCTGGCTGTCTGGCCCTTGTCTTCCTGTCCTTGTCCTGGAACTGTCCTTCCACCAGTTCTCCTTGAACACCACCAGTGGGAGAGGGGCCCGGGGCCGTGGTCTGTCTCCCCCCACCCAGCGCTGGCTGCATTGAACCCCTTCTGAAAAGCCTTCAGACGACACACATCCCATTTTTTGCCTGGTTTTCTAAGGCAATGATGTGCTGCAATCATGCCAGCTGCCTATTTGTCTTTCTGCCATCTGTCTGTCAGTCCCCCGCAGAGCTTTTAGAGTCGATGACTAATTTCAAGCAAACTTGCCCAAAGACTCGGAGGTGGGAAGTTCCTATGAGCACAGCGCCAACCGGGAGCAGGGCTGGGGGGACCAAGCGGGAATGGGCAATCCCATGGTGTTTTGCTCCCTGGTGGCCCCTCCAAGGCTTGGGTGGCTCTTCTGGTCCTGCTCACCATGAGCTGTCAGATGAAATGTACAGATGAAACAAAACTATTCAAAGACAAACATTTTTGGTTAAACAAACTGTCCAAGTTCAGTACAAAGAAACTGCAGAGAAGAGCCCTAGGTAGGTAAGCCAGGCTGGTGGGTTTGTGCTGTCTTCACACCGGAAGGGTCAGGGCTGTGATCGTGTCCATAATAACGTTTTGCTATTTCACCGCACAGTGGAAGGGTGGAAATCAGCCAGCCGCAGGGTGTCCCCCAGCCAAAACCCCCAGCCCTGGAGCCGGGTGGGTGCACGGCTGCGGTGGCTCAGCTTTCTTTTGGAGTGACAACCCAACCCTTTGAGCAAAACCCACAGCCCTCCTTGCACAGCACCCTTGCGGGGTGGTCGGAAAGAGACCTTTGTCTTGAGGTGAGCAACGTCTGAGTTATGCTGGGGCATATTTTTGCTGTTAGAATCACAAACATTTTGATCAACATTTAATACTCACTAGATTATAGAGACCCACAGATTTTTATCTCCTGTCTCTTGTGGTGTTTAGGGGTTTTGCAGCAGTTTTGCAGATCACCATCTGATGTATACAGCTTGCCCTTGGACCACAGTGAAGTGAGTGTAGTTTTGAGTGTGAACTAGGCAGACAGCCCCATCTTTCCTATCTGTCTATATACTTGGTCCTTTGAATTCTTGAATTTTAGGATTGTCCAACAAGTCTTCATGATATCCAGTGTTCTTCTTATAGCTGCAGCTCCTGAAGCTGCACTTGTACCAAAAATTCATATGCAGTTGGAAAAAAATATTCCAGTAGAGCTTGGTGAATGTTTTTGCACAAAACACTCAGGTGGTGAAATTTTCAGTTCATCAGAAGCACAGCTGTTTTGTGAACCAGAACAGTTCGCTAAAGCGTCGGAGCTGACATGCACCACAAAGATTCAGTTTTTATTCTGCATCACCTTTGTGTCCCGGTGTTTGCAGAGAAAAGCACCAAGTGATGTGGATGTAGCTTAAAGGCTTAGAAACCAGAAGACGACCAGAGGAAACCCAAAGGATCCCTAAGTGTGAGAAATGTTAATGTATATACCTCTAAGCAGCAATCAGAAGTAGACCATACGAAGTTTGCCATCATCTTTGATTAATAAGGATAGTTAATTGGCACAATGATATCCAAACAGACTGATGTGCTGTGGTTTGAAAGAAAACTTTTAATTTCTTAGGCCTGACATGTATCACCTCGTCCTTAGTTTGGAGGGTTTGGAGGGACACCAGTGATGAGCTGAACAACACCAAGATCTTCCCTGTCACAGGGGAGGCTTTCAGAGTGAGGGAATGATGTCTGTGATGGCTGGGAGAGAGGCACTCACGGGGACAGGGACAGGGCTTGTCTGCCTGCTCAACATCAACCACATTTATTCCCGCTGGTCATGTCCAGCACCTCGAACCCTCCCTGCAGGCTGGTCCCAACGCTGGCGAGCTTCCCTCAAGAGGAGCTGGGCCAACTCCTCAAGCTCATCCCCAATGTTAGCCTCGCCATCCCCAAGAAGCTTGTTCACACCCTTAACCCTGCACCCACAGAGCGCTGGGATTTGGGGATTTTTCACTCTCTGCCACTTTTCACATTGGGCCAAAGCAGAGGACAGGGCAAAGCGCTCAGAAAACACCATCTCAGCGCAGTGAGGAGGAGGAGGTGGCCAGGACACTTGTCGGTGTGTGCACAATAACAGGAAGAAAAGTGCAAACACAGCCCTTGCACCGGGGTGGAGGGCCGGATACGGTGATGAGAGTAGAGCCTCCCTCGGTTTTGAAGTTGCCTGAGGAGTGCTACTGTCTTCATGCTGAAGGTAAAGGGAGAAAATGTACAGAGGAAATTTGGCCCAGAGATGTTGTCTTCAATTCATTGTTCAGCTCGCATAGTCCATGGTTGCAGAAAATAAGTGGTTGTGCCCAGAGCCTCCATCTTTGCTGTGATGCCCCTCACTGCAAGCTGGTGTTGAGGTTCAGGTGGGTTTTCCCATGTGAGAACAGCCTAACAAATAACTGAGAGGGCCTCAGCATCTCTGCAGGAATTGAGCAAAACTATCTTAATGACAAGAAAAAAATGCATGGAAGAGGTTTTGGGACACAAGGTCAGTTCTGGCTTTGGTACTCAGTGTGAGACCAAGGGGTGTGGGCTCAGAGGTCTTAGCATGACCCTGTCTCTCTGTGGTTTTGAACAGTAAAATACAGCTCAGCAATGGGAATTCGAGGGTCTTTGCCAATTTAGTGCCATGGCAAAAATATTAGGAGATTCATGCCAATGTCTGGAGGTGTTTAATATGAGGGAAAAAGAAAGAAGTAAACCCAAGTGTTTGGAAAGCAAAATTTGACATATCTAACCAGAAGGTCCCCAATTTCCTGTGATGGGAGTGGGCTCTGAACATTCCCCCCGTCAGGACTGGGCGTTTCTTCTCTGGGGAGAAGCAGCTCTGCAGGGCATCCACCATGGACAGGATCTGCTTTTGGCAAAAGTCAGGTAGAAGAGCAGGGATGGAAGATGGGAGAGCACCAGCTTTTGCTCTGGGATGCCAGGCAGCTGCTCCTGCCACCAGGGCATCTATTGCTTGACAGTAGGGGGATACCATCTCTGAAGCAAGCCAGCAGCCCCTGGGTCTTTCTCTGGGGAATCCTGGTGGCCTGTTCCCCACATTTGGCTCTCAACGTGCTCCTTCAACAGCTGTGAAAAGCAAGGGGTGATGGGGAGTAGCGGTTCCCCACCAGTGATTGCCACCTCTCCTCCCGTTGGCCAGACACGACCCAGCTCAGAGCTTGGGTCACACCAGGAGCCCTCTTGCTTGGGCTCATCTTTCCTTTTACAGCTCCTCTCACCAGCACCCCCTGCGTGACACCACCGCGGTCACAGGCTGCCCAGGCGTCCTGGAGTTCAGCTCCCAGCGACAGCACATCTGTGGCAGTCCCCATCCTGCAGCTCTCCAGGCTCCTTTTCTTTTCTTTTCTTTTCTTTTCTTTTCTTTTCTTTTCTTTTCTTTTCTTTCTTTTCTTTTCTTTTCTTTTCTTTTCTTTTCTTTTCTTTTCTTTTCTTTTCTTTTCTTTTCTTTTCTTTTCTTTTCTTTTCTTTTCTTTTCTTTTCTCTTCTCTTCTCTTCTCTTCTCTTCTCTTCTCTTCTCTTCTCTTCTCTTCTCTTCTCTTCTCTTCTCTTCTCTTCTCTTCTCTTCTCTTCTCTTCTCTTCTCTTCTCTTCTCTTCTCTTCTCTTCTCTTCTCTTCTCTTCTCTTCTCTTCTCTTCTCTTCCCTTCCCTTCCCTTCCCTTCCCTTCTTTCCTTTCCTTTCCTTTC